>NC_143550.1:178421842-178732105 GCF_054136105.1 Typopeltis vanoorti | reverse complement strand
CCACTACAGTGGTGCTGGATCCTGTGTAGTTGAAAAGTATACTGCCATTTTTGTTGGTGGTTCTGCTGTTCCAGGAAGGATGCTTCGAGTTAAGATCTCCAGTGATAATGACGGGCTTCCTGACACCAAGTATAGCATCCAGATCTGAAGACAATAAAGTTTTTAACAGAAGGTTGTAGTCAATATAGATTTTTAATTTGCCCTCTGAGCTCATGAAGACTTCTATTCCAGTGATCTTGATCTCAAGATTTGTAGTTGAAGGGTTGGTTAACGAGCGGTGTTTAATATAGTTTTTAATGAAGATGGCAACACCACCGCCTCTGTATTCAAGCCTGTCATTTCTATAGAGCTGATATCCTCAATTTGGAGTTATCTGCCAGTCTGAGATGAGATTCATTAACTTGGACAATATCTGGATGATATCGCTGTGTAAATTCTTGTAGTTCCACAATTTTGTTCTTGAGTCCGTTAGTGTTCCATGCAATAATCTGAAGTGACTCTGGGATAATTCTATTCCTGTTGATTGGAGAGTGCAGTTAGGATGGACTGAGTTTCATACAAGAATCTTTTTATAGAGTTTAATGAAGGGTTTGATTTGCTGAAGTCCTGAAGCATATTTGCAAAAGAAGCTGTAATGATTGCTGTTAGATTTGTATGTGATTTTGATTGATTCTTATCTTGTGTTGTCTCAGATTCCGACTGTTCTGCTTCTGTCGCACTATGTTGAACAATGGGAGGCTGAGAAGCCGGAGTTTCTGGAGATCTCGTGCTAGATGGAAGGGTAAGTCATTTTTTTCGGGTGATGACTACATCCTCTGTAATTAGTTGAGTTAGGGTCTCCACAGTTTGCACATTTGGCTGGGGTGGTTTTCGGCTTGGTGCAAGTGTTAGTAGGTGGCTTGCCCAGTTCAAGCCTTTTTCCTTAAGAGTTCTGGAGTGATTTTGAGCCCACATATTGATGTTAAGTCATAGATGTTTTTATAGGAATTTTGAATTTCTACCAGGACTAGTGGCATGGGCTCTTGTCAGCTCTATTCTGCTCACCTTAACTGGTGACAGATCTTGATAGCAGAGGTCTGCTGCTATTTCATCTCTTGTGATGTCCTCAGACACACCTTGGAGCACCACCTTTAAGTTTTTCTCTGAACTGAGGAAGAAGGTATGATGTTTTATCCTCCATCCATTTCCTTAGTAAGTCTGCAATAGTCGTTCACTGTGGCTGGCTGAATCTTAATGCCATCGTCGGCATTCTTGGCCCACTATGACTGATATGCAAATAGCATATCAGTCACAGTGGATCTAAGTGACAACCATCTGTGCTTTTTGCGAAGTATGATTGGAGACACCTTCGGGAGAAGTGGAGGGATCGGGGGTAATATTGTCTTCCTCCATTCCATCGTCTCCATGTGATTCCATTGTTTTACGCTTTTTGCATACATGAACCTCTTGAAGCTCTGTAGGTGCAGAGACTACCAAATCTAGTTTTTCCTCATCTGGAGTTGAGTCATCACCCTCTGCATCTTTGTCCAACATTGAATATAGATTGAGGAAGCCAGGCCACTGAAGCTCATACTTTCTCAGTAACTTATTTAATAGTTTCAGAGCTGCCCCCCCCCCCCCCCCCATTTCTACTTACAGACACAGGAGCCTGTAAGTAGAAACTCGTAAGTTAGGAGACCTACTTAAAGGACAGAAATCAGGAAGTGCGTAAAGACAATTAGCACATAGAGATGAGAAACACTGTGATCCTCACTTGGTACACTGTATGAAAACCTACCTCCCTAGTAACCAATTATCCACCACTGGTCCTCGTATCGGGTGAGGCCTATACGGCCATTAGACCTCATGCACTTTTCATGCAGAGGGGGAGAAGTAGGTTTCGAGTTATGTCGCCTGTGCAATGTGAGAATCACGAAAGACCTCAGGAAGTAAAACTTCGTCGAGCATGGTAATTTCCCTCAAATCCAACAAGTTTCGCGAACAAAAGCTGAACATCCGTCTCTCTCAACATCAGTCATCAAACTCCACTCAAAAAACTGACTACCTACTTCAGTCATTTCTTTCTCAAAGTGATACCAAGGTTAGATATGCAGAAGTCATATTTCTATATACAAGTAGCCAGAAAGTGTCACACCTTATTACTAAAATACTCTAGAGTAGAGTTAGATGTTGCAAGTTTTTCCACTTGGTTATACTATAAATTAAAGATGCCAAGAAATTATATTTTTGGTTTTATCCTCTATCCAAGTGTAAGCAAACAAAGTTTGCATGTGAAGTCACTTCACGACTGGGCAACTCGTATATAGATGTTAATGACTTTGCATCACTTGCCTTAGTATCACATATCCTTATGGATATGTATAATGTGAAGGGCCACTACCCAGACTGGTTTCGACCTTTATTGAGGTCTCATAAGTGCAACTTACATACAGAAATGGGTAGACAAACAAGCTATACTCTGCAAGTTGCAGCATGGTTTACTAAAGGAAGGTCATGTTTTAGCAATTTGCTCAAGGCATTTGACAGGATACTGCACGAAAGGCTGTTGCATAAACTGGAGAATGTGGGATTAAAATATAAACTCTTGACTTGGATCAGTGGATGGTTAACATACAGATAACATACAAAAGTAGTATGCAGTGGATGTGAATGTGCAAGATTTAAGGTGACCAGTGGTGTACCTCAGCATTCGGTCCTTGGGCCATTGTTCTTCAGTCTGTACCTTAATGACATTAGGAAGCGTCTTACAGAAGATGTGCGAATGTTTGTCGATGATGCGGAAAGAGGCAGGACAGTTAAGGATGCTACTGATATCTAGCACTTACAAAATGATTTGAATAGGCTGTAAATTTGGGCAAACGAAAATGGCTATCAATAAATTTAGTTTAATCCTTTATCCAAGTGTAAGCAAACAAAGTGTGCTTGAAGTATCTTCATGACTGAGGCAACTCGTGGTAAAAGTGGACCAAGCTCTCATCACTTCTTTGATGAGATTTAGAGAAAGATATCTCCCATAATGCAAAGCACATCTCCTTGCGGACATGTATAATGCTATGCATTAAGGGAAGGGCCACTACCCAGACCGGTTTCGACCTTCAGTGAGAGCCAGACCCAGAGGTGGTGCTACCAAGGTGGAAGCAATGGAGGTCATCTTTACCTATATGAGTTGCCAAAAGGCATCTCACCTTATTATTGAATTACTCTGGATTTAGAGAAAGATGTTGGAAGTTTTTTTTCCACTTGGCTAGACTATAATAAATTTAGTTTAATTCTTTATCCAAATGTAAGCAAATAAAGTTGGCGAATGAAGTATCTTCAGGACTGAGGCAACTTTTGGTAAAGCTGGACCAAGCTCTCATCACTCCTTGTCTTAGTATCTCCCATAATGCAAAGCACATATTCTTGCGGACATGTATAATGCTATGCATTAAGGGCCACTATCCAGACCGGTTTCGACCTTTATTAAATCCAGAGTAATTTAATAATAAGGTGAGACACCTTTTTGCAACTCGTATAGGTAAAGATGACTTCTCCATTGCTTCCACCTTGGTAGCACCACCTCTGGGTCTGGTCAGTGGCCCTTCCCAGCATTATACATGTCCACAAGAAGATGTGCTTTGCATTATGGGAGATACCAAGACAAGGAGTGATGAGAGCTTGATCCACCTTTACCACGAGTTGCCTCAGTCCTGAAGATACTTCAGGCACAAACTCTTACACTTGGATAAAGGATTAAACTAAATTTATTATAGTCTAACCAAGTGGAAAAAACTTCCAACATCTTCCTCTAAATCCAGAGTAATTTAATAATAAGTTCTGACACCTTTTGGCAACTCGTATAGGTAAAGATGACTTCTCCATTGCTTCCACCTTGGTAGCACCACCTCTGGATCTGGCTCCCACTGATGAGACCTCAACAAAGGTCGAAACCGGTTGGAAGCTTGGGTGATGAATGGCAATGCTGTAGCCCATTAATTGAGGCTCGGCTGTTGCTGTCACCCAGGTCCTGGGTGGTGGTGGTGGGGGGGTTAATGAATGGCAATGCTGTAGCCCATGAAGTTAACTGAGGCACAGCAACAGCTGTGCCTCAGATGAGATATGAGCAAATGACCAGCTCTGCTCGGTGGTGGGGTGAGCCTGCCATGGTGTAGAGCCAACCGGTTCTGAGAATTCTTTTCAGTGGCAGGGTGAGCCTGTTACTGAGGGGGAACAAAGCTGAGTTTTTTGGAATTTAATCTGTACTTGAACATTCAATAAAGGTTAAAACCGGTCTGGGTAGTAGCCTTTCCCTTAATGCATAGCATTATACATGTCCACAAGAAGATGTGCTTTGCATTATGGGAGATACCAAGACAAGGAGTGATGAGAGCTTGATCCACCTTTACCACGAGTTGCCTCAGTCCTGAAGATACTTCAGGCACAAACTCTTACACTTGGATAAAGGATTAAACTAAATTTATTATAGTCTAACCAAGTGGAAAAAACTTCCAACATCTTCCTCTAAATCCAGAGTAATTTAATAATAAGTTCTGACACCTTTTGGCAACTCGTATAGGTAAAGATGACTTCTCCATTGCTTCCACCTTGGTAGTACCACCTCTGGATCTGGCTCCCACTGATGAGACCTCAACAAAGGTCGAAACCGGTTGGAAGCTTGGGTGATGAATGGCAATGCTGTAGCCCATTAATTGAGGCTCGGCTGTTGCTGTCACCCAGGTCCTGGGTGGTGGTGGTGGGGGGGTTAATGAATGGCAATGCTGTAGCCCATGAAGTTAACTGAGGCACAGCAACAGCTGTGCCTCAGATGAGATATGAGCAAATGACCAGCTCTGCTCGGTGGTGGGGTGAGCCTGCCATGGTGTAGAGCCAACCGGTTCTGAGAATTCTTTTCAGTGGCAGGGTGAGCCTGTTACTGAGGGGGAACAAAGCTGAGTTTTTTGGAGTTTAATCTGTACTTGAACATTCAATAAAGGTTAAAACCGGTCTGGGTAGTAGCCTTTCCCTTAATGCATAGCATTATACATGTCTGCAAGGAGATGTGCTTTGCATTATGGGAGATACTAAGACAAGGAGCGATGAGAGCTTGGTCCACCTTTACCATGAGCTGCCTCAGTCCTGAAGATACTTCAGGCACAAACTTTGTTTGCTTACACTTGGATAAAGGATTAAACTAAATTTATTATATAGTCTAACCAAGTGGGAAAAAACTTCCAAGGAAATGGCTATCAGTTTAATGATAGTAAGCTTAAAGTTATGCACTTTGGCATGATGAGATTTCCAGCGGCATATTATATTAGCCAGGTTATGCTACAAGAAACTGATGAGGTTAGAGATCTTGGCATAATGGTGGATAGGAATTTGAAATTCAAAAGTCCCATAGCAAAAATTTCAAATGCAACTCTGAGGATAATTGCAATGCTGATGCAAACTTTGACATGTAAGGATAAGGAAGTCATCTTGCCTCTTTTATATGGCCTTGATAAAACCATACATGGATTATTGTGTGTAGTTTTGGTCTATTGGGTTCCAAGAGGATAAGGAAGCTGCCTAAAGGATGCAAAGAAGAATTACAATGATTATATCTGGATTATGGGATTTAGATTATGAGGACAGATTTTGAGCATGTGGATTACAGACTCTGATTAACAGGAGAAAGGGGGGTGAGAGGTCTATATACATATCTTCTGATAAAATATTTTGTTATATGGAAATTTTTGTTATATTTTTTGTTATATGTGGGGAGAGAACACGGGTGGTGGGCATCCATGGAAGTTAAGTTTGTTCGCAGTCAAGAAAGGGGTAAGGGGTAGTTTGTTCTCTCACAGAGCAGTGAGTGAGAGGAATAATTTGCCTTTAGTGGCAGTGAGTGAATATAGTGTGAATGAATTTAAGAGAAGGTATGACAGTTATTTTGGGTGATTTATAGCCTCACTCAATGAATCCTTGACTCCCTGCAGGTTTTAGATAATAATAATAATAAATCAATTCCTTCCAGTCTTCAGTTTTGTTTACCCAGATTGAGTTACTGTCATAACAAAATGCTACATAAAAAGCAGCAATCTGAAGTCAAAAACTATGAAAATAAGCAGAATTGAAATAGGAGGATGTTTATTAAGTTTAGAATTAAATTCTGAGCTTGAATTCTTAAATTCTGTTTAGCATAAAATATGTTAGTAAGGTTGTGTCAAGTTCTTTAGCAAAAATACTTAGGAAAGGATACAAGTTCCTGCTGAGAATGTTTGTAATAGATGTGGGTGGGATCCCTCCCTTTTCTGGATTGCATCAAGTTTTCTTATGTTAATGTTATATAACCCCAAATGTGAGAACAGCATTCTAAGTAAGGATGGAAGTTTTTGGAATTTAATAAAGACTTGTACAGGCAAGAAGTAGTGTTTAGAACAGAAGAAGAGTACACCAAGTTTTTGGCTGAGGAGGCCATGGATGTGATGCATTTGTACCAGGAAAAGCTAGAAGTTAAGTTAGTTTATCTTAACTAGAGAATTAGAATATTATCAGAAGGAGAGTGAAGTTAAGGTTTGTCACAGCATTGAAATTCATTAAATTGTAATCACCCATAAAAAGAGATCAGTGATTAAGACTATGGAATCATTTGAGCACTACAAGATTTCCTGAATACAGAAGAGTGGGGAGTGTACTGTCATCCTGTCATCAGCAGCAGCACGATGGATAGGATTTGAGGTTAGTGAGAGAAAGTCATGATATATTGGAGGAAGTGGTGTGTGTGTGTGTGTGTGTGTGTGTGTGTGTGTGTGTGTGTGTGTGTGTGTGTGTGTGTGTGTGTGTGTGAAAGCTCTGTGCTTTTACAGAACTTTTTTCTCTTTCAATACTGGAATACCTCAGTATTGATAGAGAACTTGTATGGAACAAAACCATCCACCATTAGACATAGTGATGAGTCAGAAGGTATCACAGAGATCATAAGGCTTCCTTATTAAGCTTATGATCTCCTTATGGCATCATGGGACTGCAAGCATGATAAGGAAACATGTCACACCCAGTCAGATGACTAGGAATTACCAAGCTCCCGTTGTTTAAGAATAGGCTCCATATTCTCTTAATCACTTGCAGTACAGTAACGAGGGTATGAAATGCCTGTGGCAAGTTTCTAACTTGCACCCCCCCCCCCCCCAACTCAACGCAAGTGTCTAACTTGCGCCCCCTAACCCAAAAATGACAAAAATTTTGAAAAATTTAAATGTAACAAGTTAAATTTTACTAAATGCAATATGTTAAATACTTACTATTAACCTCATCAAAATGAGTTGCAGTGTGTTGCAGAATTTGTGTGTCTAAAGTGGTGTATTGCCGAAATTTAAAAATATAATAAAATAGCAGCCTTTTATATCTATTTATTTATTTTTATTTTTTATATTTTTTACGTTTTGTGCCCCAAACCTAGTTGCGCCCGTGGTGGGGGCTTCTTTCGCCACGCCCTTGTTACGGCACTGATCACTTGCCCACACATGGCACCATAGTGTTATAGGTCTTGTGACTTTTCATGTGTGGAGGTCATCATAAAAAAATAAAATAAAAAATCAAGAGCAGAGAAATTCAAACTTTTCAATGTCCAAAGTGGCTAAAGTTATGTAGGACATCTGCTGTAGAGTGAGAGTGGCAGAATTCATATTGGTGATCACAGATTAATTGGTCACCTCCAGATAGAAGTTGGCTTTTAATGAACTTCTCGACTATTTTCAAGGATATGAAGGTGAGATCAATGAGTTAATGGTTTATTGGCATACTTTTATCGCTCTTTTTAAAGGTGACGGACTCTTTTGTATAGATGCTAGATGAGTACTATAGATTATCATTACAGTACAAGAAGGGCAATTCAGAATTAAAAGGGTTTAGCTCAGTTGGATTGTCAACATTTGGACTAGGAGACTTATTAGTATAGTGATTACTGAGGATTTTTCTAATTCTCTTTTGCAAAGATCAGAGGCATGCGTTGAATTATTTATGTATACTGGGGGATGATTTCTTTAGTTATATATAAAAGTGTTAGAGTAAAAAAGAGTGATGTCAAGATATCAGCCTTATTTTAAGACAGTGTTGCCATCTGAAATGGGAGGAAGATACACACAATAGCCTTAGCATGTGACCAGAAGCCTTGACTGTTTTTTGCGCATTAGGCAAGTGTTTTGTATTTGTCAATTTCAGAGTTTGACTTTGCTTTTCTTGATCTTTTTTTTACAGATCATGAGCTATTTGAAATATGCTGGATTTTTATCATGCTGAAGCAGTAGTCTGATCATGGAAATGAGGCATAGAAAGAGATCATCACAATTGTTAATATTGTAATACCAGAATACAGGAAGCTGAGATTGACTGGGTGGATATCAGTCTGTAGAAATATTTACAAGGTTATTATTATTGATGTTGTTATTATTATACAGGTATCTCCATAGAGTCAGAAGACTCACTACAGGAGATCCATTTTTTTACACAGTGCCTATTTGTTTTCTGTATTCATCCAAAAAACATTAGGTTTATGGAGTGTTATAGTAAATGTTAAAATGGAACATATTATAGTATGTGAGAAGTGTAATGAAAGGTTCGGACGTTCCAAAAATGAGAACTATATTACCAGGAATAATCAGAAAATGGATGGAAAAACTTGTGACGGTAATAATAGAAGTAACGTGGAAGATCATAGTCAAGAGTTAATGAAAATGAAGTCAGGTTAAAAGTATGGAGGAGGAAATTGAATATTTAAAGAAGAGAATAACTGATATAAGTGACAAGGAGGTTAATAAGAAGCAAGTATCTAAAGATGCTTTATATGGTGATTCAATCATTATAAGTGTGGTAAAAAATAAGGTTCATAAGACATGTTTTTCAGGTGGTACAATAAAATGAATATCAGATGCTTTGCATAGAAGGAACAGGTATCAGAAATAGTGGTAGTGATGGGTACAGATGACTTGGAGAGCTAGACAAAGAATGTGGAAAGGGATTTGAAGAAGTTGCTGCAGGAAGTGATAATAGTGTCATTGGCAAAGTGGTTAGTTTGTTGCCCACATATGACAATAGTGAACTGAGAAGGAGAGTAATGATACTGAATGACAAGATGGCTGAATTGTGACAGGCAGAGATTGTTCAATTTGTGAATGTATGGAATGCATTTGAATGGGTTTGATGTTGGTCATTTGGAGCGATTGTTGTTTATTAAAAATACACAGAGTTTATACAAAATTAGCACTGCTAAAAGTCAGAGAGAAGGAGAGACTGAGAAGCAAATTGTGGAAGGATAGGAAGAGGTGAGGAAACAATTATAGGAGGACAGAGTGATGCAGTGCAAAACAGTGGGAATGATAAGAATATGAATGAAAATCAGAGTTAGGATCAGGGAAACAGGGGTGGTCAGAATGAAGACAGAAGTGTACTATAGATGGCCTCAAAGAGTAGAGAATTGTTTTGTTTGTGCACTAATAATGTAAGGAGTATCAGAAATAAAGGGGCTTAGTTTGTAGCATTGATTGAATCAGTATGCCCAAAGATAATTAGCATAAGTGAAACTTGTTGACTGGGGATGATATACTGTCAGGACTTGAAACGGTAGGATATAGAATTTTCCAAAGGGATAGGAAGATGAAGAGAGGAGGTGGAGTATTGTTAATGATAACAAAGTAATTGTGTCCTTCAAGAGTGGAAGTGGAAAATAGTAGTACGTGTGAAGATTTTGAAGTTGTTTGCTGTGAGGTTGAGATGAATAGAATAGTATATCAAATAGGATGCTGTTACAGACCAGGGAATGTGGAGAGTACTGATTGTGAAATGTTTAGACAAATTAGTTGGGCAAATAAAAGGAAGATGATCCTAATTGAAGATTATAATTATAGGAGTGTGGATTGGAAAGAAGAGATAGTGTATCGTAACAAGAACTCAACACGAGGTTTATCAGCATTAGATTTCGTGATATCCTCACAGAATGTGGTTGTGAATTAACTATTAACACTGCCACCTGTCGGTGAAAGTGATCATGAGGGTATTAGTTTGGATGACAGTCAAACAGGAAAAAATTATCAAAAAGGTTTATATGTAGAACTATATGGTGGATGATTATGAGAAGCTCCAAAGTCAACTAGCTTCAATATGTTGGTTTGATTTGTGTAGATAAGATATTGACAGTGCATAGTAAATGATAAGGCAGTATCTCACACAAGCACTGCATAACTGCATACCAAGAGTTAAGCTAATAAATAGAGCAGGAGTTAGAGGATGAACAGCGAAATCATGCAAGCAGTGTTTTCAAACATTTTATGGAGGAAGTACAAGGCAGTTTGCAGTGAACACATGCATGAAGAATATAAACTGCAGACCAGAAAGGTGACAAGTGGTTAAAAAAAAAAAAAAAAAAGTAGAATATGAGAGAAGATTAGTGAGTCAAGTCAAAACTAATCCAAGGGAATTTTTCTGTTATGTGGCAGTAAGATGGAGGAAAAAAAATAATATATATATAATATTATTATTATTAAAGCCCATCTGGTTGGCCAAGTGGTTAGCATATCCTATCTCCAGCCAAAAGGCTGTGGGTTCGAATCCCACCATGGATGTTTGTGATTGTCTGTGGAAATACTAGTGATGGTGGTAGATGGTGTAGATGATGAAGGTACTTGCGGTTGGTGGAGTGGTAGAGATGGAGAGTTGTAGAGTAGGTGCTCTCCCTCGATGAGTCTTTGGACTCCATACAGGTGTTATGTAATAATAATTATTATTATATGTGCACCTCCATCATGGGAGACCCAATCTATCCACACAATCTATCATTCATCTCCTTCAACCTATTCAATGGGTTGTGAATGAGCAGAATGGGTTGCCAGCTGACTCTGGCAACCCATTTTGCTCATTCACATCTCTCCAAGCAAAAAAAAATCTAGTCTTCACAATCCCTACTAACCACACCTTTATTCAACTTCCAGGAATGACCCCTTGTTCTAGTCAATCTAGCCAAGTGCTGAAACGTTTTCCCTACACCTATCCTATAAAACCCTTTTAGCAACTTAAATGTTTCTATCATATCCCCTCTTTTTCTCCTATCAACCGATGTCTGCAATCCACACATCCTCAATCTATCCTCATAGGAAACATTCCACAGGCCACTTGCCATCTTGGTCACTCACCTCTGATTCCTCTCAACTCATTCCTTATCCCCCCCAAGAAACCCAGGGGACCAGACTTGAGCACAGTAATCTAGATGTGGACATATCAAGGCCTTATAAATAGGAATAACAACTTCCTTATCTGTATTTGCTAATGTGTTTTTCAATAGCCAAGTAATCTTATGGGCTACGTTAGCAACCTTAGCAATATGTCCTCCGAACTTTAACTCTCTGTTTACCACCACCCCTAAATCTCTTGCTTCATCTATTTTCTGGAGTACAGTGCCATCAAATTGATACACAGTTTGTAATCTATTTATCCCAAAATGCATAACTTTACATTTCTCCATATTAAACTGGTACCCATTATCTTTTGTCCATACTGACAGCCTATTTAAATCGATCTGCAAGCTCTCCACATTGTCTTGATTAACTATTACTTTTTTTTTTGTATGTTGGGCCCATACACAGGAGGTTGATTGGTCAACCTATAGTACACTAGTACCGTATATGAGTGGTGGGTTGGAAAAGGAGGAATTTGTTTACATTTGATTTGAATGACTTTAAATTGTATTCATTGGGAAACACAGCAAGTGGGAGACTGTTCCACAGTGCAGCAGTTGCAGGGATGAAGGAAGAGGAAAATAAATTTGTTCTGTTTGTTTCTAGGTGTACTGTGAAGGGATGTTGTGCAGCAGCTGTACATTGTTACGTCTCGTTATTCTCTATTATAGTTATTGGTATTATTCTATTCTAGTTATGGTTATATTATCTCTATCTTCTATCTATCTAACACTTTATAGCTTCAGTATTCCATTGCCGACAAATTTATATTCGTTTAAATCGACTGCGCCAGCTGGCAACTGAATTCTGATACACTATTAAACAACTTAAAATAATATAGGGATCAAGTGATTTGCAGTCGTGGTCCCCTCCTTTTCCTTTGTTAATGGATTCCCCCTTTTACTTATGCATGGTCCGAAATTTAATAAATGGTAATTCAAATCTCAGAAAACGACAGACTCATGAGGTTTGGGTTAGAGAAATACATTTATTTAAACACTTACATATATACACTTTAATTAGAAATTCCAATACTAAAGAGTCTGAATCCCCCCCCCCCTTTAAGTTAATATATCCAAAATGTCTACTTCAAAATCTATTCTAATAATCTCACACTTTCTTTTGTGTTACTATGTTCAGACTCGGTTAATTCTCACAGAGTTACTCAGTTCCCACATATAAAAATAGCACATGCACATAATTATATACAATCCTAGAATAGAGCATATCAGACGTATTTCGTCTTGCAATTTTAACATAGGACAATATTCTTTTTTATGCTCAGGCCTTATACTCCTCTAAAATTCAGTTAATATTCAAGCTAATTTCTAACACAATGTCTTAAATGTTTCTTCCAAAATAAACAGTGTGAAGGCTTGGTTCCCCGCTCAGCTTAAGCTTAGGGTGGCACTATCTTATTAGACGTAGATAGAAATGTCCAAAACAGTTCTTTAGACACTAATTGAAAGTTAATTGTATGGAGCTCCTTAACTCTCTGGTTACTATTCAAAATGACTATGAAAACTTGCACCTTACTGTTCTTGTCTTTTCTTGTAGTTGCTGAGACTTCCTTGATTACACTTCCACGTTTTCTCACCATGTATTCTTATGGCGTCTGTGCATACTTCTATTTTCTTCGAAAGGTTCACCTTTCGCTGACTTATACATTGGCATAACTAACCAACGGCTCTATGCTGGAATTCTGGCCGCATTCCTTCAGTATGGCTATATTCGACATGGCACATACAGCAAACAGAGAGATTGTTGCTGGGTACGGCGGCAAGCTTCGCAGCTATCCAGGACTTGGATCAGGAACAGAAAACAAGAGAGCGATTGAATCTCCCGCCGGACCTTATATTGTAAATGCGAGCGCCCTCTCTCAGCTACTACGTCGTGCTCATAGCAGAGGCCGATTGGTCATTGCAACTCTGAACTGTTTTGACAGGGCTCTAATACATATATCATCTTATATACATCTAATAATAACATTTCAGTACTGATACATAATTTTCCCTTGTAAATTTTTTACACAGACATTATCCTTTAATTATGGGCTTCTCAAAATCACTTAATACATACAACTAAAGATGGTTAGACATACTTCTGAGTGAGCATATGTACGCTACCTTTTTAGCTTTTCTTCTTGAGACATATGTATGTCCTTATCCTTATCTCTAATCGTTACCGTATGTTGGGTCGGAAGCAGGATGACTCACCAATAATGAATCAGCACTTTTTCCGACACAACAACGTGTTCCAATCAGCGGGGGAATTATTGATGTTATTTTGGATGAGCATTTCCCATGGAAATATTTGTAGAATATACTTACTGCAGAGATCAAACGTCTGTGTGAAAGTGGGGGGAGAGAGTTGGTAAGGGATGGATCATTGATAAGTCTTAATTGCCCTCCTCTGTATTGTGTTGAGCATTTTGAGAGAGCTTTTAGGGGCCCCACCCCATATGTGGGATCAGTATTCAATAGTTGGGTGGATTTTTGACTTGTATAATGTTAGTAGCTGTTCAGGGGTGAAGTAACATCTTGAGCGGAAGAGAAATCCCAGTTTTTTTTTGAGGCTGAGGATGCAATGTTTGAGATATGTTTGTGCCAGGAGAGGTTTGATGTGAGGGTGATTCCGAGGAGCAAGATCTCAGGCTGTCTGGAAATTTGGGTATTGTCGTAAAGGATACTGGGAAAAAGTTGTTCTTTTTTATGGGAAATAGTACAGAACTGGGTTTTGTTGGCGTTGAAATTTATGAGGTTATCCGAACCCCATTGTAGGGTGGCTTGAAGATTGGAGTTGAGGGTGGTGGTGGTGGTTGATGTTCTGAAGGATGAGGTGAGTTGTGTAGGGTAAGGCTTATCAAATGCAAGCGAGGAGTGTAGTGTGCTGTCATCTGCAAAACTGTGTATTGGGTTGGAGGTCAATTGCAGTAGGTCGTTGATGTACAGCAGGAACAGTGTTGGTGAGAGGACAGAACCTTGTGGGACCCCAGCATTAATTGAGTGGTGTGAGGATAGGGAGCCATCCACCATCGCACACACAAAGTGTGCGTCCAGACAGAAAACTGGCAATCCACTACAGAAGTCCTGGGTCAGACCAAATGATGGTAGTTTGCCTAGTAGGCCTTTGTGCCAGACCAGGTCAAAGGCTTTGGAGATATCTAGTGCAACCACTTGAGATTCGTCAAACCTCTCCATAGCATTTGTCCAGAGATGGGTGATGTATGTGAGTAGATCTCCTGTTGATCGGCAGTGGCGGAATCCATACTGGCGGTCACTTATTTGGTGAGTGTCTTCAAGATAGTGTAGGAGGTGGGAATTGATGATTTTTTCCATTACCTTTGACAGGACTGAGGTAAGCGAGATAGGGCGGTAATTGGATGGCAGTGACTTGTCACCCTTCTTGGGAATGGCTGAATATAGGTCAATTTCCAGTTTGTGGGATAGATTCCAATGGAGTAGGAGAGTATATATAGGTGTCATAGGATAGTGGTCAGTTCTGGAGCGCAATTTTTCAGAACAATTGGGGGAATGCCATCGGGGCCAGGAGACTTTTTTGTGTCCATTTGGGACAATATTTTTCTGATTTCATCCTGGCAAAAGGATATAGGGGGCATTGTATGTTGGGTGTGTGGAATGGTTGGGGGATATTTACCACCATCAGTTATGCATGCATTTGAAGCAAAGTATGAGGCCAGAAGATTGGCTTTTTTTGTGGGTGATGAGGCAGTAGAGCCATCAGGGTGTGATAGGAGTGGGAATAGTGTTGGACAGAAGTTACAGCCAATTGCTTTGGCAAGAGACCAAAAGGCTCGGCTGCCGTTTGGACAGGCCGCTAGTTTCCTGCTTTTTGCTCTTTCAAACTCTAATTTTGGAAGCATTGATTGTTTTTTTTGCATCTGCTACGGACTTCGGTGTAAGCTTTGAGGTAAGATGAGGTGTCTTGATTTCAGCCAGTTGTGGTATGTCTGGTGTTTCATCTCTACAGCCTTGGCACATCTTTTGGAGAACCAGGGTTTCATTAGGGAATGGCAGTTCAGAGTGTTGTGTGGAATGTATTCATGCCGGTGAGGATTACTTTGGTAATAAGCTCAATGCATATGTTTGGGTTGGAAGGCCGGAAGCAATAGTCCAACCATGGGAATGCGGCATAGAAGTTGCGGTGGCTGTCCCACTTGGCACTGTTATACTGCCAAACTACTCTTGTATAAGAGTGTCTTTGTAAACGTTGTTGCATGGGGGAGGAAATGAGCACCAGGTTGTGGTCAGAATTGCCCAGGGGGCACACTACTTTCACTGTGTATTTGGAGGGATCATTGGTGAGGAAGAGATCTAAGGTGTTTGGAGAGTGGTTTGAGTTATCTGGTATTCTGATTGGCATCTGGACAAGTTGTGTAAGGTCGCTAGTGATGGCAAATGTTTCTGCATCTCTGCCTGCAAGATCTGTACAACTGGAGGAGGAAAGCCAGCTAGTGTTGTGGACATTAAAATCTCCTAGAAGGATGATTTCGCTGTTGGGAAAGTGGGATTGGAGAAAATCAACTTTTAGGGAGAGAAAATTAAAGAGCTCAGGGTGGTTGGTTGCATTGGGGGAGCGATAGAGATAGCAGATAATTGAACTGAGTGGGGAAGGGATATTTTCAATCAAAGAAGGTCAAAGTTGGGTGATTGTAGGTTAGGTGCTGTCTGGCAAGGTATGTCTGAGTTGATGTGTAAAAATAATCGTAATTAAAATTCTGAATATTTTTACGAATTGTTTATGTTAAAATGTTTATTATTTTTAGTTTCATAACATGCATTGTTGGCACTTGCAATGTGCCTGTTATGGAATTGTTTTGTCCAAAGTGATATGTAAAGAAGTTAAAAAATTGATGTACTTACTAGATTTTGATATTTGTATTACTTACAAGAATTTTTATTGTAATTTAAAATTATCAAAAGTTGTGTTTTATGAGGACATTCTCTTGTCGCTAACGGAGACAGCGTGTCAGCCATTATTTATACCTAACTTTCTCGCTTGCCACTTTCGTGGAGTGCGCATGCTCGTGAAGAAGTTTGATGAGTGATTGACAGCTGACAAGAAAGCGCTCAGTATCTGAGTAACGGCTGTAAACAAGAGAGCGTTCGGAAGGAATTTAGAAAACAGGCTGGCAGATATTGAGGTTCGGAGGAACTTAAGTTTTTATGTGACAGTCAGAAGAAAATTAATAGTATATTCCGAAAAAGGAATCATGGAACTATTAAGTTTTAATGTGGATAAATAAAAGGGAAATATTGCTATTGATCATTTTAAAAGGATTATTGGAGGAAACGCTAATCGGAAGATTTATAGTAGATTCCAAAAGGAAATCGTAGAACTGTAAGTTCTTTTAAAGTGGAAGAGTTAAGACTGTCATTAAGTATAGTGAATAAAAGAAGAATTTGCTATTTACATTTTAAAGGAATGTTTGAGAAAACTTTGATTAAGAAGTTTCATCAGTATTAAGGATGCCTGATCTGACTATTATTTTTATTAAAAAGAGACAGAATTAAGTCAGGAAGATTTTTATGTGTGCTACATGAGTGATGAAAAAGGATCCTGATGAAGAATAGTCATATATCTTCGGAAAAGAGCCTTGACAGAGAAAGAAACTGGCTATGAACATTTTGTGATTGTGCAAACAAAGTGTTTAGTCTAGTCTTAAGTGTAAGTTTAATCTTAAAAGGCCTTGGATCCAATTAATTTGTAGTTAGTTATGTAAAGTTGTTTGAAGTGTATATATATTATTTTTGTTTTATTAAATGTGTTTATTTTGTATTTTGGGTTTTGAGTCAGTGATTATTTTGATTCTGAAAGAGAGTTAAGATCATTGCACCAATTGGAGTGAACCCTTGTGCACATAATAACATATAGGTACACTCGTAATAAAATAAATAATTGTTAGAAACAGAGATCATTCTCTATGGTAGAATTAAATATAAGATAATATCTATGAATATATCATCAATATAATAATCAACCAATTATTAACAGATGTATGTGCAGACACCACCCTTGGGCCGAAAGTTGTTGAATAGTGTATAGTTTGGGAGGTTGAGATAAGTGGTGCTGGTGGGAGGTGAGATTTGGGTTTCTGCTAGGAAGAGTAGGTGGGGTTTGGTTGACTGTAGGTGGTAGTGGATACTATTCAGGTTGGAGTTTAGGCCATGGATGTTGGTGAAGTGGATATGTAGGGCTTTGTGGGACATTTGTTGGACCACATAGGTCTTGCACATTTCCTATGCGGTGCCTGCTGGTCTCTGTGGTGGCTGCTAGTGGCATCACTTGGTTTTTTCACCACGTAGTTGATGGTTCAACTGTTGTCACCATTTTGATGTTTTTCTTCGAGTTGTCTTTGAAGCTGGCGTCTTCGTTCTCTTTGTGCAAATGATAAGTCTGGTTGTGCACATATGCGCAATTGGGGGTAGGAGTCTTTGAACTTGTTGTTGATCGCTGTTATTATTTTTGATGTGCTTGTCGTTGTGTCGCAAGTCACTTTTACTAGGCCCGGAAAGTTTGTACCATCCTTCCTTTTATTTATAGGCCCGAAACGATGGCACTTGACAATATTCTCGGGATCGATGTTGCATTCTTTGGCTAGTTTCTTGATGACCTCTTGTAGGGATTTTCCGTTTTCCATCAGGAAGTTCAGAATGATGGCGTTGAGTTTTTGTGTTCAGCCTCTATCAAGTCGTTTTCCGTTGATGCGATTAGATCGTGAAGTTCTTTCGCTGGCGGAGTGGAGCTTGCGTTGCATTCTAATTAATTTCGCATCATTGGCAAACAACTGAATATTTCCTTTCAGGTTATTTCCTGTATCATTTGTGTACCAATTAAACAAAAATGGTCCCAGTACTGAACCTTGGGCACACAATTAGTCACCTGTTTTCACCTCGATTCTGCCCTGTCATATACCACTTTTTGATATCTGTTCAGCAGCCACCCTCTTATCCATTCATCCATCCCCATGTGTTCTGATTTGCTTAACAGAGTTCCATGTGGTATTCTGTCAAATGGCTTTGCAAAATACAGCAAGATCATCTTGTAACCACTTCCTTTATCCAACTCAGCTGTTACTTTATTATAAAAAGTTAGTAAATTACTAAGGCATGGTGAACCCTTCACAAAACCATGGTTGATCCTCATGCAGTATGATATTTTTATCTGCCCATTCTTGAATTCTTTTTTTACCAATTTTTCTAGTACTTTCTAGTTACCCACCATGCCAGAGATACTGATTTGGATATAATTTTCTACTGTAGTCTTAAAACCTTCCTTATGCAAGGGAATTATTTTGCTCTCTTTCTACTTCCTTAGAACTGTACCAGCGCTCAGACTTAAAGAGCCAAGTCAAAAGCATTGCCAGTTCTCTTGCACATTCTCGCAAAACCCTAGCTGATATCCTATCTAATCCCACAGCTATATTTACAATGAGATTCTGCAGTATCCTTTGAACTTCATTTCATCCACCGCTGTTCCCACATTAGTGTCTGTCACATAGATTAAAGCAGTAAATAAACTCACTAGGATGACATGCCCTTGAAAAGTGGTCACTCAGTATACGTTAAAGATACCAAGAAATTATATAGTTGGTTTTAATCCTTTACCCATTGTAATTAAATGTAAAGTTATGCACAACTTTACATTTCTCCACAAGGGTGTGTGTGCTTTGCATTATGGGATACATACTAAGGCAAGTGATGTGAAGTCATTAGCCTCTATTAAGTAGCTCAGACATGAATATATTTCACATGGAAAATATTGTTTTGCTTCCTTGGGTAAAGGATTAAAGCCAAGTATATAATTTTTTGTCATCTTTAACATACAGTAGAACCAAGGTAAAAAACTTTTAACATCTTTTGGTCACTCAGTAACTCAACTATTTTATCCACTTCTGTCTTCTCATGACCATCATCACTCATTAAGGTTAATCTTTCATTCTTCTTCTTCTTACTAGCCACATAACGAAAGAACTCTTTCGGATTCCTTTTGGCCTGTTTGGCTATATTCATCTCATAATCTAATTTTGCCCTTGTTGTCATACTGGTCACCTTTCTTGTCTGAGCATTGTATTGCTCATGAGTTTGCTGGTCATCTTTCTCTTTATATACTCTCCACAGCATTTTCTTCTCCTCCAGTTCATGCTTAATGATATTACTCATCCATCTAACTCTTACATGATTAACCCTCCTTACCCTAGGTATGCAATTTAATACTGCTTCGTCTAGATGTCCCTTAATTATATCCCATGCACTACTAAGATCCTTACCCTGCAGTATTTTATGCCATGTTACAGATTTGAATTCTTCCTAAGTTTGACATGATCACCTGCTTTGTAGTTCCACATATATGCCTTCTTGACAGAATATTCCTCGCATTGTACAATCTCTGAAGTCAAGACTGCATGACATGACTTCATCTTGCAGTGCAGAAGGTTCTTAAGAAGGCAAAATAATACCTCTTCATAAGCATGGTTTGAGAACAGAAGTTTCCATTTATAGATCAGTCTGTATATTTCCAGTTATGATCAAAGTTGGAAAAATTGGTTAGGAATTGAATGCAGAATTGAGTGGATGGACATAAGATTCTCTGTGTGGTCAGCATGGGTTTTGAAGGGCAGATCTTGTTTTAGCAATCTGCTTTTATGTTTTAAGATAAGGTGACGAATGTGTTGAATAAAGGAGATTCATATGCAGTGATTTTTTGGACTCTTTAAAGAGATTTGATAAATTATCACATGACAGATTGGTGTATAAACTGTAGAATTGTACAACATGAAGAATATTATATAGCAGATTGGTTACAAGAATTGAAGATTGGCTTTCTAAAAGATTCCAGCAAGTTGTGTATGATGCAGTAGTGTCTCAGAAAAGGAGGATGACCAGTGGTGTGCCTTAGGGTTCTGTTCTTGGTCCACTACTGTTTAACTTATTTGTTGATGATATTTCATGTGGATTGACTGGGGATCTTCAAATGTTTGCCAATGATGCAAAATTAGATAAAATTGTCAAGAGTAGTGCAATTGTCATGTTAATTCTGTACAGGAAGATTTGAATAGACTTTTAGTTTGGACAAATGAGTGGGTTTGCAGTTTTAATATTAATAAATGCAAGGTGTTACATTTGGGAATACGGAAATATAAGATTATACTGTATTGGTGGAGCTGTACTTCAGGAAGTGAATGAGATTCGGAATCTTGGAGTAATGGTTGACTGTGGACTGAAGTTCCAAGGGCATATCGCAAGTGTTGCAAAGACTGTACATCGTATTGCTGCTGTGACAAAAAGTGCATTGACATGTAGGGATAAGGAGGGTGGTGCCGCTACATTAGACATTGGTCAGACCACATATGTACTAATGTGCTTAGATTTGGTCACCTGGTTTTGATTGTGATGTAGAAACACTAGAGAGGGGTCCAAAGATGAATAACCAAAGTGATATTAGGTCTCTGGAGTGCTCGTTATAAAGAGTGTTTGATGAAGATGAGTGTGAGGAGTAGATTTTTTTTATGGAGAGTTGTTATTGAGTGGAATGCATTACCAGAGTGCATTCTGAATGCAGGTAGTGTATATAACTTCAAAGCTCATTATGATAGACATGATACCGGTTGACTGGGCCTCCCACAATGAGTTTGTTGACTCCATGAAAGTTACCAAAATAATAATAATACCTTTTCTGAAGCTTAATCACTGACAGAGCACTTGCAACCACTTCTGCAAATCCATTTCAACCATTCACTACCCTCCGAGCAAAACATTTGGTCCTAACACCCTTGCTAACCACACTCTTAGATAATTTCAAAGGATGATCTCTTGTTCTCTCCCTGCCATGTTTTGGAAAAAAAGTCTTCAGTGTTAATCCTATAAAACACCTTTAATAACTTGTATACTTCTATTATGTCTCCTCTTTTTTGCCTTTCAGCTAGTTTTTGAAGTCCAGACTTTCAATCTGTTCTCATAGGGAGTATTCCATGAACCTGCCACAATCTTTTTTGCTCACCTCTGGATCCTCTCCAGCACTTCATTCTCACAGAATCCAGGTGACCAGATCTGTGCATAGCAGTTCAGATGTGGCTTTATAAAGGGGAAACAAGAATCTCCCTATCCTTACTGTCATTGTGTTCTTCGACAACCATGTAATCTAATGTGCTGTTTTAACTACTATTACAGTATGCCTTCAACTTCATCTCCCTGTCTACAATTTTCCCAAGTCTCTGACCTCATCAGTTTACTTCCTTTAAGCTTTTGATCACTTCTTCCCTAAATGACATTACCTTACGCTTGCCCATGTTAAACTGGCAGCCATTTACCTTTGTTCATACTGCCACTCCATTTAAGTCATCCTGCAGGATCTCTATATTACCTTCATTGATTATCTTCCCAGTTTGGTGTCATCAGTAACAATTGAGTATTTTCTATATCATTGATGTACAAATGAAACAACAGAAGACCAAATACTGAGCCCTCTGGTACACCATATCATCTGCCTTTTCTTGGACTCAACTCTGCCATAAACCACTCTTTGATATCTGTACACTGCATACCAATTCTTCATATATGTCCTATCAATTAAGAGATGTGGGCAAATATCAAAATGAAGAATAGGACAATGAGACTTATTTGTGCCTATGTGCCCACAGAAGGTTCTACTAAAGAAGTGAAATAATTTTTTGAGTCATTTGAGAAGGCATCTGACAAAGAAAAGGAAATTGGGCCTTGTTGTAGATCTAAATAGCAGAGTAGGACATGATTGCCAGATATGTAGAAATGTTCTGGAAAATTTAGTGAAAAGAGCAAAGCTAATAATAATGGTAAATTTCTTGCTAGATTTCTATTCAGGACATGGACTACTCAATACCAACACCATGTTCCAACATAAAGATGTGCACAAATTCTCATGTAGAGAAGACACATGAAATAAGAAAAGTCTCATTGATCATGTTATTATAGATAGTGATATCTTGGTGCTGGTACAACACACAAATATATACAGAGAATTTGAAATAGCAGGTGATTAGTATTCGCTTTTGGGTTAAAAATAAATATGATATTTATTAAAAAAGCATATAAGAAAGTTTTAAAAAGAATCAAATTTTAGCAGCAGTCAGAAGTGAACTGAATGTCAAATACACAAATATTATTCAAGAAAAAAAAATCGAAAGAGTTTGAAAACAAGAACCCAAACCTTGAAGATTCAATTTCTGAACCTGAAGAAAACCTTGGTGGATTCAGCCATTGGCAAAGTGGTTAGCATATCTGCTGTCCAACCAATAGGCTGCCAATTTGGATACTGCCATGATGTTTGTAATTGTCTTTAGGTATGAGATGAATTTCATCTCCTGAAGTAGCTTGAAAAACTTCCACATTTGATCTCTAGAGCAGGATTTTCAGTTATGTAATAAATAAATAAAAATACTTACAAAATTAATTAAAAATATGGGAAAAAATCCATAGTCCATTCATGATACAGATGTACTATATAGGTTTATAGCAAACCTTTTGTCTGTGGGAGCCATATAAGGGAAGAAAACATAAAGGCATGTGGACTCAACTTGAATTGGTTGTAAGGTTATTATTTATTATTATTATTATTACATGACACCTCCAGGCAGCCCAAAGACTCATCGCGGGATGACACTCTGCTCCACACCACTACACAGATCTGACTGTTTCCTCTACTACTTAATTCTCCTGCTATACACAACTACCATCAGTGCCATTTACTGCCCATCATCACCAAAAAGAGCAATTTTTGTCTCTAAATTGCATGTGTTCTGAAGGCAGGTTTGCCTGTACGTGGGATGAAAAACCTGAGTTTCCAGAAGAAAAACCCTGCTACCTCCATATGAGATGGGCTAACTCCCCCTTCAAATGAAAAATCCCATATTAAGATTCCTCTCATCAAACTTAGGCCTTTTCCACTTGAGGCATGCAATATACCATTGACTGGGACATGAATCTGAACCAAAACATTCAGAACCAAGGCTCACAACATGGGTTTCCATGGTAGGACCGCAGTATGTAAGCCATATTACCTGAACCAACACGCAGTATTGTCTTCATGGTGCAAAGAGCATGTACAGCGGGACATGGAAGCTTGGAAAGTTGTATTATGGAGAGACAAATCACACTACACCCTCTACTGAGTAGATGGATGGGTATGGTGGATGCCCAGTGAATGTCTCTTACCAAAGTGTGTAACCTCAACTATGAAATTTGGAGGTGATGGTATGGTCTTGCTTTTCTCATTTAGCCTTGGACCTGTGTTTGTGGTGCCATGAACATTGAACTAAGAAAGGTATCTGAACATTCTGGACAATGGAATGCTTCTTGCTTTGTGGCATTTCTACTGAACTGACCATTGTCTCTTTCAGAAAAACAATGGTCTATCATAAGGCTGCTGTTGTAACATGGTTTGTGGATGTGAATGTCACCATACTCGACTGGCCTCCACAGATCCCTGATCTCAACCCTATTGAATATCTGTAGGATGAACTGGAACATCGGGTCAGGTCAAGGGACATCTGTCCCCACAACAGTCCAGGGCCTCTTTACATGCCTACCTGAAAAATGGTCTGAAATTATCATTGATCACTATTGTAATTTTGTGGAAAGTATGCCCTATAAGATTGCTGCAGTCATCACAGCAAAACAAGGTCCTATCTATTATTAGGTTGAGTGTCATGGCTGTTAGTTCCTTACACTGTGGCATCTGTTGACTTCTCTTTCCAAACAGTGTAAATTGGTATTTATTGGTATATGATACAAAGGGCCACCTTCTTACCTCTGGAATTTATGCAGAAGTATATTTAGCAAGAATAAAATTGCTACATTTTTTGTTTGCAAATTGGTGAACAAGTGGAATGCATTGCTAGGAGTTGTGAGTTGTCAGTGAATGACAGGAATAGGCATTTTTGTGAATAATGGTTACTGTTTTCTTTCACGATAAGTTTTAGTACCCTATGGTGATACTTAGTTAATAATAATTAAAAAATAATAATAATAATATCATTAACAAATAAGCTGTCTTGAAATTTTTGGCAAAACTAGCAATTTAAATGCATAATAAGTAACATTTTAAGTACATTGTACATCAAAATGTAAAAATCAGGAAAAAAATAATGCTATTAATGCAAAAAAGAAAAACAAAATAATGATAAAACTTTTTGTTTTTGTTAGTCATTCAGAGCAAATGAACTGTCAATAAATCTGTTATTTATTGTGAATAAAATCATTATAAGAGGGTTTCTGCCTTAATTTATAATTGACTAATCGGAAACATTTGAATACTGTTAGAAATGAAACCAAGAATAAAGTGCCTTATAACAGCTGATTCATATGTATAAATTATAATTGCAAATTGAACTTATAATAAGAGTGAAATATTTTAGGAAATACAGCAAAAGCATGGAGTACCACATCCAATAGCAGCCTACCTCATTAAGCCAGTCCAAAGAATTACCAAATATCAACTTTTGTTAAAAGATCTGTTATCCTGCTGTGAAGAAGGACAAGGAGAGATTAAGGTAAGATGGAAATATATGGAATTTAAAGGAATCAAACTTTTATTATTATATTTATTAGTATATTATTATAAAATGAACATGTCTCATTTTAAAAAATCACTCACTTCTTATTGCTTGCTGAACATATAAAAAATGACCATAAGTCAAGCAGAACGTTTTTCATCAGTTTCATTATTTTACTGTGTGTGTGTATGTGTGTTTTCTTCTTCCTCATCTAATGGTATTTCAATTGACTTTTATGTAAATCCTTTTACATATAATGACAACCATTAATGAAATGGTTGTCATTATATGGTAAATCATTTCTGTCTATACCTTCATGACCAGCTTGAATTGTATCTATATTTTCAATTTATCAGCAATTTTCTTTCTTATTATTCTTTTTTTTTATTGCATCTGATTTGATACTTTTAAAATGATGTATTGAAAGGCAATCTACTTACTACCCCACCTAATATGTTCATGTTGTACTCCAACAGCGTAGAGTAAATTAGTACAGTAGACCTTCCACCATAGCAAACTATTCTCATAGCAAATTTTCTTTGTCACAATAACAGTTAATTGTATCTTAATCTTCATTAAGTTTGTGCTAGAAGAAGAGCTCACCACAACACTGAATGCTGACTTTTGATTATCCTTTCAGCCAAAACAATCAATTTTCACATTTGCTTCTGCATTCTGAGTGTTACTAATATTATTAATTTTCCCAGGGAAACAAAATTTTGTAATGCTTTCATAAAGTACTGTCCCTTATTATAAAATCGTCATAAAAAGTTACCTGCTTACGCTCTTTTTCTCGTTTATTCTTACAATTTTCTTTTTGGATTTGGACCTCTTGCTTTTTTTTCTGTTCTCAGTTCAATTAATCTCTTTCTGTTTTTGCAGCATTTCACTCTCATACTTTGGCCTGTGAAGGATTGCATGCAAGCATGCTCTTTCTCTATTCAGGTCTTCTTTGTTGTCCTGAATTTGCAACACCGCAACTTTAGCATTCACTATCTTACCACTACTTTGAATTACCTCATTTATATTCTCCTTCCTATTTCTTTCACCTTTGTTTAAACCTGGAATTCCATTCACTCCAATCACTTCTGATACTTCATTCTCTTATTTCTGACAACACATTTCTGACTCATCAAACATCTATGACACACACACACACACACACACACACACACTCTACTTCTACTCTCATAACACAATCCATTTTCTCTTGGCAATGAGCACACATACACATTTCACAAAATCCCCCATATCGATCTACCTGCACAACAGTGTCTTGGCTGCCATTGTTCTCATTTGCTTTGGTTCCTGAGGTGTTTTATTATGACTACAGTCTTTATTATTGCCTATCTTATGTGTTATTTGGGGGGGGGGGGCTGAAAAGTTCTGATAAACATGTAGAACAAAAATAATATTAAAGCAACTGATATAACCACAAGAAAGAACACATCTTAAAACCCTTTAATCCCTATGTTTCATCAGATTGTAATAATTTGTTCTTTTCTTTTAGGATATATAAAAAGACATGTCAGAGGTTTTGAAGAAATTCGAAGACACAGAAGTGTGGGCCATCATCAAGTTTTTTGTGCTGCAAGAAAAGTCTGCAACTAAGATTCACCAAACTTTGTGTGCGACTTTAGGGAACTGTGCCCCAGCATATCCAACAGTTGCCAGATGAATGGCCAAGTTTAAAACCTGGCATCCTGAGACAACAGATCAGGAAGACCTTCCACAGCAATTACACCTGAAAACATCGATGCAGTGCATGCCATAATCCTTGATGATAGACAAATATCAACCAAAAACATTGCAAAGACTATTATCTTCTGCTGAATCCTGGCAGATTGATCTTCTTAAGTTAAGGGGATAATAAATCCCTCATTATTTTAAAGCTGGATACGAAACTCGGATATTGAAATCTATCAAAATCTAAGAGTTTCATGTCGAAGTATCGGTGAGTCCAAGCGTAAGTCAACACCTGGGTGGTACAACACTAGCGCAACTCGGAGCAAAGGTGGAGCAAGCTCCCACTATCCTTAGTATTTTCTCATAATGTAAAACGCAGCTCCTAGGAGATGTATTACTGTTTTACATTATGAGGAAAGGTCACTACCCAGACCGGTTTCGACCTTTATTGAGGTCTCATCAGTGAGTAGGTAGACCTGGATAATACCAAGGTTTAAACAAAATAGCCTCTTGGCTCTTTATCGTAGATTGATCTTCTTGTTTCACATTTATCATTCTTGTGGTTCTGCAAGGAAGAGTAGTTCATGCCCGTTGAATCCTATCCATCATCAAGGTATACAAGTAGCTACTAGCACATTTTGCACATCACCAATTCAAAGTCTTTACGTGGAAGCAAATGAACCTGCTTTGTTGCTTTTATGGAAACATTTGTCTCTTAGCTATGACCCAAATATAGTATTTTCCAAAACATCCTAAGTGTACTAGTAACTTTTCTCTACATTGAAAACTTCAATATTACTTACATCACACTGTCATTCTCCTCTTTGGTATGCATGCAAGAGAGATTATGTGAGCTATTGGCATGAATATTGATAACATTGCATTCTACCATGCAGCCTCTCACTGTGTCAGCTAGGAACATCTCATACTCCACCATCCATCTACCTGCAGTTGTTTAATGCACACAGATTAGATCACAATAATTTCTTAGCTATCTGTACTGAAAATTTAAGACCCGAGACCTCTGTTGGTTGTGCTACTGTGTTTACTGAATGTTTTGTATCCAGTAAGATACCTCATGACTGCAGTAATTATTCAGAGTTGCATAGCATTCAGCTTGTGCTTGCATACACAAAAGAAAACTGTGTGTGCAAGCACAGAAATGTATGATTTATTATTATTAAGAAAGACTTCCAGAAAGTCAGAGACTCATCGAGGGAGACCACATACCACATGCACCAACTATCATACTTGTTCTTGAATTCATTTACATTGCCTGCACTCACAACATCCATTGGCAATCCATTCCAATCACACACACACATACCACCGTATGAGAGAAAAATCTAGCTCTCACCCCCTTCTAGCAGCATTCATTCATTCTCAACTTCCAGGATGCCCTCTTGTCCTTTACACATCCTCCATAAATTGAAAAATTCCATCAATTGAAATCCCATATGACCCTTTCAGAAGTTTGTAAGTCTCAATCATATCACCCCCTCTTTCTCCTGTTTGTTAGTGTCTGCAGTCTACAAATTCTCAGTCTGTCTTTCAGAATTCTACAATCCTGATATCATTTTTAACACTCTCCTTTAACTCTCTCCAATATATCCGATTCATAATGGAAACCAGGAAATCAGACCTACACAATAGTTCAAGTGATGTCTTATTAAGGTCTTGTAAAGAGGCAGAATGACATCCTTATCTTTACATGTGAATGTTCGTTTCAGCTTTACAATTATCTTTTGAGGTATTTGCAACCTTTGCTACATGGCCCCTGAACTTCAACTTCCTATCTACTAGCACTTCATGATCTCTAGCCTCATCAGTTTCTTCTAGCATAATCCCACCAATATAATATGATGTTGGATATCTAATCACACCGAAGTGATTAGATATCCAATTAGATATCTAATCATATTTGTCACTCCCATGTAAATAGATAATATTGTCCTATAGTAACTATTATGTTCTTCCACATGCATGTCAGATCTTATGTTCTTATACATTATCATGTCAAAATAACTGTTAATGGCTTTTCTTTAAAAAAAAAAAATGTAATTCACCTTATAACTGATATTTCGATGTAACATACCTCAACAAGAGTATGAGCATGTAACCTCTTTGCCTGACTGCAGAGAATCAAAAACCGGTTAATCCTGTACATAAGATTGTTATGTTTACAATTAAAAAAAATAATCACACATTGAACTGACATCCATTTTCCCATGCCCACAATTCCAGCCTATTCAAATCATTCTGCAGGTACTGCATATAAGCAGCATTCCTGATTACCCTACCTATCTTTGCATCATCAGCAAAGAGCTGTATGTCACTTTGTCAAATCCTTCCCAATATCATTAATGTACAAATTGAATAACAGTGGACCAAGAACCGATCCTTGTGGTACACCACTGGTTACCTTAAATCTTCAAAACCGATGTTATACACACTTATTGAATTCTTTGCAGATTACCTCCTCTCCTGTGCACAATCCACACCCAGTGCTTTGATGTTCTCTAGCTGTTGTATAAATTGGAGATTCTTTAATTTTGATGTTGGGTTGTGCTGGATTCCCAGCTAGTTGAAATTGAGGGAATTGACTGCAGATGCAGCTACTAGGTCATCTTATCATTTTTTCTGCATAACGCTTCAGTATACAAACAAGTTATATGATCGAGCTGCTGAGGGAGGAGGCACTGAAAATAAATTGCATGAGATTAAGCCTGAAATTCAGCATTGACAGTCTAGTCAACATAAAAACTGAACTGAGGATTTTCTTCATGGGCTCTCCATAGGTCACAGTCAACTTACTCATTCTTATCTACTGAGGGATGATGACTCATCTATTCATATGCAATGCTGCACTCTTCTTACCATTACCATATTCTGGTGGAGTGCAAGTATTTCTTCTCTCAAGAAAGGAAAGAAAATTTTATTAATCTGGCTGAGCCATACACACTTAGTTAGATCTTGTTAGACTTAGATAAACTACATAAGGTTTTAATTTTTCAAGAATCATTTTATATAAACATATTTGATCATAATTGCTATCTATGTGGTGATTTGTACATCTTAATTTTTTTTTTAAAACACAACATGTTATTTACTTATTCATCTATTTATTAGCATTTGTTATTACCTTGTATTCTACTATAACCTTTGGAATGGCACAGTATGACCTTTGCTGTCTCTGGATTAATAAATAACAAACCAAATGAAATCTAACCTTTGGATGTGTATATTGCTATACATTATGAGAAGCGTCAATAGCCAGAGCAGATTCATGAAATACTGAGAGCTAAATCAATGCAGAAGTTTCATATTTAAGTAGAAAAATTGTGTATCACCATATTAAGATTTCAGATCATTAGTTAAAAATCATATCCTTAAAAATTCAGCATAATAGTTTTGATGTCACTTCTTTATTTATTAATGCACCACTAATAGACACTCTTAATGTAATAAAGTCTAAATTTGAATTATTCAAATTTACAATGTATGCAGGTTACTTTACATGAGATTAAAAATCTACAAACAGATTAATGGTGATGCTATGGGTTTCTCCCTTTAGCTAACTTTTTACATGGAACACTTTGAAAGCAATACTTACCACAACTAGATACAAGCCCGTAGTGTGATTATACTTTGTTGATGATGTGTTTGCCATTTGGTCCCACAAAGTGACAAAACACTTTGGATGCTTTTGTCACCTGCCTAAACAGCCAACATCACAAAACTCACTTCACAGTAGAAAAGGAATCTAATAACTGTCTGCTTTTTCTTGACACATAGTCACCCATCTTTCAGATGGATTGCTATCTTTTTCCATTTACAGTAAGCCAACACTCACACACACTCAAGAAGATACCTACATAAACAATCACATGATCATCCAGCCCAACAATATATATAAGTTCATTCTGCAGAACTTATATATCTGTGACATACATTCTTGGCCTAATTCCTACAAAATAGATAAAATATTACTTAGCCCCATTACTATTCCTATTTTCTATGTCAGAGATACATCAGAAAAGATAGCCAAAGTACTAATAAAACTGGAGTGTATAAAGTTCTTGGTGACCATAACTTAGCCTACTGTGGGCACATAGGAAGATCTGTTAACATCCACCTTGGAGAACATAAAAAATATATCCATTACCATTATTATGACAAGTCGGGACTGGCAGACCACACTTTGGACACCCCTTCACCCAGAATTAGATGAAAGAAAACCAATGTGCAATTATAGATCAGAAAGATTATTTTTACAGTCAATCATGGCTATGAATTTAGAATTCTCCTACCCTGAACAAATATGGTTGCATTAATTTGCAAAAAATTTGAGAAACAGTTACCTTAAGATCAACTGCTACGTAGCTCTGTAATACTTCTTTTTTTACAACATTAGAGGGCACACCAAATTAGTACTTTAGATCTTTTGTCAGTTAAAATTTGAATTGTTGTAATAGATTTCACGGTTATGATATGAACACAGATGGATAAGAAAATAACTATTTATTAACTTAAAAGCTAATATTTCGCTGGTATTATATCCAGCATCTTCAGAGCACACAACACAAAGTTTGTTACAAATGGAAGACAACCACAATCCAGTGTAACAGTGGGGCTAGTATAAGTAATTGCAGCGTGCAACACAAGACTAAAGGCTTAATATGGCGCCATCTAGGTTATAAAAAAAAAGTTCAAAGTTTTGAAATAGTAGTCCAAATGATAGTCTTAGAAAGTTTGAAAAAATAAAATAAAATAAAAGTAATAAATATTAATTTGGTCTTAGGATGACTGTCTCCCAAATCTTTGGTAGATTTATACAGCCATACTTGTTAAGGTTTGGAGTATGTTTTAAGGCTTCTGTTGATTCCAGGAACAACCTCTTTGACTTGTAGAAGCTTCTGTGCATTACTTTTGTTTCTTTCCAATTGATCGTGTGTGCAGGGGGTATCCAAAGCATGGTCTGCCAGGGCCCGACTTGCCATAGCGGAGGTGTTGGATATATTTTTTGTGTTCACTGAGGCGGATGTCCACATTTCTTCCTGTCTGTCCGTAGTAGGCTTGATGGCAAGAACAGGGCACTTCATAGACTCCTGGATGTGATAAAGGAGTGCATTTGTCCTTAGGTGAACGGATGAGAGTTGCTAATTTTACATAAGGTTTAAATACTGTGCATTGTTGGTGTTTGTTAAGCACCCTAGATATCTTTTCAGATGTGCCTTTAATGTATGGGATGGTGATAGTTTTGTTGTAGTCTTCTGTGGTAGATAGAGGGAATTTCTGGGTAGCATTTAGTATGTTATCTATCTTATGGGGATTATAACCGTTGGTTAAGAAGGTGTGATGTAGGTGAGAAAGTTCAGCAATGAGAGCAATATCATTGGAACAGATTGCTCTAGCTCTAAGGGTTAGTGTTTTTAAGATATCATATTGTTGAGAAGGGTGATGGTGTGATTGTTTGTGTAAGTATCTCCCTGTATGTGTGGGTTTTCTATAAACCGAAAATGATAAGGAACCTTCTGGAAGATGTGTGATCAGTGTGTCCAGGAAGGGCAGGCAATCATTGGCTTCTAGTTCCATTGTAAAGTGGATTTTAGGGTGCTGGCTATTTAGATGCACTAAAAATGTATTCAATGTGTCTGGCCCATGTGGCCAAATAGCAAACACATCATCAACATAGCGTAGCCAGAGACTAGGTTTGAGAGTGGCTTTGTTGATAGCTAATTTTTCCAGATATTCTATGTAGAAGTTGGTGTTTAACAAACACCAGCTACGCACAGTATTTAAACCTTATGTAAAATTAGCAACTCTCATCCGTTCACCTAAGGACAAATGCACTCCTTTATCACATTTATGAAGTGCCCTGTTCTTGCCATCAAGCCTACTACGGACAGACAGGAAGAACTGTGGACATCCACCTCAGTGAACACAAAAAATACATCTGACACTTTCGCTATGGCAAGTCGGGTCTGCCAGACCATTTTTTGGATACCCCTGCACACAGGATCAATTGGAAAGAAAAAAAAGTGCACAGATGCTTCTACAAGTCAGAGAGGTTGTTCCTGGAATCAACAGAAGCCTTAAAACATACTCCAAATCTTAACAAGTATGGCTGTATAAATCTACCAAAGATTTGGGAGACAGTCATCCTAAGATCAAATTAATATTTATTACTTTTATTTTATTTTATTTTATTTTTTCAAACTTTCTAAGACTATCATTTGAACTACTATTTCAAAACTTTGAACTTTTTTTTTTTATTATTTTTTTTTTTTTATAACCTAGATGGTGCCATATTAGGCCTTTAGTCTTGTGTTGCATGCTGCAATTACTTATACTAGCCCCACTGTTACAGCGGATTGTGGTTGTCTTGCATTTGTAACAAACTTTGTGTTGTGTGCTCTGAAGATGCTGGATATAATACCAGCGAAATATTAGCTTTTAAGTTAATAAATAGTTATTTTCTTATCCATCTGTGTTCATATCATACCGTGAAATCTATTACAACATGTCTGATGAACACATAAGCCTATCCACGCGTATAAAATTTGAATTGTTTCCCTTACCCATTGTCACATGTAAACTATAATATGCTGGTTTGAAATCCAATGAAATATTAACAACACTGAGAAAGGATTAAAACTAATTTTAATACTTCCAGTATTTCATCTCCATCACAGAGACATCTTCGGGGATTATGAAAACTTTTTGTAACATCATTTCTGTGACGGAGACGAAATATTGGAAGTATTAAAATTAGTTTTAATCCTTTCTCAGTGTTGTTAATATTCCATTAAACCTCTAACATGAATTCTTCACAGCACTTAAGCCTAAACACACGATAATATAAGCCAGTTAATAAACATCTTTTTTTTATTAATAAAAAGTTTGTTTGGTGTTGTTCATCATTAAAATAAGTTATGTATGAACCATATTAAGAAGATTATCTGGATGAGTGATAGTTGTGGCAAGTCTTTCTTTCTTTCTTTTTTTTTTAACTATATTTGGCATGGAATTATATTCTCATGTTTATTCTTTACCCAAGTGTGAGCAAACAACAGCATATGTACCTTAATGACTAGGCTATATATATATCATCATCATCAAATTCCTGCCATGTACCCTTAAGAGGTTTACAGGATATGACAGTACTACATGAAAAAATTACATCATTACTAACTTCCTATCTACAATTTTCCTCCAAATCAGTCTGTTACTTGTCAAGACTCCAACATTATCAGATCTTATATTTCTATCGTCTAAGGCACTTTGTACCGTATCAATCCACCTATATCTTGGTCTTCCTCTGGGTCGTTTTCCTGCCAACCTGGCAGAGAACACTTGTTTTGCTAATCTTTCCTCTCCCATTCTATTTAAGTGACCATACCACCTGAGATTAGCTCTGCTAATGCATTCCTGGAAGCTGACAATGTCAAGTTCTTTCCTAATATCCTCATTTTTAATATGATATTGCCATTGATGCCATCTGTTCACGCCTATAATCTTTCTCAGGACTCTCATATCTGCGGTCTCTAGTCTTTGGTCAAGTGTTTTACTTCTGACCCAGCTCTCAGATCCATAAGTTAAAACTGGTTTGAACACTGTCTTGTATACAGCTAATTTAGTATTCAGACTTATTTCTCTCTTATTCCATATGAATTTATTCAATTGACTTCCCACCATACCAGCTTTGCTGATTCTGTTGTCTATTTCTATATTTAATTTACCATCTTCAGTAAAAATCGTGCCTAAGTAGCTGAAATGTTTTACTTGTTCCACAAATTCTCCACTCACAACACAGTTGACATTTTCATTGATTCTGCCTATTTTCATTGTCTTTGTCTTTTTATTGCTGACCTTCATACCATATCTATTACAACAGCAATTGAATTTAGTCAGAGAATCTTGCAGACTTGTAGCGGATTTATTTAGAAGTATAACATCATCCGCATAAAGCAAAGAGCTGACATTAACATCTCCAATTTTGATATCATGTTTAATACCACTTTCCTTCATAATGTGATCCATATAGATAATGAATAACAGAGGGGATAATGTACATCCTTGTCTCACACCAGATTTAACATTAAACCATCTTCCTGTACTTCCTTCAATTCTAACTGCTGACTTACAACTCAAATAAAGACTAAGTATTGCTTGATGTAATGTACCATTGACACCATATAACTGCAGCGTATTGAATAGCTTCTCTCTTGGCATCTTGTCATATGCCTTTTCCAAATCGACAAAACTTAAATACAGATCTTTGTTGTATTCCCATGCTTTCTCGACTATTTGTCGTAAAGTGAAAATCTGATCCTGACAGCCTCTATTTGGTCTGAATCCAGCTTGTTCTTCACCAAGCTTTTCTTCCACAATTCTTCTCAACCGTTTCTCAAGTATACTTGCATAGATCTTTCCAGGAACACTCAGTAGGGAAATACCTCTGTAATTCTCACATTCAGTTTTATTTCCCTTTTTATATATGGGTACTATGAGAGCTCTACTCCAATCATCGGGAATTCGTCCCTCTGTCCAGGCTTTCTGAACTATGCAGTGCAGCCACTGTAAGACTTTTATACCACCATACTTCAGCATTTCTGGTCGAATATCATAAACTCCTGCTGCCTTTCCACATTTCAAGCCTTTGATGGCTTTTTCTACTTCAAGTATGGATATGTATTCCTGACTGCATGCCTGGTCAGTGTTTTTTATCACTGTGCTGTCATCACTGCTTGTTTCATTTAGCAGTTTTTCAAAGTAATTACTCCATACTTCAAGGATATCTTTTTCTCCTGTTTTCATGTCACCTTTATCATCTCTAACTCCTTTTACAGCACTCTTTCCTCCATTCCTAAGCTTCTTCAACAACCTCCAAAATATTTTGCCACCTTATTGATATTTTTTTCTATATTCTTGCCAAAGTCCTCCCATGACTTTTGTTTAGCTAGTTTTGCACACTGTTTAGCTTTCTTACATTTGTCTCTGTATTCTGTAAGAGTAAAAGCTGACTTATTTGCCAGGAACTTTTGATATGCTTTCTTCTTTTCCTTCACTGCCTCTTTAGCTTCCTGTGTCCACCGGGGAGTTCTGATTTTTTTATCCTTGCACACAACCTCACCACATGCCTCTCTGGCTGAATCAGTCAATGTTTTCTTCAGAGTTTGCCACTGAATCTCCAAGGTTTGATTCCTGTTCTCAAACTCTTTCATTTTCTTTTCAATAATCTTTCTGTATTTTAGTCTACAGTTCACATCTGAGAGCTGCTCAACTTTTATTCGCTTTAAAACTTTCTTACATGTTATTCTTTTCAATATGAAATTCAATTTTATCCTGCTCAAGACTAAATAGTGATCACTTCCAATTTCAAATCCTCTGTACACTCTGGTGTCCTGCACCAGGGAGAAAACATCACTATCAACAATAACATGGTCAATGAGACTTTTCTTATTCCTAGCCTCTTCTCTCCATGTGAATTTGTGCACATTTTTATGTTGGAATATGGTGTTAGTAATAACCAGTCCATGTCCTGAGCAGAAATCCAACAGATATTTGCCATTATTATTAGCTTTGCTCTTTTCTCCAAATTTTCTCAAAATATTTTTGTATGTCTCACGATCATTTCCTACTCTGCTATTTAGATCCCCAACAAGGACCAACTTTTCCTTTTTCATTGTGTCAGTTGCTTTTTCTAAAGCATCAAAAATTCCTCCACTTCTACCTTAGTAGAACCTTCTGTGGGACCATAGGCACAAATAAGTCTCATTGTCCAGTTCCCCATTCTCATATTTGCCCACATTACTCTACTTGAGACTGACTGCCATTCAAGAAGATTAGCCTTGTATTTTGTGTTGAATACTATGGCTACTCCTTCTTTTCCTTGATTGTCATTGCCTGAATATAACATTTTGTATTTATTGCTCAGAAAGATCTCACCAGTTTTGGTCTTTTTTGTTTTAGTCACCCCTATTATGTCGATCTGGTACTTATCTAATTCCTCAGCTAGCTCCATTTCTTTGCCATTTAGACTTCTTACGTTGATAGTATCGATCTTTAACTCTGGTGATGTTGAGTTGGGGTTTGTTTTTAGATTTGTTAAAGTAGCTGACTTTTCGCTGTTCACCCTGGTTCCCTGGTGATAAAAACGGTGGCCTTGTTTAACCGGGTGACGCCCCAGCCGGCATGAAATTTTTTCATGTTGTACCATCATTTTTTATTTTGGTTTAACCAATAAGAATACAATTTGGTCGGCTAAATCCCAAATCGCCATCCTCGTTCCTTCAGTATCAAAGTAGATACCCAATAGGGTGCACCATGAGAAGGTGAGGATTGGACATTAGGTCAGAAGCCCTGGTCGGTTCTCCGCATTCCTTGAAAGGCTATGTGGAGGTCTCCTCTCAGTTATACAGCTTTGACCCTTAAGCACCCCATATATATATATATATATATATATATAGGTGCTACATCAAATTGCCTCAGCATTGATTTAGCTCTCAGTATCTCCAGAGGTGTCTTAATGAGTCCTCCATAAATGTTGAATCCAATCTGGATAGTGGCTCTTTCCATAATGCATGATAATATGCTTTTCCAAAACAAGGTGTGCTTTGCATTTTAGGATGAAGGACCAATCTAATGTGAAGTCAGCAGCCTAGTTGAGAAGGTACTTCATGCACAAAATATTGTTTGCTAACTTTAGGGTAAAGGATTAAAACAAAAATGTAATGTTAAAAGTTTATTTTTCACTTGGTTAGACTATAATAAATTTAGTTTAATCCTTTATCCAAGTGTGAGCAAACAAAGTTTGCTCCTGAAAGTATCTTCAGGACTGGGGTAAGGTGGTACAACACCTTTGTTTGCTCACACTTGGATAAAGGATTAAACTAAATTTATTATAAAAATGTAATGTCTTGTCAAGTATAATTTATCTTAAAAAAAAAAATTGCTATAACTGTCTCTTATTCAGAGTAGTGGCACAGTATTTTCATATTTACTTACATGTAACAAATATGACATTGCATTAACTTTGCTCTCAGTATGTTCATAGATCCAAATCCCACCAGAGGCTTATTAAAAAGTCAAAACCAATCAGGATATTGACCCTTCCCATCATTCTCGACAACAAACACATCCAAAAGGAGGCTGAGGCTAATCAGTGTGAAGTCAAGAGCAACTATATACAAGAAGCTCAGTCATGAAAATAATTCTTGTTCCAAACTTTTCTTTGCTCATGCTTTCAAAATCATTATCACAAACCATATGCACACTACCTGTTGGTGTCTGATGACTCCTTCACTGTCTTCTTCCACTTTTCTTTGTCCAGTGTGCAGTGTTGCAGTTTCTATGCACCCATTCCACACCAGTTCTTTATGTCGTATATTCATTCTCTGTATTCTACCTCTTCTATTTACACCATCCATAATACCAAACATAAATGTCTTTATCTTCCAATCCTCACTCATTTTGCAGATGTGTCTAAATAATTGCAGTTTATGTTGTATAATTTATTGCATTAAATTCTCCTTTGGTTGTATCTTTCGATAGAGCTCTTCATTTGTGATTTTCTGTACCCATCCTTTTCTTAGAATCTTCCTGTAACAAGTTCTTTCAAATGCCAAAATTCTTTATCTTGATTCTTTATTTATTACCCATGTTTCAGATCCATGCAGCACACTGCTAAAGATGCATGTTTCTTGTATTCTTAATTTTGTTTGCAGGCTGATCGCTTTACTTTTCCAGATGTTATCCATGGCTTCTGATTTGTTCTTCCATTTACAATCCTGATCTTTATTTCTTTTTTACAGTTCAAGTCATATGTCATTTTACTTCCCAAATATGTGAATTGTTCTACAATTTCTATATCAGTTCCATCCACTTATATCTTTAGTTTCATGTTCTTCTCACCAAATACCATTGTCTTTTCCAAGATCATAACAAGTCCAAATCTCTTCCCTTCCTCATTTAACAGTTTCAGTGTTTTTTTGTAGTTCTCTTTCGTCTTCTTCAATGATAACAATGTCATCTGCAAATCTCAGATTGTTAATTCTCATCCTGTGTACTGATATTCCTTTTGCATCTTCTTTCATTTTGTTCATTGCTCTTTCTAAATGTGCGATGAAAATTCTTGGTGATATTGGGTCCCCCTGTCTAGTACCTCTTCTTGTTTTAAACCATTTTCCCAAATCCTCACCTATTCTAACTGCTGCCATTGCATTCTTATAAACATCTTTTAATATGACTATTAGTTTTCTGTCAGTTCCATAGAATTCTAGTGCTGCTAATGTCACTTTCTAGTCGATGCTGTCAAATGCCTTCTAAAAATCAACAAAGCAAGTACAGGTAACCCTCGTATAATGCAGATGTTAGGTTCCATAGAAATGCCGCATTATATAAATCACGTTATACGAGACTTAGATCACATAGAAAAAGTAGGGTGTTAGGTTCCGAAATCGTTTTTTTTTTTTTTTTTAAATTATATAAACCACAATGACATATCCAAGAAAAACAATATTTTTATTTAATTCAGGTAATTCATGTAAGTTAAGAAAACATAAACTATGAGACAAATACATAGTATAAAATTATAAAAATTACAAATTGTGCATAAATTTCATTGCACATAATGCATAAATATTTTAGACACAAAATAAAGCACATATTTTAATCGTGATCACTGTCTTCAGAAATAACATTTCGTAGATGTTCTTTAAGTGGCCGGAGGTCGTCACCACTTGCAATCTCTTGGACATCATTTGTATAATTCTCATTGCATACTTCTGCTGGTTTAGTCATCAGTAGAAGTCAGTAATAAGACTTTGCTTTCCACAATGCTGCAATTTTTTATTGAGTTCATAATATGGCGCTAAACAAATATCCAATTGTCTCGTGAATTTTCCCGAGCGCTATATTGAGGGATCATTATCCATAAAATAATTTCCTAACTTTCTTGCTAAGTCCAATCCTTCTGCTAATTTCTTTAAACTGAATTCTTTAACAGATTCATCACAACCAGAATCTTCAGTAGAACTTTCCCTGCCATTTGGTTTGATGCCATCTACTAATTGTATCAGTTCCTCCTCATTTAAATCTGTTTCTCCATCAATTATTTCACTCATTTTGTTTTCAACCATATCGCAAAAGCCCTCTCCACCAAAATTGTGTGCAACGTTTATTTATTTCGTACTGGAGGTACGAAATTTTGTTCCAGAATGGCTTCAGGCCATATTTTTTTTCCAGCAAGCATTCAGTGTAGAAGGTTGTAATTCCTTAATGGACAGAGAATTAATTTTTACACAATTCAATATTGAAAACTCTTTCCACGCTTGAGGCAGTGTCATGTTTGGATTAGATTCCATTTTTTCCAAAATTAGTTGAAATGTTCGCCGAATATAATATGACTTAAATGTTGATATTATTCCTTGGTCGAGTGGTTGAATAAGTGAAGTAGTATTATGTGGCAAAAAGTTATTTTAATATTTGGATAGCTTAAATTTGTTGGGTGGCCTGGTGCGTTATCTAAAATTAGTAGAATTTTGAAGTTCACATTCTTTTTCTTTGTATAACTTTCTACATTGGGTACAAAACACTTGAAAAACCAATTTTTGAACATGCCAGCTGTAACCCATGCCTTTTTGTTGGTCCACCAATAAACAGGTAGGGTGGACTTGTCGAGCCCTTTCATTGCACGAGGATTTGCATATCGGTTAATAAACATTAGTTTTGTCATGTAATCACCTGATGCATTACTACAAAACAGTAGAGTAATTCTATCTTTGGAAACTTTGAATCCAGGAGCTGATCTTTCATTTTTCGAAATATAGGTACGTTTTGGCATATTTTTTTAAAGTTCTGCTGGGTATTTCCGGGCAGCTTCAACGTCTGCTGATGCTGATTCTCCCTGGATTTTAAGATTATACAAAGAAAACCGCTTTTTAAAGGTTTCGAACCAACCCTTACTGGCACAAAATCCATGCTGAGAGATTTCTTCTGAAGAATCTTGATCGAGTTCTTTTAAATGTTTATAAACTTTGAGAGCTTTTTGCTTAATAAGGTGTCCATCCAAAGGAATTTTCTTTTGAGTGCAATCTTCTATCCAAATCATTAGAGATTTCTCCATTTTTTTCTATACGAGCAATGTGCTTTGCACTTACCTTTGTCCCAGCAATAACACTTTCTCAGATTTTATGTTCATTTTGTTTGATTATTCGAATTGTTGATTCATTTAAATTTAGAGTCCTTGCAACAACTCCTGGTTTTTTTCCAATTTTCAACCGATCCAAGATTTTAATTTTTACTTTGAGAGAAATGAATTTCCTCTTCAATGTTGGTTTTTTCCCCTTTCATTGCAGTTTTAGTGGCCATTACAATAAAAATAAACTTTTACATAAAAAAAAGCATTACATATGTATGTAACTCACCAGAAAATAAACTGCTCTGCTTGAGAATAACACACTTATGATTTTAAATGCGCTTTCCTGGCAGAAAACGAAGACAATTTTCAACAATAAACACTTTATACAGTAAACTCTAGATGGTGAACCTATGGCACTCGTGCCAGAGGTGGCACGTCTGAGAATTTTGCTGGCATGTCAACGATTTACAGGTGATATCCTTTTATACGCTTATAAATTATTCAAGTTTTTTTTTAATTGTTACAATACATACAAGCTGAATTTTGTTTTACACAAGACAGCAGCTATAAAGACATGCATATGATTGGTGCGGTGTTAACAAAAGATCGCGCGACCCAAAGACAAAAGCAACTGACAAGTGTTGAGTTGAAATGCTAATTCTCTTCAATCGAATTCCATAACATCTGAAACTGTCATAACAACATTCACTATTAATTTTAACACATTCACAACAGGGTGTCATTTATCGTTCCGATGTAACTTCTCATTACTGATTGGCTCAACTCACACAAACGTTTCAACCCTTGGTTGAATTTTATGGCTTCTTGGCAGGCGAACTCGCACATTCATTATATGGCATGTTTCAATTCTTGGTAGTCTTTTATTTTAAGTTAGCCTTTGTGATCTGTCATAATGACATCGAGAATTTGAAATGCAATAAAACACACTTATTTCATAATTGAAAAATTGGACAGTAGTTTTTAGTTAGATACTGTGTTTCGGTGCCACATATGGTTTTGCTCGAGTCTATACAGCATAGTTTCTGTGAGAGGGGGACATGTGATTTATTAGTTAGCAGCATTTTTATTCCATCTTTCTCTAATTATACTATTTGTTGAGAATGACACAGACTGCAAAAGCCTCTGTACAGTACCTTATTCAGTGATACAATAAAACTAAATTCGATACTTATAACTACTTGCGTGATACGGTCAGACACAAATTTAACGAAGATAAAATTTGATTTTTAAGTCCCTCGGTGAAAAATATGAAAGAAAAAAAAAAGGGTTACTAGAAATTGTAGACCACGTTATATTGAAACCGCGTTGAACAAGGAATACTACAGTTTGTAGACCGCGTTATATCGAAACCGCTTTGTATAAGTACCGTGTTATACGAGGGTTACCCCTATATATGTTTTTGTTTTTTCTCCTAGCTTTCTCTGCTATTAACTGCATTGTTAAAATCTGTTGAATTATAGTTCTATCTTTCATAATCCTACTTGCTCGTCTGCAAGGTATGCTTCCAAATTGTGTTCTCAGTTTTTCTGTCAATATCATCATCATCATTACCTTACCAAGGTGACTTGTCAAAGCAATTGTTCTATAATTTTTACATTTTAGCTTATTTCCTTTCTTGTATAATGTCACTAATATTGATTTCACCCACTCTGGCATTTTCCCTTCCTTCCATACCATATTACATAATTGGTGCATTTCTGTAACCATACTTTTGCCACCACATTTAATCATTTCTTCAGTGATATTATCATTAACAGGATTCTTGTTGTGTTTTAGCCATTCTATTGCTTTTTCTACCTCTCCTCTTAAAATGTCCATGTCATACTCATTACCTGTTGATTATATCTGCTTCAATTCTTCATTCAGTTTCCTAACTCCATCTAAATCTAGTTTTTCTTCATATAGCTCACTACAGTATCTTGTTCACCATTGTACAATTTTATCTTTATTCATCAATACTTGGCCTTTTTCATCTTTAATTGTGGTCTGTTTTGGTTGCCACCTTCTATTAATGGTTCTAATCATTTTATACATCTCCCTAGTTTTGTGCTCACCATATTGCATTGAGCTTCTAACCATTTCATCTTATCCATTCTGACTGCTCTTTTCACCTCATTACACTTTCTTCCATATTGCTCCTCTATTTGTTCTGATGTATCCCTTATTATTCTTATTCTCTTCCCCCATACTAACTTCAATGCTTCCTGTCTAATCCACTTCTTCTTGATCTTCTATTCTTCTGGTGCTGTTTCTTCAACTACTATCACCTTCATTATTCCTTTCACTCTTAGATTAGAATTTTTTTTCTTTTTTTCACACTTTTTTGTACTTTCTTCCTATTTCTGCTTCACTTTTTCTTTGCTGTATCTCTTCGTTTCTGATGAAGGGATTTATATTTTCTTTTTAATTTCAACTTGATGTTTGCAATCACTAAGCTATTATCCGAATCTATATCCACTCCTGGAAAAGTTCGATACTGCTGTACCAATATTATCCATCTTCTTTTAATCATAATCATATCAATCATGTTCTTAGTTTTCCTATCATTTGATCAGTATGTCCATTTTCTACACTGCTTTTGCTGGAATCTTGTGTTACAGATCATCATCTTGTGGTGTCCACAGCAAATTCTAACATTTTTTCATCTCATTCATTGCTTTCTCCAAAACCATATTTTCCTCATGACGCTTTCCCAACCATCATTTTCTATTCCAACTTTTGTATTCCAATCTTTTTCAATAATTAGCTTATCTTTTTTTGGTATTGTTTCTATTGTCTCTGTCAGATCTTTATAAAATACATCAATATCCTCACCTGTGCTGTCAGATGTGGGTGCATATATCTGGACTATTGATATGTTAAATGGTTTTGCTTGAAATCTTGCTACCATGAACATATCATGGTATCTTGCTACCACGATTTGTTCATTGACTGGTTTGTAGCCTAACAGTGCCTCTCTAGTCTTTTGTTAAGAAGGAAACCAACTCCTGCTATGTGCTTGGTGTCATGCCCTGACTATATAACTTCACATTCATTTATCTCTCCTGATGATGTCCATCACATCTCTGCCAGTCTTAGTATATCACATCGATATCTCTCCATTTCCTCGCGAAGCAATTCTAGTTTTCTTGACATCCAAAGTGTCCATACATTTTATGCCCCTACTGATAATAGTTCTGTCAGTTTCAGTTTCTGTTTCCTTTTAGTATTCCACTTTTCAATCCAGTCCCAATGCTTGATTGGTTTTGTGGACCTTGTTCATCCAGCGATGTCTGAGCTGGCATGTTTTAAGTGTTGATCGTGTAGGCATAGGCATCAGATAACAGCCATGTTTTTTTTTTTTTTTTTTTTTTTTTTTTTTTTTTTTTTTTTTTACACTCATAGTATCGACACTCATCTGACTGACCCTCCTCCTTTATCCATGCTTGGGACTGGCATGAAATCCCTAAGGATCCATTGGTGACTCGTGCTTTGGTAAAGGATAAAAACAAAAATATAATTATTTACTGTTAAATGAAATAAATACAATGGTTGATGAATCAGCAATTTGAAGAATGTGACCTGTAGCAGTCTTTTGTATTTTACTTTTTCCTTTATAATCCCGCTCTTCAGTTTGGTCTGTGTAGAAATTGTCAAGGAATCTTTAAATGATGTAAGAAACAACTATGTTGCAAATGGTTCAATAATATGACCTGTAGAAGTGTCTTTAGTGAAAGAGATGCCTTCTGTAATTCTTCCCCTAATTTCAGTCTGGTTAATCTTGAATATCTTGAGAGACCCTTAGCAATGTAAGAGAAATGTATACCTGTATTCCAAATTTGGTCAAATGAATGATGCAACTTGTAGAAGTGGTCTGCATTATGCAATATGATGCATCTTATTTTCTTTTGCTTTAGTGTGATGAACTATAGAACTGTTGCTTTAATCTCTGTAAGGGTATTCTAATTATGATTGAGGATACATGAATATCCTCAGTGATATTAGATTTTATATCACTTTCCTTCATAATGTAATTCCACTGATGAATAATGGAAAATATGTGAATCCTTGTCTTAGATCATGCCATCTTTCTGTAATTCCTTTATTCGAATGCCAGCTTAGAACTTAATCCTCTGTATAATGTCCCATTTATATCATAAATTGTAACATTTTTCTCTTATTATTTGTCATATTTCTCTTACCAATATTTCGCTTCTTTTTTTTTTTTTCTGAGAGCATCATCATCATCAAGGTGAATCTTCAAGATGTTTAGAAAGCATAAATGTAAAAATATCTATGCTTACAGGAGAGAACAACATGTAGAGGGTCCAGAGACGAGTGACTAAGACAATATCAGGAGTTTGGAATGCTGGAACTTTAAAGCTCCTTAAGGATATTGACAGAAGAAAGTTGAAATATTTTGGACACATTGAAAGGTTGGAAGGAAGGAGGACTTCTCAGTAACTGGAAAAAGAAGAATGGGTAGGGATGAATGGTGTGTGTTTGTGGAGTGACTGATCTTCAAGGAGTTGAAGCCTCCAGAAAAGTACATAACAGGACTACATGGCAAGGTCCTGTTGTGGCACATCACCAAGCATCAGAATGACCATACGACATCTGTGGATGCACAGTGATTATATGATGATACTTGACTTCAAATTTAAATGACATAGTAACAATAAAACACAATCTCTCCATAGCATGGTCAGTGATGAATAAACTTAATAAATCTAACAGATAAGCTTAGGTGTTGATGGTTATTCATGACTTACTTTTCACGGTATTAACAACACCACAAACACTTTTATCAACAAAGATGTTTTATTAACGCTTATGTTTCGCTGATTTTCAACTCAGCATCATCAGAGCACAACACACATAAACACGACAGTGAGTGAGTGAAACAATATAATTGCAAAAGACAAAAGATCTAAAGTCCTATTTTTTGGCGCCCTCTAATGGGGAAAAGAAAAAAAAAGCAGTTATCCAGGAGTTTTTCTTAGGATAACCGTCTCCCAAATTTTTGGCAAATGGGAGAATTCTTCAAAGCCATTGCTGACTCAAAAAATAATCTTTCAGATCTATAACGACTCCTAAATAGCACATTCATTTTCCTCCATCTAATCCTGTGTGAAGGAGTGTCCAAAGCGTGGTCTGCCAGTCCCGACTTGCCATAGTAATAGTAGCGAATGTATCTTTCATGTTCTTCCAGGCGGATGTTCACTGATCTTCCTGTTTGCCCATAATAGGCCAAGTCACAGTCACATGGAACTTCATACACTCCTGGGCATGCTAATTTTGGATGCTTTTGTCACCTACCTAAACAGCCAACACCCCAAAATTCACTTCACAGTAGAAAAAGAATCAAATAACTGTTTATCATTTCTTGACACATTAGTCACCCACCTTTCAGATGGATCACTATCTTTTTCTATTTACAGAAAGCCTACACACACAGGAAGATACCTACATAAACAATCACATCATCATCCAGTCCAACAGTACGGCATTTTAAAAACACTTGCACACAGAGCCAGAGCCATTTGTTCTAACGATACAGCTCTGACCACTGAACTCCAGTACCTGCGCCATACGTTTTTAGCCAATGGCTACAATCCCTACAAAATAGATAAAATACTACATAGGCCCATTACTCTGCCCTCCCCTAATACACAAGAATACAACATGACCATTTCTATTCCCTATATCAGAGGTACATCGGAAAAGATAGCCAAAGTATTTTTGAAACATGGCCTTCGCACCACCTTCAAACATCATGTCAAGCTGGCACCTCTGATCCGCTCGCCTAAGGATAAACTTCACCCTTTAGCACACCCAGGAGTGTATGAAGTTCCACGTGACTGTGACTTGGCCTATTATGGGCAAACAGGAAGATCAGTGAACAATTGCCTGGAAGAACATGAGAGATACATTCGCTACTATTACTATGGCAAGTCGGGACTGGCAGACCACGCTTTGGACACTCCTTCACACAGGATTAGATGGAGGAAAACGAATGTGCTATTTAGGAGTCGTTATAGATCTGAAAGATTATTTTTTGAGTCAGCAATGGCTTTGAAGAATTCTCCCAACCTTAACAAATATGGTTGCATTAATTTGCCAAAAATTTGGGAGACGGTTATCCTAAGAAAAACTCCTGGATAACTGCTTTTTTTTTTTTTCATTAGAGGGTGCCAAAAAATAGGACTCTAGATCTTTTGTCTTTTGCAATTATATTGTTTCACTCACTCACTGTCGCGTTTACATGTGTGTTGTGGTCTGATGATGCTGAGTTGAAAATCAGCGAAATATAAGCGTTAATAAAACATCTTTGTTGATAAAAGTGTTTGTGGTGTTGTTAATACCATGAAAAATAAGGAAACTTAATAAAATTTAGAAGAAAAACAAAATTTGTGGTAAAAATAAAATTATGCGAAACTATAATACTACCAACATTTCTCTCTATGGGACAGAAACTTGGAACTTAAAAAAAGAAGTAGAGAGGAAACTTTGACCTTTCAAATTAAATGCTTCAGGAAAATAAATAGAACCCATTGGACAGAACTTAAGACTAATGCACAAGTACATTAAGATTTGAATATCCCTAATTCAACAAATCTTAACACAGTTACAAAGTATCAACTCTGTTGATTTGGGCACATTGTGTGAATGGAACCATACTCTTTCCTTACCTTGTATTTGAAGAGACACTATGAAGGGATCAAGAACCCACCAAAAGACCAAAATTAATAACCAGATATTAATAAGATAATATCTAACACATGCAGTGCATATCTGCATGCCAAGAATTAACCAGATAAATAGAGTTAAATGAAAGAATAGTGAAATCAAACATTGTGTTGAAAAAGAAGTCATGGCAGAGGTGCATAAGGAGTATAAACTGCTAGCTAGAAAGGCTACATGCATGGTAAAGAAAGAAAAAATGTAGTGTGAGAGAGGAGATTGGCTAATCAGGCCAGTCTCCTGCACTTTTGCCATATAGTAGATTAATTTGTTTGGATTATGTCTGTTGTATGGCAAGCAAGAGGAAAAATAATTATGACAGAGTGACACTGATGCACAGTTATGGTAGAAGAATGACTGTTGCAATTGATATCATGGAGTTCTTTAATAGGCATTTTATCAGTGTATATCATATGTGTAAAATGATGTGCAACATGTAAAAGAGATGCAAATATGAGGAGAATTAGAGGAGAAAGAATCAGGTGTATCAAGTGTTGATCGAGTTAGATGTTACACATAGTGGCCTCTGAATTAGAAACTTTTATTATTACACGTAGGCATGTGACTATCAATACGGTTCCTTCATGAAACAGCCTTCGTTAAATGCTTCAATTGCTGCACACAAGAAGTTCTGTTTGTTAACAAGCATTCTCAGATGACATCAATCTCGTTCTACATACTGTCTCAGGACTACAGTTATGCCTCTTAAACAAGTAATTTGGTTATTTTTTCACTGATTAAACTCCTGTGATATCTCATCTTTTGAGGATCCACTCAGCTCTGCTGTTTTCAAAATTGTGGCTGCATTCAGACGGGCACCCCACAATAAATCCTTTATTGAACTCCAAAAGATCCTTTATTTTTCCCATTGTGATCAACACTGTTGACAGATACTGACCAGCAGCATTCTGAAATAGTTGCCTAGAACACATATTGACTTTCATGACCAAGTATTTTGCATATATGATTGTAAGTGACATCTGCATAAAGGTTTCTAATTCAGTTGCCAGTATATATATTAACTGTGTGGTATGGATGAATATATCACCATGTATTTTTAAGAAATGTGCAAAAGATGTAACTATTTTCTTAACCCAGTTATTTAATGAAATCTTGCAATGTGGAAGGTTGCTAAGGAGAGGAAGGAGGACAAAATAGTACTTCTCCACAAATAAGGTGGTTCTTGGACAGAATTTTCCAATTTTAGACCAGTCTATATATCTGCAGCTATAGTCAAGGTATTGAAAAGGTTGATTAGTTATAGAATACAGGGCTGGGTTGATGGGCATGGGATTCTTTATTGATAGTCAGCATGGTAAAGGATGAGTTTGTAAAGGATGAGTCTTCTTTTATCAGTCTACTTGCATTTTATGATTAGGTGATAAATGTGATGGATAAGGGAGATTCATATACAGTGATATTCTTGGACTTTGCAAAAACATTCGATAGATTACCTCATGATATGTTAGTGTACAAGATACGGATGATGGAAATGGATAATAGATTAGTAAGATGGATTGGAGATTGGTTCTGAATGATACCAGCAAGTTCTATATGATAGAGCAGTGTCCCAAAAAACTAAAACTAAAATAAAATAATAAAATAACCAGTGGTATCTCACAGGGTTCTGTCTTGCTTTTCTCTTACTGTTTAACTTGTTTGTTAATATTCATATAGTCTGACTGGGAATCTTCAGTTGTTTGCAGATGATGCAAAGTTGGAGAGAATTATAAAGGTACACTGCTGATGTTAATTCCTTTCATGAAAATTGAAAAGACTTAGTTTGGGCAAATGAGTGGGGTTAGTTATCTTTGCTAGTAATAAGTGCAAAATGTTGCATTTCAGAGTGCAGAGATATTAGGCTGTGTACTGTATTGATGGAACTCTGCTTCAGGAAGTGGATGAGATTCAAGATCTAGAGGTGATGGTTGACAGTGGACTGAAGTTTGGAGATCACATTATAAGTGTTGCAAAGACTACACATCACATTTCTACTATGATAAGGAGTGCACTGGCATGTAGATATAAGGAGATAGTTGTGCCACTTTATGAAGCATTGGTCAGATCACACTTGGACTATTATGCGTAGATTTTTTCACCCAGTTTTCATTATGATGTGGAAACATGAGAGAAGGTCCAGAGACAAGTGCCCAAGGCGATATCAGGACTATGGAAGGTTGACTATGAAAAGAGGTTGAAGGAATATAATTTACAGAGTTTGGTGGATAGTAGGAAAACATGTTATATGATAGAGACATTTAAGTTAGTGTGTGTGTGTTGGTTTAATACAGCAAGGATTATAGAAAAGAGTAGAAGGTGAGAGGTAAAGAATGAAAGGTTACCTCTGGAAGTTGTGTAAGGATGTGGTGAAGAATGGTTGTCATGAATAGTTTTTTTACATGGAGAATTGTGGGTGAATTGAACACATTACCAGAATGTGTTGTGAATGAAGAAATCATTGAGATTTTAAGGTTCAGTACAGTGTCAGCTTGTAAGAATTTTTAGTGGTGGGGGCTGCAGTGCTACCAATCCCATGTGCACATAAATTATTCGTTACCCCGACTACGTTATTTCCACTATGTAGTGGTTTGGTGTGGTCTGCATTGAATGCAGCTCCAGCGTTGAGTATACTAGCCCTAGCCTGCACAACACATTGACTATTGCAAAATACAACTATTGCTACAAAATGAATTATATAAAATACTATCGAGTGATATTATATTACAAACAGGAAAATAACAGTTTTTAGATAAATATATAAAAATTTAAGAATGCGAATCAAACAGGAACTTTCATTTTATACTGGAGGGGCTGCAGCCCTTATGGACGAGTCAGCACTGGTTCAGTATGATAAATGTGTTCTTGGTTGGGTACGATAAGCCTACTGACTCCAAGGTGGTTGGTGTGATAATAAATAATAATATATTTAGCAGATAAAATGGCCCTATAGTAGGATCCCAAAGTGATGGTTCTCGGAAGTAAGTAATTCTACTATAAAATAAATAAATAAAAATATAAAGTAGTTACCAGTGGAGACACTTAAAACATCAATAGGTGAATAAATAATAAAAGATCAGGAAGTAGTCGTTTAATCACATTAATAAATATAAATACAATTTCATTTTTTTTAGTATTCTTTTATTTATATTAGTAAAGAAAACATAATTTATTTTATATGATAACTTGATAATTTCTAGCACGGTTATTGCAATTGATATTTACAAAGTTCCTACATTATCCTTTATAAAAGTAGAGATTTATTATTTCATATACTTTCTTTTCAGGATGGCCTTGATGTAATGTTAAATGTACCCAAAAAAGCCAATGATGCTATGCATCTTAGTATGTTAGAAGGATGTGATGTAAGTATACTTCAGACTTTCTTTTTTTTTGGTGAATACAAAACATAAACATATATTTTTATAAAAAATAATAAACTCTGAATAACTTATGTGACAAATTGCTTATTATGAAATTTTTGCCAAAGTATCATGTGCATCATCACTATTTTAAATTGTTGAAATAGAGGCAGAAGCAAGCATAAGAGAAAAATTATAGGCTCTGAACCAAGGTGGAATTATAAATTAGCATAAAACAGTATGCTCATGTTATACTAAAGACCTAATGGCATAAAAAATAATAAAAAAGAATCATAACATGCACATTTGAGAAACACAATCTCCCACAAAGGGATGACTATAAACCATCAGACCTATACATGCTGGTGTGATGTTGCAATGTTTCATAGCTCTTTTTGTATAACTGCTCCATAACGAAATGACTTTGATGTAAGACTTTAGTCTTTTACCAAAGAACCTTGCATTTAGAAGTGTTAGCATGTTTGTCATCACAAGATTGTTCCAGCTCATAGTAGTCAATATAAGTTTGATGTTCTTTGAGAGAACTGCATATCTCATGGATTTGCCAAATTAAAATTAATGAACCACAGGTGTAAGGGATCTGATAAATCCTATGGAAAAGCCAGTGTGTGTGTGTGTGGGGGGGGTGTCCTTAACAAAACTCAGAAATGAGTTAATCTGCCAGCTAGGTTGGCTGAGTGGCTAGTATGTCTGCTCTCCAACCAACAGGCTGTGGGTTCAAATCCCATAATGGACATGATTGTCTTTATGTAGAAGATGTATTCCATTTTATGGTGTGAAACTTCCATTCCACTTATTGGAGTTCTTTAAAGACCAAACATGAAACTTTAAAAAGTTTCATGTTTGGTCTTTAAAGCAGAGCAAATAAGAAAAACCTTGCTCACCTAACTAATGTACTAGGTTTATAACCTTTCATGGATGAGAGTCATATATATATATATATATTAAAAACAAAACCATCCTTCAGACAAGGCAGTGAGCCAATTAACAATCCATAAACCTAAGTATCTCCAAAATGTTCTTGGAAATCCCTTTAATGTAGTAATAGCTGCGTGTTTGATTCTGCGGAAAAAAATATGTCAAAATAGTGTTTATGGTTTTCTTGTTAAAATGATTAGACAAGAAAGTGAATTTTATATATTGTATTTCTTCTGTCATTGAGGTATCAATGGACCAAATAATAGGTTCTGTGGATAAGATTATATTTATGATGTTAGGTGTTTGTGAAGGAAGTAGCAAGACTGAAATCTGTGCTTTCTTTCTAAAAATTTTGAATTGAATTCCACTATGCTTGCTAATTATTTCACGGAGATTTTGAATGTCTTTTCCAAGATATTTATCCTGAGCCCTCGATGTAGTTCAGATATATGGCTGAATATTTTCTTAGATTAATTAATATATATTATTGTAGTTTGGTGTAATTGTTGTATTTGATGTAGTTATTGATATATTTATAAATATATTATGAATCATTGTCATAAGGTGGTGTGTTAAAATGTCACCAAAACCCCTTCAGAACAATAGAGTAGTGTCAAAAGTAAAGGCTTACATTGAAGCTGGAGATGAGAACTTTTGCCTCACTGAATAAATATATCAACACCAATATAAATGATGCAAATGAAGATACAGAAAATAATTTGACATACGAATATGAGGTTAAAACAAATTATTATACATTCTAACTTTGATTTAGAAAAGGTTGAGAAATGTTTAGATAAGCTCAGACAGAATAAGAAAAAAATAAGAGGAAGCAAAGCAGTGAAATTAGTTAAGCTGTCAATGAATAATCAGTGAATAATAATAATAAGGTAAGCCACTTAGAATTAAAGAAAATAGGAGTAATATAGCTATCATGATTTGCTGAACAAATCATGATAGCTATATTATGATTTGTTCAGCAAATTTTCACCTGATGATAGGGTCACTACTTCAATTTTTCTGGGAGTGATAAACAGAAGAGGTGACAGATGCAGTCTAGAAAAAGAAAAGTGCACATTGAAACAAATGAATTAAGTAGTTATAAATACAGTCTGAGAGAGGATGTAAAAGGATTGCTGGGAGTTGTGAGAAAAATGAATGAATGAAAATAGTCTTTTACTAAAACAGTAGTACTGAATTAAGATGGAAGGTCGTGTTGTAAACAAATTTACTTATTAATGTGGAGACTTGATAGAAGAAATTTGATTTTATGAAATGAGTTTGATGATAGAAAAGCCATCTACAAGAGGAAGTGGCCTGCACTCAAATGAATTTTGCATTAGGAGCCTTGAGAAATAATTATTAATTAGTTTGGGACCTAATGCAGATGGTTAGGGAAACTAGATCATTATGGGAGGAATAGCAAGAATGCATGTATAAGTGCAGCTAAGGTATGTAAATGTGAAGCTCTATAAATGTCAATGAGCATGGTGTGGGGATGGGAAAGAGAAAGTTGTCCAGCTGGGTCAAGCACACTACAGAGATATACTTATATAAAAAAGTCAGAAAAATAATTTGTTATGTGTATACGAAAATTCTAGCTGCATCAGGAACAGAGGAGTGAATTTGTTGCTTTGGTGAATACATTGTAGTCTAAGATTCTTGACATTAATGGAATGTTACGCTCAGAGTCAGATATAGTAACTGGAATTAAGTGTAAAGGATATAATATTTTTAGGGAAACAGGAAAGATAAGAGAGGAAGAAGAATACTACTAATATCAGATGATTTGGATCCAGTTAAGGTAGAAACTCAGGAAAGCATGTAGCAGTGAATAAGTGAATAATATGATGAAATATATAGTGAGTTGCTGCTACAGAGCTGGCAGTTCACTTTCTGGAGAAAATAAACTGAATTGCCAAATTACCCTCATGGATACAAAATGAGTAATCATAAAGGGTGACTTAAATTATCTTAAGTTCAATAAACATTGATTGGGTAATGGAGAAAATTCATGATAAAAATAAAGGAGAATTTATTGAGCCATTGCAAGATGAGAGAAATCTTTCTCAAGCAGCATCTGAAAGAACAGATTTGAGGTCAAAGTGTTAAATTTAATCATAACATCAGATGGGTTTCAGTAAGGAGGAGACTTATTTTCTAAGGAGAAGACTGTTATGCAACTAATTGGTGAAAGTGAGTAGCTAAATAAATCATCATCAAATTTCTGATGTGTTTCTTCAGGGGTGTACAGAATATTTTGATATTGTTACATGAAATAGTTACATCATTACTAACTTCCTATTCTCAATTTTTCTCCGCATTATCTGTCAACTCCAATAATATCAGATCTTATATTTTGTTTTTTTAAGGCACTTCTTACTATATCAATGCATCTATATTTCAGTCTTCTTCTGCGTCTTTTTTTTTTTTTTTAGATGTCCTAGTTAAAAACAGCTAAGATTAACTTTGCTATTCATATATTTCTGACCATACCAGCTGAGATTATCACTGCTAACACATTCCTGAAAAGGGAGAATTACAGGGGAATTTCTCTACTAAGTGTTCCATGTAAGATTTATACAGAGCCAAATAGAGGTTGTCGAGATGAGATTTTCACTTTATGACAAATAGTTGAGAAATCTTGGTAATATGACAAGGATCTGTACTTAAGTTTTGTAGATCTGGAAAAAGCATATGACAAGGTGCCCAGAGAAATGCTTTTCAAAACACTACAATTATATGGGATAAATTAATCATTATGTAGAGCAATGCATATTCTATATTATTATTTGAGTCTCAGGACAAGAAAGATTTCACAGGAGTGGAAAGAATGTATGGTAATCCCATTGCACAAGGGTGGTGCAAAGACCGATGTATTCAACTATCGACCAATCAGTATATTGAGTGGTAGCGAAGATTTTAGAAAAGTTGGATAGGGCTCGCATTTAGAATTCAGTTGACAGAAAATCTCTACTTTGCAGCACACAGCATGGGTTTACCAAGAGAAGGTCATATTTTAGCAACTTGCACACATTCTATAATAATGTTAACACTGAGTTAGACAAGGGAAATGGATACACCATGATACTCTGATTTTGCTAAGGCTTTTGACAGAATACAACATGGAAGACTGTTGCATAATTAGAGAATATGGGATTGGATTATAAACTATTAGCATGAATTAGAGGATGGCTGACTAACAGATATCAAAAGTCATATATGGATTCATTTTAGTAAAATTATGGAGACTACAACTATGTTAGGAATAATTACTTTAATTTCCCAACATTTCGACCTTCATATTAAGGTCATCATCTGGCGTATACATATATACAGGGTGTTCGGGATAAATTTGACATATTTATAATTAATTATATTTTTCCGTAAGTTACATGTATTAACACACACTTCTCTTCATTTAAAAGTTTGGACCCTTCTTCATTCATATACAAGATGTCAGAAAGGATGGATAGCTGGAACCCACCTGAATCATGGAAGAGAATAACTTGTATCATGATGATTCGTGCCCGCCATCAAAATAAGGATATTACGACTGCTGCCCAATGCTCCCTGAATACAGTAAAAACAATCAGGCATGAACTAGAGACTTGCAATGGTGACTACGAGGATGTAGCAAGAAGAAAGATCCCTAGCAGACGATCTGATTGCGTTCGTACAGCAGAATTCCTCGCAAATCTGCAGGAACAGGTGTTGAAGAACCCTGGCATTGGAATTCGGGCTTTGTTCGTGGAGTTGCTAACTGTAGTCAAGCCCTGGATAACAAGGGTAGCCAATGGTAGGCCGTATGTATGGCAGCAGGATTCGGCCCCTTGCCACACCTCTGGGAAAAGTCAAAAATGGTTGTCTGAAAATTTCTACGACTTCACCAGTCCAAATGTTTGGCCTCCAAACTCCCCAGACCTTAACCCCATGGATTATTTTGTATGGGGCGCAGTTGAAAAAGACACCAATCGCACTTCCAGTAATACAAAAGCCCAGTTAATGGATAAAATTAAAACAGTTTTTGCGGCCCTTCCCAGGGAGACTGTAGCATCAGCTTGTTCGAGGTTCCGAAGCAGAATTGAAGCTGTGATCGATGCTAATGGTGGTTATTTTGAGTAAATCTTGTTGATAGTATTGTAATTAACTCTGCCTGTAATGTTTTTTTGTCAATTCATTAAATTTAATAGATACAAAGAAGATTTTCTTTTTCCTTACGAAACTGTCAAATTTATCCCGAACACCCTGTATATGTGTGTGTGTGTGTATATATATATATATATATATATATGATAATCGGCTTTTACTCGGTTGTTGTGATACATTTTAAAAAATAGATTTAATGAACTAAAAAACCGAGATAATTTATAAAGATTTTAATAAGAATAATACGACTAGTTTCGGCTTATAACAGCCTTCCTCAGGTATTCTTAAAGGACAAGAATTATAATGAACATTGAAGTATCAAAACAAACTGGAAATTACAGCTAAAAATTGCCACACATAATTGATACATAAAAAACGCATTTTTTCAAGTTGTTCTAACAGGCGTGCCATTGTTTATTGCAAGTGTGCATGCAGGCTCACGTGAACGCCAATATTGAATAACTGCAGCATGGCTATCTGGGATGTTATAACTCAAATTGTTGTTTAAGTGGGCAGGGTTCAGCAGGATTTCCCTTGATTCTACAATTTTCCTCTCAAACTCATCATCACAGCGAAAGATATTTTCTGATCTATCCCCAGCAAACGGAGTGGCTTTGTTGATCATATATATATATACACACACACACACACACACACACACACACACACACACACACACACACACACAGTCGGGTCTCTTTTTATACGGTAGATACGTTCCACAGAAAACCGCATATAAAAAAATCGCACAAAAAAAGACCTAACTTACATTGAAAAATTAGGGATATGTTCCATACTTTTCTAAAACCACAAAACCGAAGCAATGAATTAAAATAAACCTAAAATCGCATTAAAAAGTAAGTTAGGTCTTTTTTATACGGTTTTCTATGGAACGTATCTACCGCATTAATAAAAAATGTTACTTTTCAGGAAAATAAGAATGCCTAAGTTTGTTTTAAAGCTTTATTCATTTAATTGTATTGAAATGTAACAATTTTTTTATTTTATTTTACATTTTGTCATCAGAATTATCGTCGCTATTAGACAATATTCGGCAAAGTTGCGAACAGGTGAGAAATCACTTTCATCACCAGAAGAGATAGTCACCGCATGAGATCTGTATGGTAAAGGCAATGGCTCTTCACAAACAGAATTAGCTTCACCCTCGTTCTGTGCTCATTTTTTTCTTCTGACAATGTAATCAGTGATTAAACTTTGCAATGATGATTTTATTAATTTTTTATACAGCTCGCAATATCCAGACGTACAGTTCTTCAGCTCACATTGGAATTTAAAGGCTCGTTCAGAATTTGTGTCATTAACATGAAAATGATTTTCCAATTTATTGCACAGTTCAAGACCTCGAATTATATTTGCAGTGAGGGGGACAGGCTTTTCTTCCGCTTCACTATCATTTTCTGGATCTTCGACGATATCTAAAGTTAATCGATATCCAATATCATCATCACTTAAGGCATTATCTACAAGCAAATCGTTTACATCATTATCAAATGTATTACTTTGATACATAAATGTATCAAAACCTTCTTCACCAATTTCCTGTGCCAAAGTAATGATTTCAGCTGATAATGTAGATGGTTGCACTGTTTACAACACATCCAGGCCAAGTTGCTTTCCAGCAGGCATTTGAAGTTTGTGGTCTCATTTCAGTGATAGCAGATGCAACATGATTTAAGCAGTCCAAAATAGAAAATTTTTTACAAATGTCAGTTACTATTAACGATTCATTTTCTAGTTTATCCAATATAAATTGAAAAGTGTACTTAACGTAATATTTTTTAAAAGTAGCAATTATGCCTTGATCTAATGGCTGAATAATGCTTGTTGTATTGGCTGGAAAAAACACTACCTGCACATTTGGATGTACAAAATGCGGACTTGGTGCATTGTCAACTATTAATGAAATATAAAAAAAAGAGAGCTTTTTGCTTCATATATGTTTCCACTTCTGGTACAAAGCAATTATTGAACCATTCAGTAAATAGAGCAGTTGTTACTGTATTAGCCATCCAATGTACCGGCAACTGTTTTAGATCTTTGCCTTTTAGAGCACGTGGTCTTAGATATTGATTTACTAGGTGGGGTTTCAACATTCGATTTCCTGATACATTGCTACAAAGTAACAATATTACTCGATCTTTGCTTGCTTTAAATCCACTTGCTTTTTTCTCAGACTTTGCAATGTAAGTTCGACTAGACATTTTCTTCCAAAACAATCCTGTTTCGGCAGGTTATACACTTGATTGGGACAATATCCACCATCTTCAATAATTTGGGCTAAATTCTCTTGAAAATTTTTGGCTGCTTCTTCATCTGCTTCTGCAATCTCGCCTCTAACCTTCATGTTATGAAGTGCATTCCTTTTTAAAACCCAGTTAACGATCCTTTACTAGCCGAAAATTCTTTATCAGTCTGGGAAGTGGAAGTAGACAGCTCAAATTGCTTCATCTGTTCATAAAACTGAAGAACTTTTTGTTTAATTAAATAACCCCTTATAGGAATTCTTGTTTGAGTTAATTCTTCAATCCAAATTACGAGCGCTCATTCCGTTTTTTCTAATAAAGCATCTCTTGAGTACAATGATAATTTGGCACTTAGTTTTTATGTCATAAATGACAGATTTTCTTATTGCGACTTCATTCTTTTTAATTGTTCTTATAATAGATTCGCCTAAATTAAAATGTTTATTTACCAATCGCTGTAGATCCCTCTCCTTTTGCTAAGCGATCTAAAATTGCAATTTTCATTTCCAAAAAAATTGCTTTTCTTTGGTGCTTTTTTTTCTCCATTGGGTCAAATTCTTTAAAATATAAATTACCAAAATTTAGACTTTTGATGATGCAAAGACAAACACTTATTCACATGCAAAAGTAAACTTCATGGACACCCACTGCTTACACGTTACTCATGTTACGCCAGAATGTGCTGCAACACGCTGTTCATTATGTACAACGGTACATAAGTTTTGAAGTTATGCACTACATAACTTCAAATCTGCATAAAAAGAAACCCAAGTGTATATATTTACAAAGACAAGCTATATTACATTTCTTATAGAAAGTCAAAGTGACAATAATTTATCAACTGTTATTCTACTGGCCTGACCTCTAGTATGGAAAAAACTACCTCAAAGCTATATTCTATTTATAACATCATAAGAGAATAAATTCGTATAGAGAGTTTTAATACAGCAGAAGTGGTGGCCTAATCCATAAATTAACAAGTGTTATCCTGGATTGCTTACAGTCCTAATTATAATTAACTCTTAGACCAAAAGGTTAAGTGAGTAGAATATGTGTCATTCATATTCTTGGGATTTTTAGACCACCATTATTGTTAAGATTAAGGTGGTTGATAAGAATTTCACAGGCCTTCTTCAATTTACGCTCATACCATGTTTTTTGTGACGTAAACAACAGGTGCCTTTCCAGTCAATTCTATATAGAGTATTCAGCAAGATCAGAAAGGCCAGATTTGCTATAGTTATTAAATTTAATATGACGTTTATGTTCCTTTTTTATTATAGAAATTGTGCATCCTCTTTCACCTATATAGTGCAAATTACAGGTGCAATTAATACGGTATACTCCCGGGTGGGCCCAGTGGAGGAAGTGGATCCTTGAATGAGTTGAATAAGTTTTTTAATTTGCTGGAAGTTTATAGGTGGCATTAAGATTGTATTTCTGTAGTATTCTATTTATTTTATCTGATATATCTTTATTGTATGAAATGGCTACACTTTTATTGTAATCTAGTTTATTTTTGTTTTTAAGTGGAGTCTTATGAAGAATTTTGTTGATAGTATTTTGGCTGTAGCCTTTCAGGAAGATATTGCTGATAACTGTTAATTCATGTTTAAGTGTTTATTCACTGGAGCAAATCTTCAGAGCCCTGTTTCTTAGCGTTAATGACACCTAGTTTTTGTGTTGGGTGGAGGTGGTAGGAGTTTATGTGTATCTATTAGCCAGTATGTGTAGGCTTACAGTAAACAGTGAAGGAAAGACTGCTGGAAGGAAGACATATGACAAATATACCTAGAAAGGAAAGTGAATTCTGACTTTTAATTTCAATTGTGAATTGTATGCATTTGTGTTGTTTGTTTAGGTGACTAAGGAAGCTGTCTAACGTCTGGTGGCTGTGGGAGCAGATAACAAAAAAATTGTCAATGAATCTAAGCCAGACTTTGGCTTTTAAAGTAATGGAATCTAGAGTACATTGCTCAAAAACTTCCATATAAACATTAGCAATTGGGATGAGGGGCAGCAGTGCTTTTCCCACAAAGTATTTTGAACACAAAATAGTCACAATGTAGTACATTGGCAAACAGTGCTGTGAAATTAGGTAGTAATTTGTCCTGTAAAAGAAGAATTGCATCATTGATTGGGAGATTTGTGAAAAGGGCAGATATGTCAAAACTGACTAATAAATCACATTTTTCTGGTGTGGAGACTATAATTTTGTTTACAAAGTGTTACGCGTTTTTAATATAGAAGGGAGAATGCCTACCAATTCCTTGAGTGTTATTATTATTATTAAGATAGACCTCTAGGGACTCAGAGACTCATCGAGGGAGGCCACATACTACACACACCAGCTATCATACTTATTCTTGAATTCATTCACACTGCTTGCACTCACAACATCCATAGGCAATCCATTCCAATCATGCACCACTCTCTGAGAGAAAAATCTAGCCCTCACACCCTTTTTGGCGGCCTTCATTCTCAGCTTCCAAGGAAATGAAATCCTGTATGACCCTTTCAGTAGTTTCTAAAAGTCTCAATCATATCACCCCTCTTTCTCCTATTTGCTAGTGCCTGCAGTCTACAAATTCTCAATGTGTCTTCATAATATGCTAACCATTCGGCCTGCCAGCCTGGCTGGCCGAGTGGTATCTGCTCTCCAGCCAAAAGGCTGCATGTTCAAATCCTGCCACGGACATGGATGTTTGTGATTGTCTTTGGAAATACTAGTGGTAGTGGTCAGCAGTAGATGGCATTGGTGTAGTTGCAATCAGTTGGTGTATTGAGTGGCAGAGACAGAGTTGTAGAGCAGGTACCCTTCCTCGATGAGTCTTTGGACTCCCTGGAGGTATCTAATAATAATAATAAAGTAATAATAATAATAATCAGTATTTCATAATTCTGATATCATTTTTTAACACTCTCCTTTGTACTTTCTCCAATATATCAGAATTGCAATGGAAACCAGGAGAACAGAGCTGCACACAATAGTCCAGGTGAGGTCTTATCAAAGCCTTGTAAAGAGACAAGGCCTTGATGACAAAATAACATCATTATCTCTACATGTGAACGTTCATTTCAGCATTGCAATTATCTTTTGAGTTGTATTTGCAATCTTTGCCACATGGCCCCTGAACTTCAACTTCCTATCTATTAACACTCCAAGATCGCTAGCCTCATCAGTTTCTTATAGCCTAATCTCACCAATATAATATGACATTGGATATCTAATCACGCTGAAGTGATTGACTTTACATTTACTGCCATTGAACTGACACCTATTTTACCATGCCCACAATTCCGGCCTATTCAAATCATTCTACAAGTACTGCATATCAGCAGCATTCCTGATTACCCTACCTATCTTTGCATCATCAGCAAATAGCTGTATGTCGCTTGTCAGATCCTTCTCAGCATCATAATGTACAGATTGAATAACAGTGGAGAAAGCATTGATCCATGTGGTACACCACTAGTTATTTATTATTATTATTTTTTTTTTATTAATCTTTGAACTGGTTATGGGCAGTACTACCCTTACATCACGTCCAGATATCTCTTCCAAACTTGATATAGGACTAAGCCTTTACAAGTGTTTTACCCTATGCCTGTTCTAGTTATCATTGTAGTCATTCTCAGGTGGCAACACCATGCCACCAGTGTGCTCTGTAGGACCCTCATGGAAAGAACTTTTATATCCTTCTGCATAAGCCCAAGCTGTTTTAAGTCCTTATAACTATCTGCGCTCTATATGCCATGTAAAGAGATGGTGGCGCTGGTAAACTTCGGAGTTGCCCCATGCTCCTCCTGTATCTTACTAACTAGATCTTGGTTATTCTTATAGTAGTTTACCTTATTATTATGGCTATAGGCTAGTGGACACCCTGTTTCCACCAAGTGGGCATCAATTACCCAAACGTCACCATCTGTATTATGCAAACCTGCAGAGATCCTATAATGTGATTCCACTGTAATCTCTCAGCCTTTGTTCTTAAAGTGGTTGTTCAGAATGGAGACCATGGCATCATGTCTCCGCACACGGACCCCGTGGGTACAAAAGAAACACTGGGCTATATGAGATAATGTCTCACTGTAGTGGCAGCCAGCCAGCCCTACTGAGTCATCACTACCCCATCAAATTGTGCCGATGTGAGCAGGATATTGATCCTTGTCCTGATAAGGTCAATATACTCAAACCCAGGGAGGAGTCTGGTGCCATCCCTTACCCAATCATGCTGTGGAGGAACCAGATATGACTTTTTTAAAGGAGCACCATCTACCAAACAGTGCATCAAAGATGCCTGTCTCTTGTATGCTGACTCAATTAAGGTACCTTGATAATGGGACCAGCCTTTAGCTTGCCTAAAATCTTCATGAATTGATGGGCTATAGAAAGCCTCTCTGCAGATAGGGGAAGAAGATAATTCTAACTTCGTGATTCTGGATAGCCGCAGGCGTGGGATTAGCCATCTAAGTGATGGAACCCCAAGCCCACCGTCATTCACCTTAAATCTTGCAGACTCACATCCCCTGTATACCACTTTTTGATATCTGTCAGTCAGCCAGCCATCCTCTTATCCATGCTAATATTGTATAACCCAAACCTATTTGCTCCAATTTATGCAGCAGTCTGCCATGCTGTATTCTGTCAAAAGCCTTAGCAAAATCAAAAAGTATCATGACGTATCCTTTCTCCTTGTCTAGTTCAGTGGTAACATTGTTATATGAGTTCTCGTGTAGAGGCTTAAGTGCTGTGAGGACATTATGTTGGAGGTTTAATGGATTTTTTACAACACTCAAAAAGAATTAAATTAGAATTTAATACTCCTATATTTCGTCCTAGTCACTAGGACATCTACAGGGATTACAAAAATAATTAATGTAACATGCACACAAAAACTTACAATACTAAGCCCAATCACGTGGGTGACACTAAAGTCCTATCTAGGTGGAGCACCCTCTAGGGGCGGTAGTAGGTGGCCTGGAATGTAAGGTGGGACCTCTGGTGATGAGTGTTTCCCAAATCTTCGGAAGCTTAATGCAACCGTATTTCGGTATCACTCTTGTATCCCGACATCTTTTTAAAAAGGCCACGAACGTCACGATAAATATTTGTCGTGACGTTGTTTTCTTCATGTTGTGTTCGAATCCGCCATCTTGTTACTAGTCAATTTCATAAAATAAAACACAACTAATTGTAAATTGATCACTAATTCAAGGGTAGAGAAATTTCTATTATACTGCGCCACTCTATCCTTAGATAAGTCTATATGAAATAGTACGATCAATTCAAAGTTAGTCAGCAGTCTTTTCATTCATTCAGGCCGAAGTATTTATTTTCTTTCTGGGATTCCCGCTAGATTCGAATTTTTGTGAACGGTGCAGTAAAAAGAAATTCAGGCAAATACAATAGTTAGATTAACAAATGAAGCATTTAATATAGGTCATATAACACATACATAAATTTTACTTCTAATTCTTAATAGTAGTAACAAGTCAAACATTAAGTCAAGTTAATCACATTAACACAATCTTCCAAGTCTTCACATGCACTTTCTCAGCTTCTGGATTGCAAAGTTTCTACACTTAAATAACAATAATAGAACATCCAATCTAATCAGTTTTCACACATTTCTCAGTCATGCTATAAGTTCAAAGTATCACAAGCACTAATAGCTGAAAAATATTCTTCAAACAATTCTTATCTCCAACTCTCAATCACGAAGAGTTTCCACAGTTAAAGTTAGGTTAAGCATAGCGTAATTAACACAAAATTCTTCAAGCAATGAAATAATACACTATGATAGACCTTACCGGAAATAGTTCCTATACATCAATTATGTTGTGAGCAAACTTTTGGAATTTATTTATTTTACTTAAAAAAAAAATCACATCTACAAGACTTATCCACAGTTATACTTAAAGCACTATCAATCGCACTTCAGAATTCTAGACATCAATTACTTCAACTATCCTTGTTACCACTCATAAACTAATTAAAACACTGTGAGGTTCTTTTTAAGGCAAATCGGAAATAAGCCGCAATTCTAGACCAGCTGGGTTTATTCAGAATTCTTCCTTAAACGACCAGCTTTTTATTTTATCCGATTGTAGCATTAATTTCCCTTCTATTCTTACTGCAGATTTCACTTTCAGCTAACTAGAAAATTCGTTTCGTCCTTGCTCACTTATAATAATTATCCACTTAACTTCTACCCTTAAGAACCTTTTATTTACTTCTACTTCTGTAGTTTATCCCCTTGCTTCCTTTCACTTCCAAGTTTCTGTTCCGACTCTCTTACTTCGTATACATTTTTTACTCTTTATTTTAGCCCACGTTCTCTTCCACTCGCGCTCGTTTATTTCACGCGTCTCTATGACAACTGATAAACGTAAACATTCTCGCGAATGTTACATTAGGCTATACTACTACATTGAGTTATTACATAACGTTAAGCTTTCACAAAACAGGAATAATTAGAATATTTGCTTTTCAATAAATGCGTAGTTAAATTACAAATACAAGTTCTTATAATATTGACATAACAATAAATATAATAGCTTAATAATATTTAATACAGAATCTTATTACCATTAACACATTTCTTTGATTAAATAATTAAATATTTGACATAATTAAGGTAGTTATATGATATCAAATTATAATTTACGTTATTTACATTAAATAATATTTACAAACGCAGCCTTTGTGATGGAAAATTGTGTTGGATTCTGAATCAAATAACATTTATTCTATTTTCTACATAATTAGAATCCAAAAATGGCAATGCTGTAGCCCGTGAAGTTAACTGAGACACGGCTGTTGCTGTTACCCCGCAAATGAGTGGCTCTGCTTGGTGGTGGGGGAACCTGCCATGATGTAGAGCCAACCAGTTCTCACTGGCAGGGTGAGCCTGTTATTGAGGGTAACAACGCTGAGTATCTGAATTTTTTGATCCTGCAAGTCGCTCATTATTGGGTAATCCGGGGGATCTCACGAGTATTTGGAGCGGTTACTCCGCACTTAAACAGGGAAATCGGTCTGAGTGGTGACCCCCCCCCCTCCCCCATAATGTATAACATTATACATCTCCTTGGAGATGTGTTTTACATTATGGGAAAATACTATGGATAGTGATCAAAGCATAGCAAAGGCGTGGAAAGAGGGGAAAATAGTTTCACTGCATAAAGGAGGATCCAAGACTATGGTTGCAAATTACCGACCGATCAGCATATCAGGAGTCGTTGTCAAGGTCTTGGAGAAAGTAGTCAAGGGAAAAATACAGGAATGGATTGATGAAAATGAGATACTGTACAGAGGACAGCATGGCTTTGTGAAGGGTAGATCATGCCTCAGTAACTTGCTCAAGTTTTATAACAAGGTGACGGCTGAACTGGATAAGGGAAATGGGTTTACAGTGATACTGCTGGACCTGGCAAAGGCGTTTGACAGGATACCACATGGAATTCTAATCCATAAACTACAACATATGGGAATGGATATAGGGTTGGTGAGATGGATAGCTGGGTGGTTGATGGAGAGATATCAAAGAGTAGTTTATTCAGGAGTAGAGTCCAAAAGACGGCCTGTGACTAGTGGTGTGCCACAGGGTTCTGTTCTTGGAACACTGCTGTTTAATCTGTTCATTAACGATATAGGGAAGGGTCTAAGTGGGACAGTTCATTTGTTCGCTGATGATGCAAAGTTGGGTAGGGCGATAGTGAACGCAGAAGATGTCAAAGTCTTGCAAGATGACTTAGATAGATTGGAGTTCTGGACTAAGGAGAATGGATGTCAATTTAATGTGACAAAATGTAAGGTTATGCATTTCGGAGTGAAAAGATTAGCAGCAGTATACCACATTGGTGGAATTGTACTCCAAGAGATTGATGAGGCCAGGGACTTGGGAGTGTTGGTGGATAGGGAGATGAAGTTTAGGGGGCACAATGCGAAAGTAGCTAAATCAGCTCATCAACTCACTTGGTTGTTGAAAAATACCTTGACGAGCAGAGAAAAGCAAGTTATTGTACCTCTGTACCGAGCCCTGATAAGACCTCATCTCGACTACTGTGCCCAGATTTGGTCACCTCGGTTCCTTCTTGATGGGAAGGAGGTGGAGAGGATCCAGAGGCGAGTGACTAAGATGATAGCAGGTCTATGGAATGAACCATATGAGAACAGGTTGAAGATTTGTGGGTTGCAGAAACTAGTTGATAGGCGAAAAAGGGGAAATATGATTGAGACATTCAAATTGCTAAAAGGATTCTATAGGATTAATTCAGATGATATTTTTGAGATCAGGACTGGTGGTGGGAGAACTAGGGGACACCCATGGAAGCTGGGCAAGAGCGTGGTTAGCAGGGGTGTTAGAGCTGGGTTCTTTACTTTTAGAGTGGTAAATGAGTGGAATAAGCTGCCAGAGTCTGTTGTGGATGCTATGACAGTGAGCGAGTTCAAGGCAAGGTATGTTAGATACTGTGAGAATGTTGAACAGTTGTGTGAACATGATGTTTAGGGCCTCCCTCGATGAGTCTAAGGACTCCTGGAGTAGCCCGTAGTAATAATAATAATAATAGCAAAGGTGGGTTTACTATGAGTTGCCCCTGTCATGAAAAGGTTTGCTTACACTTGGATCCGCCGAAACTTTTATAGTTTCTATATATTCGGGGCATGAAACTCTTGCAGTTTCTCTATTCGGCTTTGAAATAATGTTGGATTCAATATCCACCTATTTTGAATAAATTTGCATCGCAGAAGTGAAGCCTTTTGGCTCTCTATTTCAGTATATATATATAGAAAGCAGAAAATAATGGATGATAAATTTGCCCCATAGTTTTAGTTGATTTGGCATAATCAAATAGCATCATTACAAAAGATGTGGATAGGCATTCCTTTTCAATCAACATCCCCATATAGTAAAATTGGCATATTAAACTGAATATTGTAGTTATGCTTTATTATGCTTTGAATATGACAATGTATAAAATGATTAAACTTCTTAAGATATTAAATAGGTATCAATGCAATTCAGAATGTATTGAGATTAGAAAAAAAAAATCTTTTTATCATTTATTTATTTTTTAGGTTTCCTTAGACAAATTAGGTGAAGTTATTCTTCAGGACACCTTTCAGGTATTTGAACCTAAAGCTCTTATTCGCAAAGGTCGAGAGAGGCACATATTTCTCTTTGAACTATACTTGCTTTTTAGCAAAGAGGTGAAAGATTCTAATGGCAAAGCCAAATATATTTACAAGAACAAACTAATGGTAATTTATTGAAATATTATTTTATTTAATTTTTTTTTCACATTTAATTTAATTTTAATTTATATAGCTTACAAGAGCAAAGCTATTTTGTCATAGTTTACACATAGCCCATAGAGATTATTTTTTTAATCTTAAACCAGAAGATAGATTGGTGTGGGTAACAATTTACTTTTTCCATTGGGGTCTTTGGGATTTGGCTCTTTTCTGCTGGATATCTTAGTAAATTTAGTAAAAAGAGAGAGTGAAGGTTGAGAAATGAAGGCAGCTTTTATACATGTTGGGAGGAAGATTTTATAAGCAGAGTAACAAAATTATATGACAACCACAGTAATAAACTTTAATGAATGTATAAACATTTTGCACTTGAAAATAACAGTACATCATCAGTGTGTGGAAACAACAAGCAAATCAGAGAACATGAATACAAGTTGCATACCACAATCAGTTTACCAATTAAAATCAGTTTCAATTTCTGCATACTTGAAAATAATATTAAAAATTTACATTAGGTGAGAATTGCCCAATTTTTTTTTTTGGGGGGGGGGGGGATTGTTCCACTTTAGGTTAGGCCGATGTAAAAGAACTTCACAGCTGTTTTTGAAAAGGAATTCATATTCAAAACTGTATTATGTAATTCTCTTGTTTTATAGTTATTTTAATTGCAATATTGAAATATTGCAAGTAGTACCTTTAAAGGTTAGATTTATAGGTAGATGTTTGATTGCCAACATATTCACAGAAACTGCAATTATATTAGAGTACAATCAACAATAACCGTGATCTAGTGTTACAATACTAGATCACGGTTACCCAAAATTGGTATAGTCGTTTCTGTCATTTTTATTGTAGCAATAGGAGAATGTATATGTCTTCATCCAGTTCAAAGATGTACTAAACTAGATAAGACATTTTTGTAGCCAAGAGCCTGCATAGTTCAGTTTTGCAGCAGTGTCAATGGGGTGGAAAAATCTGCTGTTGAATCCCTTCCAACACATGAGAAATCTGCATGATGACTTTTCAGGTGTGTGTGGGATGATAAACTCAGGTTTATCATCTCAAAGATCTTACAAATATAGCAGAGAACACACAACAAAAAAGACATAGTAAACAATATAAATAGGATTAACTATCCTATCACAGCATTAATTAGGTTTATTGCCAACAAATTGGCCGATACCCACATAATGGCCAGAGGAAGTAGGTGTAATAGATGGGCAGGATCCAATCCTCTAATTTTGGTATCCCAAGCATTTAGAAATGTTTATTGACTTTTACATAAAATTTAATTTTGGTAATGGAAAATTATAGTTTCACATCTGAAAATACACCCCAACTCAACATCACCAGAGTTAAAGATCGGTACTATCGACATAAGAAGGCTGAATGGCAAAGAAATGGAGCTAGCTGAGGAATTAGATAAGTACTAGATCAACATAATAGGGGTGACTGAAACAAAAAAAGACAAAAACTGGTGAGATCTTTCTGAGCAATAAATACAAAATGTAATATTCAGGCAATAACAATCAAGGAAAAGAAGGAGTGAGCAGCCATAGTATTCAACACAAAATACAAGGCTAATCTTCTTGAATGGCAGGCAGTCTCAAGTAGAGTGACGGGCAAATATGAGAATGGGGAACTGGAAAATGAGACTTATTTGTGCCTATGGTCCCACAGAAGGTTCTACCAAGGTAGAAGTGGAGGAATTTTTTGACGCTTTAGAAAAAGCAACTGACACAATGAAAAAGGAAAAGTTGGTCCTTGTTGGGGATCTAAATAGCAGAGTAGGAAATGATTGTGAGACATACAAAAATATTTTGGAAAAATTTGGAGAAAAGAACAAAGCTAATAATAATGGCAAATACCTGTTGGACTTCTGCTCAGAACATGGACTGGTTATTTCTAACACCAACATAAAAATGTGCACAAATTCACATGGAGAGAAGAGGCAAGGAATGAGAAAAGTCTCATTGACTATGTTATTGTTGATAGTGATGTTTTCTCCCTGGTGCAGGACACCAGAGTGTACAGAGGATTTGTAATTGGAAGTGATCACTATTTAGTCTTGAGCAGGATAAAATTGAATTTCATATTGAAAAGAATAACATGTAAGAAAGTTTTAAAGTGAATAAGAGTTGAGTAGCTCTCAGATGTGAACTATAGACTTAAATACACAAAGATTATTGAAGAAAAAATGAAAGAGTGTGAGAACAACAACCAAACCTTGGAGATTCAGTGGCAAGCCTTGAAGCAGATTGATTCAGCCAGAGAGGCATGTAAGTCAGCTTGTGCTCTTAGAGAATACAGAGACAAATGTAAGAAAGCTAAACACTGTGTAAAACTAGCTAAACAGAAGTCATGGGAGGACTTTGGCAAGAACATAGAAAATAAATATCAAGAAGGTGGTAAGATATTCTGGAGGTTGTTGAAGAAGCTTAGAAATAGAGGAAAGAGTGCTGTAAAAGGAGTTAGAGATGATAAAGGTGACATTAAAAGGGGAGAAAAAGATATCCTTGAAGTATGGAGTAATTACTTTGAAAAATTGCTAAATGAAACAAGCAATAATAGCACAGTGGTAAAAAAACACTCAACATGCATACAGATAGGAATACATATCCATACTTGACGTAGAAAAAACCATCGGAGGCTTGAAATGTGGAAAGTCAGCAGGAGTAGATGATATTCGACCAGAAATGCTGAAGGATGCTGGTATAAAAGTCTTACAGTGGCTGCACTGCATAGTTCAGAAGACCTGGACAGAGGGACGAATTCCCGATGATTGGAGTAGAGCTCTCATAGTACCCATATGTAAAAAGGGAAATAAAACTGAATGTGAGAATTACAGAGGTATTTCCCTACTGAGTGTTCCTGGCAAGATTTATGCAAGTATACTTGAGAAACGGTTGAGAAGAATTGTGGAAGAAAAGCTTGGTGAAGAACAAGCTGGATTCAGGCCAAATAGAGGCTGTCAGGATCAGATCTTCACTTTACGACAAACAGTCGAGAAAGCATGGGAATATAACAAAGATCTGTATTTAAGTTTTGTCGATTTGGAAAAGGCATATGACAAGGTGCCAAGAGTGAAGTTATTCAATACGCTATGGATATATAGTGTCAATGGGGCATTATATCAAACAATACTTAGTCTTTATTTGAATTGTAAGTCAGCAGTTAGAATATAAGGAAGTACAGGAAGATGGTTTAATATTACATCTGGTGTGAGACAAGGATGTACATTATCCTATTCGTTATCTATATGGATCACATTATGAAGGAAAGTGGTATTAAACATGATATCAAAATTGGAGATGTTAATGTCAGCTCTTTGTTTTATGCAGAAGATGTTATACTTCTAAATAAATCTGCTACAAGTCTACAAGATTCCCTGACTAAATTGAATAACTCTTGTAATAGATATGGTATGAATGTCAGCAATAAAAAGATAAAGACAATGAAAATAGGTAGAATTGTTGAAAATGTCAACTGTGTTGTGAATAGGGAACCTGTGAAATAAGTAAAACATTTCAGCTACTTAGCACGATTTTTAGTGATGATGGTAAATTAAATATGGAAATAGACAACAGAATCAACAAAGCTGGTATGGTAGGAAGTTAATTGAATAAATTCATATGGGATAAGAGAGAAATTAGTCGGAACACTAAATTAGCTGTATACAAGACAGTGTTCAACCAGTTTTAACTTATGGATCTGAGAGCTGGGTCAGAAGTAAAACACTTGACCAAAGACTAGAGACCGCAGATATTAGAGTCCTGAGAAAGATTAGAGGCATGAACAGATGGCATCAATGGCAATATCATGGAAAGGGAAATGACCCAGAGGAAGACCAAGATATAAGTGGGTTGATACTGTACAAAGTGCTTTAGATGATAGAAATATAAGATCTGATAATGTTGGACTCTTGACAAGTAACAGACTGATTTGGAGGAAAATTGTAGATAGGAAGTTAGTAATGATGTAAATTTTTCATGTAGTACTATCATATCCTGTACACCCTTTGAGGGTACATGGCAGGAATTTGATGATGATGAGATATAAATAAATTGTAGTTAGGATATTTAGGGATTTCATTCTTAATTTTATATCCCAAAAATCACGGTCACCTACTGATAAAAACCAAACTTAAAACAATTACATATTATAAATACAATAGACAAGGTTATCCTGTAGAACAGTTATATTTCAGAATGATACTCATACCAATGGGGAATTGAGGAGTCTGTGAGGACTTTTAAATATGTTGAAAAATGGAATGGTTTTTATCGAAAAATTTAAACTTTTGGTTTGTTGTAATGTTGCATTATGAATATTTTCTTCTTCATTCATAATGTGTTATATCATAAGAGAAATAATAAATGATTGTAGTTGCTATTTTTATTGGTGTTTCACCTCACTCAAAATAATAACACAGCTTTGGATGTGATATTTACAAAATATAGATATTTAATGTGATACTAGAAAGTGTAAGAAAATTATTGTTGTTCCTGTTGAGACTGCTTAATTTAAATCTCACCATTGGCAAAGTACCAGAAGAATTTAATTGAGCTCTTTAGTTTAATTATCTCCACTGGCAATTAAGTCTAGATATCAGGAATAATTGTGTATGATTATCATAGGATTGTGTTACTCTCTGGGGGGGGGGGGCTGCACAGGTGTGTGAAAGGTATGTCTTGCCTTTCTAATTTATTCACTTTCTGGATTAACACGATAGCCAAATTAAATTGAAAAAAAAAAAATTTTGACTGTGCCATAATACTGCTGAGCTTTGAAAAAGCATGTGACAAGATGTTTCATGGAAATCTGGTACATAAATTGTACAAATGAAGATGAATATGAACCAGGTTACATGAATAAGAGGGTGCTAATAGGCAAGCATCAGAGTATTATGGTAAAGCAAGATTAAGGAGAAGGGAGGCAGATAGTACAAAGCAGTGGCTTTCAACCTATGGGTCGCCAGCCATTGTTGGGTCGTGGAAATATATTTGATCTAGCTACTCACTGATGAAACCTCAAAAAAGGCTGAAACCAGTCTGGGTAGTGACCTCTCGCCATAATGTAATAACAGCATACATTTCCTAGGAAATGTGTTTTTACATTATGGAAAATACCAAGAATAGCGATCAGAACTTGACCACCTTTGCTTCGAGTTGCCCGGTATCGTACTACGTACTAGGACTACTTACATTAGCTCACGCTAGTAATCGCCGATATTTTTATAGTTTACTATATTCGGCATGAAACTCTCTGATTCCAATCTTTGAGTTTCTTATTCGGTTTTAAAACAACGTGGGATTTAATATCCCCTTAATTTAAATAATAGTATACTTCATAGTTTATTTTGTCTAGGAATTGTAGTAATTGAGTCTCTGAGTGTGTTCAAACTATGAACATGTCATCTAGGAAGCAAAGCCAGATACAAGATTGGAGAAAAATTATACTGAAGATTAGACTTTCCAATGTTTTTATTATTATATAAGAATAATTATACTGAAGATTAGACTTTCCAATGTTTTTATTATTATATAAGACCTCCAGGGAGTCAAGGACTCATCGAGGGAGGCTGTAAATTACCCAACCCAGCTACTATACCTTCCCTTAAATTCATTTACACTGGATGCACTCACTACCCCTAAGGGCAAATTATTCCACTCACTCACTCTCTGGGGAAAAAACTTAGCCTTTACCCCCTTTCTTGACTGTGAACAAACTTAACTTCCATGGATGTCCCCGCCTTCCATATAATGAAAAATTTCATCATTTGAAATGCTATAATTCCCATTCAAAAGTTTATAGATCTCTATCATATCACCCCTCTTTCTCCTGTTAACCAGAGTCTGCAATCCACATACTCGCAATCTGTCCACAATCTAAATCCCATAATCCAGATATAATCTTTGTAACTCTTCTTTGCACCCTTTCCACAGCTTCTTTATCCCCTTGAAACCTGGGAGACCAAATCTACGCACAGTAATCCAGGTGTGGTCTTATCAAAGTCTTATAAAGAGGCAAAATTACTTCCTTATCCTTACATGTCAATGTTCGCTTCAACATAGCAATTATTCTCTGAGTTGAATTTGCAACTTTTGCTATGTGATCTTTAGAACTTTAAATTCTTATCCACCAATACACCAAGATCCCTAGCCTCTTCAGTTTCTTGTAGCATAACTCCACTAATATAACATGCTGCTGGAACTCTAATGATGCCGAAGTTCATAACTTTACATTTACCACCATTAAACTGATACCCATTTTCGCTTACCCAGATTTCCAGTCTATTCAAATCATTTTGTAATTTCTGAATATCAGTAGCATCACTGATTGCCCTGCCTATCTTCGCATCATCGGCAAACAATTGCAAATCTGATGATAGACCCTGCTTGATGTCATTAATGTATAGATTGAACAATAATGGCCCAAGGACTAACCCTGAGGTACACCACTGGTTACCTTAAATCTGGCAGATTCACACCCACTGTATACCAACTTTTGATATCTGTCTGTCAACCATCTCCTGATCCAAATCAATAGATTATATTCCAATCCCATATTCTCCAATTTATGCAACAGCCTATCGTGTGGTATCCTATCAAATGCCTTAGAAAAATCCAACATCATCACAGCGTATCCATTCCCTTTATCCAACTCGACCGTAACATTGTTATAAAATATGAGCAGATTGCTAAAACATGACCTTCCTTTAGTAAACCCATGCTGTTCCCTGCAAAAAGTATAGAATGCTTGTCTACCCATTTATGTATCCGAGTTCTTACGAAATGTTCCATAAATTTTTCTGCCAATGCTGGTGAGATTGTCCTGCCATGGTTGCTTTCTCTATTAGTTAATAGAATTTTGAAAGATCCTAAAAGAAATCACTTATATGAGTTAGTTTCTTAAAGTGGTGAATTGGTGAACTGTAAGATACATCAAAAGTGATAATTGCTTCATTGTTCATCAAACATTGATCTATAATTTTCCTGGATAAAGGCCTGGTCATATTTATATCCATTAGCAGTAATAGTGATTTTTATTTTATTTAATTCTTCGAGCAGAAGTGAATATAGCAGATGGAGTGAGCTACGTGTATAAGATTTGACAATAAAATGAAAATGACATTAAAAGACTTGCATCTAGAAAATGATTGATTTTGATATTTCATTTGATATTAAAATGGAACCTCAGAACACCAAATTATATTCTTATTTTAATCCTTACCTAGAGGCTGTTGATTTATATCAGTTGCCCCAGTATCTCATAAAGCATAGTACACTTCCTTTCAGGCATGTATATTACTATGCATTATGGGAAAAGCCACTAGATCAGTTTTTCAAGGTAAACATGTCATGGAGCTTGGCCTAAGTGTCTAATGGTAAATCATTCAATTATCTTCACTGTTTTCCTTCTAACCACGAGCCTCTTTCCAGGATTTTCTCCTGCTTCCTTATTAATTGACTTTGTCATCCAGACATAATTAACTTCACTGAAAAACCTGAGATTACATGCTGGAGAAAAATTCTAATGACACAAGAATTTTCAAGAAAAATTGACAATTTTCTTTTGCATTCTAATAATACAGAGAATATGTAGTTGACACTAGAAAAGTTTAGAAAAAAATGATGAAATTTTATATTTGGCTCTAATTGGGTCAAATTGGAGATACTGGACTTTGTCCAGTGTGAAGACAGGAACTTGTAATGCATGAGCCACTCATAGTTACAGGTAGCAAGCTGATGGATGGGAGTAGAAAAGAGGCAACTGTTTCAAAGCAGTTACACATGTTGCAGAATGCATCGTCAAAGTTGTAGCAATTGGCATTTCACTCAGTTAGAGTGAAATTTCACACAAAGAGCCATATATGAACTTCCATGCTAGATCCAAATGTGTTGGCAATCCATTGCTGTTATTAAGATTTTTTAAAAGCAATTTTAATGTTTGGAGTTGAGGATTGTTTAATGAAATATTTTTTTAAAAAATCCATTAAATCTTAAGGGATTGCAAATTTTTATTATCAATATCCTGTGCTATACAGCTGCCTAATGATGTCATAAAATGTATAGTATGTTAATGCGTCTTCTGCAGTTGGGCCTCTATATCCGGTGATTTTAAATGGGGAAGAAAGAGAAACCTAGGAAGTACTTGGAGAATGACTTGGATTATATTTATATGATATTTAACCTGAAGGATTGGCAAAGTGAACCTCCTTGAGTTGTGGATGGAAATAGGAAGTACATGTATTTCCCGTCTCTGGAAGTTCCCCGGAAGAAGTCTTATTCTTCTAATTCTAATATTCTGAAGATTTTTTTTGTGTAGTACTGCTTTCTGTTCTTCTTCAGTAACAGTGACTATATACTATATTGTAGGAAGGATCATAGTTATTAAGAGGGCACCCAACTCTCCCAAATGTACAGTGTGTCTGTAGCTCAGGTTTTTCTCTCTTCAGTGGGATCTTCTACCAATAGAAGATCCCACTTATTATGGGATCTTCTATTGGTGTCAGCCCAAAGGTGTCGCCCTGAAAAGACCAAACTGATGCTTGCTCTTTTCAGGGTCAACCAAGCTAATAACACTACTAAACGTTTCTGCTAGATTAAAAAAAAGAATGCCAGTAAACAGAATTTGGATCTCTTAAGCGTGAAATAATATTGCTATCATAGATGATGGTTTTTATCTATTTGACATGAGAGGAACAGTAATTTCTCTGATCATTCTTTGATCTTTTGTATTCGAGCTTATTCTGCAGTGCAGAAAAACAGGGGATCAAGAGGACATCCTAGTCCAACTCCTCTGTGCTCTTGTATGCTGTCAGACACAAGTCCATTAATTGATGTCATTTCTTTCTCATAGAATTCATGTATCATCCTGGTGAGTTTGGGTCCTCTCCTACATGGCCATAATATGTTTTGTAGGTATTCATGCCCACACGGTTTAAGGCATTGTTTAGGTCAGTTAACAGCTCAGTTGACCTAAACATGCCAGAGATAATGCATGGTTAATCAGTGACTCCTGTCCAGTTGACCTAAACATACCAGATACATATTACAGTTAATCAGTGACTCCTGTCAGTTGATGGGAATTTTTGAGTAATGGGTGTATCTGTTTCTCATTAGAGATATTATATTATTATTATTATTATTCCTGATACCTCCAAGGAGTCCGAAGACTCATCGCAGGAGGACACCTACAACTGTCTCTACCTAACCTCTACTACGAATCAACGCCATCTACCGCCCACCTCCAATATCTCTGATGAAAAGTTGATTAAATTCAATTATTCTTCCTAGAACTCTATAAATTTGGGTGCTTCATATCAGGTCATTTAGATGTTTAGAGAAGGAAAAAACAAGCCCAAATTGAGGAAAAAATCTTTCACATTAGTGAGAGCTATACCCAGAAATATACTGAAAGCTGAATCAATCCTGGGTTCATATATTTTTCATATATAAGGAAAAATGGTGTCACCATATTAAATTACTCTCGGTCCAAGAGAGTTGTCTTAAGTTTTACCACAGAGTTAGAAAGATATATTAAAAAAAAAATTATATTCTTGTTTTAATCCTTTACCTTAGCATTAACAAAATAAAGTTTGTGTGTGAAGTATCTTCATAACTAGAGGCTATTGACCACATCAATTTCCTTAGCATTCCATAATGCACAGCACACTGCCTTTTGGGCATATGTATTGCTAGAAAAAATCTGAAGATGGCCTCTGAGCTTCCTGAACTTGTACAGCCAGTTTCTCTTGAAGAGATACAGAAAGCCTTAAAACTAACCAAGAATGGCAAGGCTGCTGGAGTGGATTGTCTCCTCCTCAAGTTTCTAAAACTTCTCGGCCAACGAGGTCAAACATGGCTGGCTACTCTTTTCTCAAAAATTTTAACAATTGAAACCTACCAAAACTGTGTCAGGAAGCCAAAATAATTGCCGTGCCCAAACCAGGCAAAGATATAAATAATGTCAAAAATCTACGGCCTATCCTCCTTGCTTTGCTCCACCTTTAAGCTCTTTGAACGAATTCTCCTTAAAAGAATTTCACCATTCATTGAAAGAGCACTCCCGATTGAACAAGCTGGCTCCATACCACTGAGAAGTTGCTTTGACCAGGTCCTGGCCCTGACAACACAGATTGAAGCAGGCTTCCAGAAGAAACTTAAATCCGGAGTCACTTTTATTGACATATCATCAGCTTATGACACAGTCTGGATCAGGGGCCTCCTCCTAAAGCTAAGCAATATCATAAGGTGCAAAACAGTTTTCCAGCTTTTGAATCCATTCTTTCCAACAAAAAGATCTGGGTCCATATTGATGGAAAAAAAGAGCAGGCCCAGATTCTCCCACAATGGTCTTCCACAGGGCTCTATGTTATCCCCTTTACTATTTAACATTGACATGTCTGACTTAACACATACCAGCTCAAGCAAATATATATATGCCGATGAATTTGTAATCCTATGCCAGTCTACCTCCTTTGCCAACCCAAAAACAACCTTTAACACAGACCTGAACATCCTGGAGGTGTACTTCAAACAGTGGTACTTGAAGCCAAATCCAATAAAAACTGTGTCCATAGCATTCCACCTGAACAATGCAGAGGCAAATTGACACCTCAACCTCTTTTTCTGTGGCAAAATGTAGAACATGAGTTTCACTGGAAATACATTGGAGTGAGCCTGGACAGAAGCCTAACCTATAAAAGGAACATCACCAACCCGTCCAACAAAATTAAAATGAGAAATAATATCATCTCGCGGCTTAGTGTAACAACCTGGGATTGTGGTGCTGATTTCTTAGGGTCGTCTGCACTAGCCCTCGCATTCTCTGCAGCAGAATACTGTGCTGTCTGAGAAAGAAGTCTGGGAAAGAAGTGCACACACTAACATTATAGGCACCCAGCTAAACTCTGCCATGTGTGCAATTAGTAGGACACTGAGAAGCACCTCTCTCCCCTGGCTGCCTGTCCCATCTAACATTACCCCACCAAATATACGAAGAAGATAAGCCTCGATTAAAGTATTTAATAAAGTAATGAGCAACTTGCTCCTGCCCCTGCACCGGACTCTCATAAATCCACCTAGACTTCGCCTGAAATCACAAAACACTTTCTGGACCAGAAAGTGTTTCGTGATTTCAGGAAACTCTTCCAAAAAGTTTGGAAGAGCATCCTCCGAATCTCAACCACTCTGCTGCATGTCTGTCTTTAAGATTGTGCTGATTAATTGTTCACATGTCCATTTTGTTATTGTTAACCAGTGTTTTATACTCTCCCTGATTTCTTTCTGACAAGGAAGAAATATATAGGATTAATAAACTCAATTTATTTATTTATTTTACACATACTCATCATTTAGTAAATAATGTGTACATTTCCTTAAAACCTCAAGCTGCTAACCTCTGCAATGATGAATACTGAACAATTGGTGAGATTTATTGGAAATGGCTGATTTATGAAACAAGTTTACATTTCTTAAGCACTGTTGTGATGCTGATATTATTTCTAAATATGTAAAAAATAAGAAGAATGTCAACTCTATCACTGGGAACAAGTTTTACCAAAAAGCAAATGAGGCTTTATTCATAGCCCAGCTGCATCATTCCTACTCAGGAAGTAGTTATTATTATATGGGCACCCCCATTGAATCCGAAGACTCATCACAGGAAACACAATCTATCATACCTCTCCTTGAACCCATTGACAGAAAAAGCACTCACAACTGACTCAGACAACCCATTCAACTCATTCACCACTCTCCAAGCAAAAAAACTTGTCCTCATACCTTTATGACCACACCTTTATTCAACTTCCAGGAATGACCCCTTGTTCTAGTCAATCTAACCAACTGCTGAAACATTTTCCCTGCATCTATCCTATAAAATCCTTTAAGCAAGTTAAATGTTTCTATCATATCCCCTCTTTTTCTCCTATCAACCAACTTCTGCAATCCACACACCTTCAATCTATTCTCGTGAGGCACGGGCTGCTCACCATCTTAGTCGCTCACCTCTGAATCCTCTCCACAGCTTCCACATCCCCAAGAAACCCAGGGGATCAGACTTGAGCACAGTAATCCAGATGTAGGTGTATCAAGGCCATATAAAGAGGAATTACAACTTCCTTATATCTACTTGTCAATGTGCTTCTCGCTAGCCAAGTAATCTTATGTGTGACCTTAGCAATATATCCTCTAAACTTTAACTCTCTGTCTGCCACCACCCCTAAATCTGTAGTTTCATAGCTAAACCACTTAGTCAAAGGCATTACCAGTTCCCTTGCACATTCTCACAAAACCCCAGCTGATATCGCATTTAATCCAACAGTTGTATTACATTGAGATTTTGCAATATCCATAGAACCTCCAATTCATCCACCTCTGTTTCCACATTAATGTCTGTCGGATATGTTAAAGCAGTTACCTCAGTAGGAAGATATATGCTTGCAAAGTGGTCACTCATTATCCACATCCATCTCCTTGTGACCATCATCACTCATTAAGGTTAATCTTCCATAGTCATTCTTCCTCTTACTTGCCACATAACAAAAGAATTCTTTGGAATTTCCTTTGGCCTACTCAGCTAAATTCTTCTCATAATCTGATTTTGCCTTCCTTGCTATGCTGGTCATGGCAAGGAAGGCAAAATCTTTTCTCTTTATATACCTTCCTTTCAAAATCACCTTTCTCTTTATATACCTTCCAAGGCATTTTCTTCTTCTGCAGCTCGTGCTTAATGATATTACTCATCCATCTAACTCCTACCCGATTAACCCTCCTTATCCTAGGTATACAATTTAATACTGCTTCCTCTTGATGACCCTTAACTATATCCCATGCACTACTAACATCCTTACCCTGCAGTGTTTTATGCCATGGTACAGATTTAAGCTTCTTCCTAAACATGTCATAATCACCTGCCTTGTAGTTCCACAAATACCCCATCTTAATAAATATTCCTCATGTTTTACAATTTCCCAAGTCAAGACTTGCATGGCCACTTTCACCAATTGGAGGCAATGTTGTCAACTTGGTTATGGATAGCTCTTCTGATCCTTTGACCAGGTCCAATACTCTCCCATCCCATCCCTAGTCCCCTCCATCGCATGCTGCCTTAAGTAATTATCTCTGAGCAGGTATATTAATACTATTTCCTTGCTGCCATGTGATCTTTCTTCCTTCCAGTCTATATCTCCATAGTTGAAGTCCCCCATAATAATCACTTGACCTGTACCCATTGTACTAATTTGGTGTTGCATGTCATCCAGATCATCTGTGAAATTCCCTGGCCTATAGCAACAACCAACTGTATATTTTGTCTTACTGGTCTTAATCTCACACCAGATTGCTTCAAATGAACAACCACCCTCCTGCCTGTCTCCTATTCTTTTTGGTTGCAATTCATCTGCTATGATCAACAGTACTCCCCTCCCAAAAAAAAAAATCCTACTGTAACTACATCATCTGCTGTTAGCCACGTCTCACTAATGTCGATAAAGTTTGACGAGGTTTCACTAATCAATGCCAAAAACTCATTCCTCTTGTTCCTGATACTTCTGGCATTAGTATATAAAAATGGCAACATTCCTTTATTCTCCTACCCACCTTTACTTTCTGAATTGACTAACCTATTCATTATTTTTGCTTGAGAGACTAGATTCCTCACTTGGTCATTCTCACACTTGCTCGCTTCATGGTTGCCTTCACACAAACTCACTTGTGTTGTTATATTATGTTTATATTCTATTCTTATTATTTTTTATTTCTTACTTAATCTTATCTCTTATTCTAACATATCCCTACCTTCTAAAACATCCTATACTTATTCCGTTCTTTATTTAAATCTCCCCTTTTTATATATGCAGTCCTATTGGCCTCTCTATAGTTTAACCACTTGTAGGTTACTTAGTATCTAGGGCTTTGTCCTTGTGTGGGACGTGACCATTAACACATCATCTGAGACAGTCCGCCTGATAAGCATTGACAAATTTATATTATAACTGCGCCAGCCAATACCGAGGATAGATGGGACTCTTACCCAGGATGGCTCTCTCAGAATGATACACAATAATTAAACTATAATAAAATCTAATCTCTGTTCACTAAATTCTTATATGCAGTCGTGGCCCGCTTTGTTTAATCATACATGTGGGTTCTTCCCGCTAAGTTCGTTAATATTTTTATGAGTGGCTGTTTGAATTCATATACTAAAACAGATCAGGCAGGTACTAAGAAACATGTTTATTAAATAGAGAAATCATACAAGTAAGCATTACTACTAATTAATCTGAATTATTCTCAAGTAAGATCCTTGGTTCAATACTATTATACAAAATATATAAACAAACTTGCTTAGACCACCTCTATATGTAACTTAACATTATCTCATTAACACTTATCACACTTTCTACATTCACGTGGTCATTAGTTATATCATTTTACACATTACTACTAATTCATACAGAATAAACATGACCTTGCTAGGCAGACAATTCTCAAACAAAATGGGCCTGTGCCAAGTTGTAGACAGTTCCTAAAGTTCCATAAAATGAGTCCACTTCACAAACTTTCTTAGGGAAACACACACTTTCTTAACTGGAAAATATAACACAAAAGTCTACTTTACCGTCCCCGAATTGATACTCTGTCTTTCTTCTTGCCTTGTCTAGGCATCAAGGCTTCTTCAAATCTGCTTTTCGTCTGATCACTTTCAACAAACTATACGGCCAGATAGCACATAAACCCACGTGCCCGCCAATGCGGGCACGTGGGTTTACGTCATGGCATCCAGCTCCCTCTATCACATCGCACGTGCACTTGTTGTGTTTTTCTTGGAAAGCGCTCTAGTTTCTCTTTCCTATAACTCCTTTCCCCCCCTTTTGGTATACGTAACACAGGACGGTTAAAGGTGACCCTTGGACTCTGACTTACAGGCTTTGCTACTTTATAACACATGAAATGGGGTTCTTAAATAAATTTAACAGCTTTAATTAATTTCTTTATCTGACCCACATGCATTACAGATTAGATCTTACAATTTTTCTTTCATTTGTTATACAATTTCTTGCTCCTAATCTAGAGTTATATACATAAAATTACCTTTTCGGTATATAGCCAGCACACCACATTCTCTGGCTATGTTTAACTAAAGTTGTGTCCTGAATAATTCATGTTAAGACTTTTTCTTGGTTTATTTAGGACACAACAGTGTCCACCCTAATTGCTTGAGTTTCCCTGAATTTGCAAGTCAGCATGCTTAGTGAACAGAGCTCTCTCTCCAGACATCTAACACCAAAACCATTCAGATGTAATCCATCTACATTGTTCAAATCCTTCTTTCTGTGAAACACAGACCACAAATCCACAAATTCTACATCATTTCTTTTGCACAATCTACTGTACATATAGACTCATTGGCTATTAATGCCCTCCTCCTCAGTTCACCTCTGTCATAGCGTGGTAGGCAACTTATAATCTTCACCTTCTCGCTCTTCAGTTTTTGCCTCTTCTAACAACTCCTTTACATCTTCCCTCATAGAATACTTCTTGCCTCTCAAATCATTGATACGAACCAAGACAATCATTTCCTTCAACTTACCTTTTTTGCATCCAAATGGCATGGCTAATATTGTGAATTTTTGCACCTTAGAAACACAATTTTGAAATACTTTCATTAAGTACTCCCCTGGTTATTGAGTCTCCATGCAGTTCTTTTCAATAATGTTCAAATTGTAAAAGCTTGGGGATGACGACTTGAAATACAATTTTAGCCAAGAACATTTTGCATTAATATCTATGAATATGTTATTCTCAGCAAGTTGTCAGATGAGCCCACTTTAAATGTAAGCCTAGTTCACCATCAGTACAAACTATTCCACATGGCATAAAAGTAAGTTATACAAATTGATGAAAATAGCCATGAGTACTTTTCTCACTAGCTTTGTTAGGCTATTTTATGGAATATTAGAGAAAGTTGTTGGAAGTCTGTGATGCGAAGTCATTAGCTTCTTCATACGGGTTGCCCCAGTTCTGAAAATAGTTCAGGTGCAAACTTGTTTACTTACACTTGGATAAAGGATTAAACCAAGTATATAATTTCTTGGTATCTTTAATTTATAGTATAACCAAATGCAAACAATTCCAACAATTGTTTACTTGCTCAAGAATTATGTCGTCAATACATATTTTACTGTGAATGATTCCTTTTCTTGAAAAGACACAATATTAACACAGTTGATATTTTCTATTAAAAATTTGATCACTGAGGTTCGTGTGGTATGCAGATTATTGCAGTTTATTTTCATTAATGGCTAGGAGCATCCAGTCATATGCATATAACAGTCAAGGAGGCTGTCTCTTTTATAATAGGATATTTTATTATTATTATTATTACACCCTCCATGGAGTCGACAGACTCATCATGGGAGGTTCATTCAACTGACAACATATTTATCATATAGAATCTTAAAGTCCTTAACACTCCTTGCATTAACAACACATTCTGGTAATGTATTCCATTCACTGACAATTCTCCATGTAAAAAATCTACTCCTCACACCCTTCTTCAACACACTTTTACATAACTTCCAGGAACGACCTCTGGTTCTTCTACTCTTTTTATAATCCCCACTAGATTAATTTGATAAAATCCTCTCACTAACTTAAACATCTCTATCATATCACCTCTCTTCCTCCTATCTACCAAACTGCAATCCACATCTCTTCATCCTCTCTCCATAGCCAGCATTCCAAAGTCCCGATATTGTCTTAGTCACTCGCCTCTGGACCCTCTCCAATGTCTCCACATCGCATTGAAAACCAGGTGACCAGATCTGAGCACAATAGTCCAAGTGTGGTCTGATCAGTGCCTTATACAGTGGCACAACCACTTCCTTATCCTTGGATGTTAGAGTACTTCTTATCATAGCAACACTACGATGTGCAGCCTTTGCAACACTCGCAGTATGCCCTCTAAACTTCAGTCTACTGTCAACCATCATTCTCAAATCTTTAATCTCATCCACTTCCTGCAGTATAGCACCATCAATATAGTACACAGCCTTATATTTCTGCACTCCAAAATGCAGCATCTTGCACTCATTGATATTAAAACTATAACCCACTCTTTTGTCGAAGTAAAAAGTCTATTCAAATCTTCCTGAATGGATTCAGCATCAGAGTGCTACTTATAATTATAATTATTATTATTATTATTATCTGACACCTCCAGGGAGTCCAAAGACTCATCGAGGGAGGGCACCTGCTCTACAACTCTGTCTCCACCACTCAATCCACAGACTGACCGCAACTACACCAACACCATCTACTGTCGACCACCACCACTAGTATTTCTTCCCAACTTTGCATCATCAGCAAATAACTGAAGATCCCCAGTCATTCCACATGATATATCGTTTACAAACAAGTTAAACAGCAGGGGTGCAAAAACAGAATCCTGGGGCATGCCCCTTGCTAACCTTCATTTTTGAGATGCTGCTCCATCATACACAACCTGCTGTGCATATTTCCACTGTTCTATTGTCTGACAATTGCATTGATATCTATTTTAAAGAGTAGTGATAATAAAGGGTAGCTTTCTCAAACATCACAATTTACTGGTTTCCAGTTTGACTGCTATGAAGTTACATCTAATATTATGAATTGCTACTATTATGTGGTTTTCAGTTTGATTGTCAGCAAGTCTTGTTGATTTCTCTTCACACAGTCAAAGGCTTTCCTGTAGTCTCTTGAATTCTTTGTGCATTTAGCAATTTCATGGGACATAACTGTACATTGGATTTACCCTTGTGGAATCCATTTTATTTCTCACCCATCTTTTCACTACAATGTCTAATTTGTTTTTTTTTATGCTTTTTGTGTACGTTTTGTAATAACTGTTAAAGACCTACTCCTTAGTGTTTTTCATAGTCCTTGTGGTTTGTTTTATATAAACTGGAATAAATATAGCTATCTGATAAATCTATAAGTGTTGATTTAAGAGCTTCATCAGATATTCCAATAGTTTCTTGTTAATACCATCTTCTCCATGTGATTTATTATTTTTGAAGTTAATTAATATATCATATAGTTCCTGTATATAAATGTGATTATTTTTGCATTGTGGTATTTCTGATTCTTTCATGCTATGTGACCATAAGTCCTGAAAATACTGTAATATTTTCATTCATTTTCTAGACTGACAACATGTGTTATATGAGTTGATTGAAGGTGTGTTATTTATCGATGACAGACTTTTTATATATATATTTAAATGGGTGTGTGGAATTTTTTCTCCTAGTTAAAAAAACAAACAAAAAAAACGTTTTGCTTAAACAAACATCTCATGAAAAACGTTTGATTAATCTGTAATCACAATCACAACCTGTAAACACAAATAAAATGTATGGTCTGCTCGACATTTTTAATATGGAGATAATTGAGCATGTGGGTATTGGCATAAATGGGATTTTATGTTATAATGGTATATAGTTATTTGCTCAGATTGTGTCTCTGATATAAGCATTCTCATTGACTTCTGCACCGGAAATAAACTAGCTCTTGTTTGAGTGAATATTGCTTTTTTAGTAATTTGCATATACCATAATTATTTTCCCACATTTTTATGTCAGTATTATTGCCATTTGTTTTTTAAATTGCTTTAGTTCTTATGATTCTGAAAAAAAAAAACTTCTTTCTCATCCATCCAATGATGGATTGAGTCCTTCTGTGTACAAATCTTTGCCATCTGGCCCTTTCCTTCAAAGACTTTAGCTAAGTTCTTTCTGGTCTACCTCTTGATCATCTTTCTCCATTGATTCCATTGAAAACTATATTTGGTAATCTTTGAAAGGACATTCTCTGGAGGTGTCCAAACCATCTTAATTGCTGTTTAAGAATTATAGCAATGATAATATCTTCTCTATAGTTTAATTCATGTTTGACTTGCTCATTTGTTTTGCGTTCTGACTAGTAAGTCTTGTTTATTTTTGTTAAGCATTTCATTTCATTGTATTATTTCTTTCTCTTTGAGTGTCCAAGTCTCACCTCTATACATAATATAATTATATAGGTATAATAATGTTATAGAGTTTTAGTTTGAGGCTTTTTGAAATGCTGTTATTTTTCCATATTTTGTTTAATTTATTCATATTAGGCCATCCTTTGTTAAGTCCGTATTTTATTGTTTCTGTGTTGTCGAGGTTGTGAGTAATGAGACTGCCAAGATATGTAAATTGCTCTACTTGTTCAAGTGTATGATTTTCTAAGTTGAAATTTTTTCCACATCTCTTCAAAATTAGCAAGGAAAAAAATTAATATTGTGGAAACATCTCTGCTCATTTCTGAAAGAGGAAAATGGTTTTGAGGACCAAGAAGCTAGTGAAGTCTGAAAATATGCATTGCTAAACAAAAACAACATCTCACATTTATGTCTACTGGACATAAATGTGAGATGATGGACTGAAGGAAGCTACATGAAAAGATGAAGTGATGATGTGTAACTCATTGCAGATTGTTGCAGTTTATGTATTGAATATAATACATGTTATTATTATTATCAGGAGTAATTGTTAAAATATTTGAAAATTTGGTTCAAGATAAAATCCAACAGTGTGTGGATAGGGATACAATACTCTATAGTGAGTAACATGTCTTTGTAAAGGATAGGTCTTAGTAATTTATTCACATTTTATAATAAAGTGACAGTGGAATTGGATAAAGGGAATGGCTAGACCATTATACTGCTGGACTTTGCAAAGGCATTTGACAGAATACCACATGGGAAACTATTACAAAAGTTGGAGGAAGTGGGAATGGATAGGGGGATTGAATGACAGACAGCACCAGCAAGTAGTATAAGGTCAGTGGGGAATCTAGAAGAATGCAGATGATTAGTGGAGTACTTCAGGGTTTTATACTAGGGCCACTACTCTTTAATTTGTATATCAATGATATAGAGAAATATTTAAGGGAGATATTCAGATATTTGCTGATGATGCAAAACTGGAGAGGGCAATAGTTGATAGAGGTGATATAGATATCTTGCAAAATGATTTAAATAATTTGACACCGGATCCTTTCACAGCCTCTACAATTTTATCCTTATTTTTCAAAATGCTTGTCACTGTAAAACGAGACCATCCAAAGTCATGTCCGATAATATTGACGGGCTTACCAGCTTCATGTTGCTTTATAACTTGCAACTTCGTTTCAAGATCAATTGCTCTCCTCTTTTTCTGTGATTCTTCACTAGGTTTTTTGACTGGGCATGTAGGGGCCAATGTTTCCCAAAATATATCATGAAATATTTAATGATAAATACAGAAATAACCTATTTCTCAAACACCAAATCTACAGAGGAACTGTTAAAGACACGTGCCGATTGCCGAGGAAGATTGCCGCTGAATGCACTGTTGCCACTGCTCATGATTCATTGTTGCTAAATAGAAACCTTTTTACTTTAAGCTCGCTTGTGTCTTGTTTGAAAGTATGGGATCATGGACTTAAATCGAGCAGATGTAAGTTGAGGGATGACTCTACTATAAATAGTCAGGAACAAGGTTCATCCATGGAAGTTGTGTAGGAATGTGGTTAGTAAGAGTGCACGGATTATATTTTTTGCATAGACAGGGATGGATGAGTGGAATGGGTTACTAGAATTAGTTGTGAGTGCCCTGCCTGTGAATGAGTTTAAGGAGAGGTATGATAAGTTTTGTGTGTATAATGAAGTAATGTATAAACATTACTTCATCGTGGGAGACCCACACTATGGATCTCCAATGATGATTTCTGATTTATGATTCTGGTTCAGATTTATTTTTGACCACTGATTTCAAATATCTCTTCCATTTTTCTCTATCACGTAAGGATTTTTCACAAAATGGATCTCAACATTACAGTAAAATAGCTTTAAAATGCATTATATTAAGTAAAATAACAGTATTCAAAATTTTCCGTAAACATTTTTGGAATGAAAGTATTGGAAAAAAAAAATTTAATTAAAGTAATAGCACATACTTTATATTTCGTTGTGGTGTCTTTCTTTTTTCGTTCAAAGCTTCTTTTTGAACTTTTTCTGTGAAATTCTTTTCCCAGTTTGTCTCTGTGCAACATCCAGCAATAGGCCGCCATCCTGTTGACGTTCCACCTGCCCTGATACCTTTGTTCCATCTCCTTGATGTCTTGGTGGAATTATTCTTCGCTGACAGTTCCCAGATTCTCAGGAAAGTAGTCTAAATGTGAGTTGAGAAAGTGCACTTTTGAGCTCATGGAGCATCCCAAATCCATGAATTGCTGTAGCATGTCTTCCACAATCATTTTATAGTTGGGTCCTTGTGATTTCCTAAAAATTTGGGCACCACCTCTTTCAAAGTTTTCCACGCTTCTTTTTCAACAGTTGCCATTTTTTCTACAAACAGTTTATCCTTCATAAGTTTCCTGATGTCCAGACAGATAAAAATACCTTCTTTCCATTTTTCTGTAGATAATCCTGGAAATTTTGCACAGATGTATTTAAAACACTCTCCTTCTTTCGACAAAGCCTTGAGAAATTGCTCCATCAATCCCAGCTTTATGTGAAGCAGGGATAAAAGGATTTTTTTCCTGAGCAACCAAAGTTTCGTGTAACACATTTTTTACTTCCAGATTTTAATGTGACTCTTTCTGGCCATTCCTTCTTAATCCAATGTTGCTCTCGATCTCGGCTATCCCACTCGCCAAAAAACGTTTGCTGAGAATGAAGGCTAAATTTTCGTATCGTTCTTTCAAATGCACTGAATGTGAAGCATACTTATTGTAATTATGGAGAAGCACAGCTTTGAGACTTATTTTTGAAGAATCGATAAACAACCTCCAATCGATGACTTCATATTTTACGTTGAATTTGTCAGGGAATATCACTACAGTAAACTAAATCACGTTCCTCTGAAAAGTAAGGAAGAAAATCTCTTTCTTTATATCTAAAACTTTTATCTGCATTCCTCCCTCCCTCCCTCTCCTATCTTAAGAATGAGAAGTTTCATGGAAATTTCTTTATTTACCATAAAAAGGCACTTCAAAAAAGCGCTTATACAACTAATTAGTTGTAAATAAAGAAGAATGAAAATAAATACCAATGCACTGAATTTAAATCCAGATACATCATCATCATCAAATTCCTGCCATATACCCTCAAGGAGTGTACACGATATGACAGCACTACATGAAAAAATTACATCATTACTAACTTCCTATCTACAATTTTCCTCCAAATCAGTCTGTTACTTGTCAAGACTCCAACATTATCAGATCTTATATTTCTATCGTCTAAGGCACTTTGTACTATATCAATCCACCTATATCTTGGTCTTCCTCTGGGTCGTTTTCCTGCCAACCTGGCAGAGAACACTTGTTTTGCTAATCTCTCCTCTCCCATTCTATTTAAGTGACCATACCACCTGAGATTAGCTCTGCTAACGCATTCCTGGATGCTGACAATGTCAAGTTCTTTCCTAATATCCTCATTTTTAATATGATATTGCCATTGATGCCATCTGTTCATGCCTCTAATCTTTCTCAGGACTCTCATATATGCGGTCTCTAGTCTTTGGTCAAGTGTTTTACTTCTGACCCAGCTCTCAGATCCATAAGTTAAAACTGGTTTGAACACTGTCTTGTATACAACTAATTTAGTGTTCCGACTAATTTCTCTCTTATTCCATATGAATTTATTCAATTGACTTCCCACCATACCAGCTTTGCTGATTCTATTGTCTATTTCTATATTTAATTTACCTTCTTCAGTAAAAATCGTGCCTAAGTAGCTGAAATGTTTTACTTGTTCCACAGGTTCTCCATTCACAACACAGTTGACATTTTCAATGATTCTGCCTATTTTCATTGTCTTTGTCTTTTTATTGCTGACCTTCATACCATATCTATTACAACAGCTATTCAATTTAGTCAGAGAATCTTGTAGACTTGTAGCGGATTTATTTAGAAGTATAACATCATCCGCATAAAGCAAAGAGCAGACATTAACATCTCCAATTTTGATATCATGTTTAATACCACTTTCTTTCATGATGTGATCCATATAGATAATGAATAACAGAGGGGATAATGTACATCCTTGTCTCACACCAGATTTAACATTAAACCATCTTCCTGTACTTCCTTCAATTCTAACTGCTGACTTACAACTCGAATAAAGACTAAGTATTGCTTGATATAATGCCCCATTGCCACCATATAACTGCAGCGTATTGAATAGCTTCTCTCTTGGCACCTTGTCATATGCCTTTCCAAATTGACAAAACTTAAATACAGATCTTTGTTATATTCCCATGCTTTCTCGACTGTTTGTCGTAAAGTGAAGATCTGATTCTGACAGCCTCTATTTGGTCTGAATCCAGCTTGTTCTTCACCAAGCTTTTCTTCCACAATTCTTCTCAACCGTTTCTCAAGTATACTTGCATAGATCTTGCCAGGAACACTCATTAGGGAAATACCTCTGTAATTCTCACATTCAGTTTTAATTCCCTTTTTATATATGGGTACTATGAGAGCTCTACTCCAATCATCGGTAATTCGTCCCTCTGTCCAGGCTTTCTGAATGTGCAGTGCAGCCACTGTAAGACTCTTATACCACCATACTTCAGCATTTCTGGTCGAATATCATCTACTCCTGCTGCCTTTCCACATCTCAAGCCTTTGATGGCTTTTTCTACTTCAAGTATGGTTATGTATTCCTGACTGTGTTTTTTATCACTGTGCTGTCACCACTCTTGTTTCATTTAGCAGTTTTTCAAAGTAATTACTCCATACTTCAAGGATATCTTTTTCTCCTGTTTTCATGTCACCTTTATCATCTCTAACTCCTTTTACAGCACTTTTTCCTCCATTCCTAAGCTTCTTCAACAACCTCCAGAATATTTTGCCACCTTCTTGATATTTATTTTCTATGTTCTTGCCAAAGTCCTCCCATGACTTTTGTTTAGCTAGTTTTACACACTGTTTAGCTTTCTTACATTTGTCTGTGTATTCTGTAAGAGTAAAAGCTGACTTATTTGCCAGGAACTTTTGATATGTTTTCTTCTTTTCCTTCACTGCCTCTTTTAACTTCCTGTGTCCACCGGGGAGTTCTGATTTTTTTATCCTTGCACACCACCTGACTACATGCCTCTCTGGCAGAATCAATCAATGTTTTCTTCAGAGTATGCCACTGAATCTCCAAGGTTTGATTCCTGTTCTCAAACTCTTTCATTTTCTTTTCAATAATCTTTATGTATTTTAGTCTACAGTTCACATCTGAGAGCTGCTCAACTTTTATTCGCTTTAAAACTTTCTTACATGTTATTCTTTTCAATATGAAATTCAATTTTATCCTGCTCAAGACTAAATAGTGATCTCTTCCAATTTCAAATCCTCTGTACACTCTGGTGTCTTGCACCAGGGAGAAAACATCACTATCAACAATAACATAGTCAGTGAGACTTTTCTTATTCCTAGCCTCTTCTCTCCATGTGAATTTTTGCACATTTTTATGTTGGTGTTAGAAATAACCAGTTCATGTTCTGAGCAGAAGTCCAACAGGTATTTGCCATTATTATTAGCTTTGCTCTTTTCTCCAAATTTTCCCAAAATATTTTTGTATGTCTCACAATCATTTCCTACTCTGCTATTTAGATCCCCAACAAGGACCAACTTTTCCTTTTTCGTTGTGTCAGTTGCTTTTTCTAAAGCCTCAAAAAATTCCTACACTTCTACTTTAGTAGAACCTTCTGTGTGACCATAGGCACAAATAAGTCTCATTGTCCAGTTCCCCATTCTCATATTTGCCCACATTACTCTACTTGAGACTGACTGCCATTCAAGAAGATTAGCCTCGTATTTTGTGTTGAATACTATGGCTACTCCTTCTTTTCCTTGATTGTCATTGCCTGAATATAACATTTTGTATTTATTGCTCAGAAAGATCTCACCATTTTTGATCTTTTTGTTTCAGTCACCCCTATTATGTTGATCTAGTACTTATCTAATTCCTCAGCTAGCTCCATTTCTTTGCCATTCAGGCTTCTTACATTGATAGTACCGATCTTTAACTCTGTTGATGTTGAGTTGGGGTTTGTTTTCAGATTTGTTCCAGTAGCTGACTTTTCGCTGTTTGCCCTGGTTCCCTGGCGAAAATAACGGGGGCCTTGTTTAACCGGGCGACGCCCCAGCCGGCACGAAATTTTGTCATGTTGTAGCATCATTTTTTTTATTTTGGTTTAACCACTAAGAATACAATTTGGTCGGCTAAATCCCAAATTGCCAGCCCATCCTCGTTCGTTCAGTATCAAAGTAGATACCCAACATGGTGCACCGCAAGAAGGTGAGGATTGGAAATTAGGTCAGAAGCCCTGGTCGGTTCTCCGCATTTCTTTAAAGGCTATGTGTAGGTCTCCTCTCAGTTATACAGCTTTGACCCTTGAGCACCCCTAAATCCAGATACTACTAATAAAAATTATAAAATTAGAAATTGGGTAAAATTGGTGGATGATGGAATTTTTTTACTATTTTTTCTGAACAGCAACTAAAAATCTGTAACAATCAATTATTACTTCTCAGACAACTTTTCCATCGCAGGCCTGTGTTATTGTTGTTGTATGGGCATCTGTAGTCCAAAGACTCATTAAAAATTTTCTTTTGTGTGAACCTTATACAAAACCCCTTTAGTAAATTATAAATGTCTATCCTGTTCCCTCTTTTTTGACTATCAACTAAACTTTGCAATCTTCATGAACTTTCCTAAACTATCCACACAATCTGTCATATCTCTCCTTGAATCTATTAACAGAAAAAGCACTCACAACTGACACAGGCAACCCATTCCATTCATTCCCAACTCTCCAAACAAAATAGTTCTCACACCCCCTACTTACCATGCCTTTACTGAACTTCCAAGGATGACCTCTTGTTCTGAACTCTCTAGACAAGTGCTGAAAAATTCTCTTGCATCACTCCTATAAAACCCTTTAAGTAACTTAAATGTTTCTATCATATCCCCTCTTTTTCAGCTTTTAACCAACTTCTGCGATCCACACACCCTCAGTCTATTCAGGGTACATTACACAGACCACTCACCATCTTGGTTGCTTGCCACTAAATCTTTTCCACCACTTTCTCATCCTTAAGAAACCCAGGAGATCAGACCTGAGCACAGTAATCTAGATGTGGATATCAACGTTTTAGAGGAATAACAACTTCCTTATCTCTACTTGTTAGTATGTTTTTCAATAGCCAAGAGTGGCGGCCGGTGAAAATTTTAAGTGAGGGTGCTGCATATACAAAAAAAAAAAAAAATTAATCAGTAACGAATTTATTAATAAATAAATTTACATATTAAAAATTGCTTTATTAAAAATATTTCATCCTCACCACGAACAAACACCAATAATAAAAGTTTTGTATCAATAGCATTGATAAACGCAAACGAATATCGGTGTTGGATCGCAGTGCATTTGTTTCGTGATATTTTTTCAATGATAATTGAAAAAATATAATTCTTTTCATATTTTCAACAGTGACACTCATCATAATTTAGCCTTGTGTCTATAATAAATAAATAATTATGTGTTATTTTAACAAAATAAAATAATATTGACAAAAAATAGTTCACCATGCACACGCACCAATAATAAACGTTTCATATCTCACAGAAATAACGTACATAAGGATACTAAAAATACACTGCCGTTTGGGCAGTGTCTGAATGACGTAACGTGCAATGACAAGCGGCAACGAATATTGGCGTTAGATCGCAGTGCTTTTGTTTTGTGTAACGATAATTGAAAAAATATAATTCTTTTCATATTTTCAACAGTGACACTCGTCATAATTCAGCCTTGTATCTATTAACAAATAAATAATTATATGTTATTTTAACAAAATAAAATAATATTGACAAAAAATAGTTCACCACGCACATGCACCAATAATAAACTTTTCATATCTCACAGAAATAACATGCGTAAGGATACTAAAAATACGCTGCCATTTGGGCAGTGTCTGAATGACAAGAGCAAACGAATATCGGTGTGAGGGTGCAGTGCATTTGTTTCATAATCTTAAGTGTTAATCAGTGGTGGCCAGTGAAAATTTTAAGTGGGGGTGCTGCATATATATATATACAAAAAAAAACAACTTTTTTTTTCCTAATCAGTAATGAATTTATTAATAAATAAATCTACATATTAAAAAATTGCTTTATTAAAAATATTTCATCCTCACCATGAACAAACACCAATAATAAAAGGTTCGTATCAATAGCAATGGCAAGTGCAAACGAATATCAGCATTAGATTGCAGTGCATTTGTTTTGTGTAACGATAATTGAAAAAATATAATTGTTTTCATATTTTCAACAGTGACACTCATCATAATTCAGCCTTGTATCTATAATAAATAAATAATTATATGTTATTTTAACAAAATAAAATAAGATTTACAAAAAAATAGTTCACCACAAACATGCGCCAATAATAAACGTTTCATATCTCACAGAAATAACGAGCGCAGGCATAAGATACACTGCCCAAGCAGCAGTGTATCTAATGACGTAACGTGCAACGACAGCAAATGAAGATCGCAGTGCATTTGTTTCGTGTAACGATAATTGAAAAAATATTATTTTCATATTTTCAAGAGTGACACTCGTCATAATTCAGCCTTGTATCTATAATAAATAAATAATTATATGTTATTTTAACAAAATAAAATAAGATTTACAAAATATAGTTCACGCACACACGCCAATAATAAACGTTTCATATCTCACAGAAATAAGGTGCGTAAGCATGCTAAAAATACACTGCTGCATGAGCAGTTACAGTTGGGAATGACATAACGTGCAATGACAAGGGCAAACGAATATCGACATTAGATCGCAGTGCATTTGTTTCGTAATCTAAAGCGTTAATCGAACAATTCCAATTATTAACTATTCAATCAATGTCAAAACATAAGCTGTAACCTTTAACATGTTGCATTGCATTTATATAATGTTGTAAGCATTGTTATTATTTATAAACACAAACAAAATTTAATTTTTTCATTTTTTCCTTGGGGGTGCTGCAGTGTCGCAGTGCTTATGTACAAGCTGCCACTGGTGTTAATCGAAAAATTCCAATTATTAACTTTTCAATCAATGTCAAAACATAAGCTGTAGACTTTAACATGTTGTATTGTATTTATATAATGTTGTAAGCATTGTTATTATTTATAAACACGAACAAAATTTGAATTTTTCATTTTTTCCTTGGGGGTGTTGCAGTGTCGCAGTGCTTATATATGGGCTGCCACTGGTAGCCAAGTAATCTTATGCACTACCTTAGCAGTATATCATCTAAACTTTAACTCTCTGTCTACCACCACCACCCCTAAATCTCTAGCTTCATCTCTCTCCTGGAGTACAGTTCCAGCAGTGTGGTACACAGCTTGTAATCTGTTTATCCCAAAATGCATAACTTTACATTTCTCCATATTAAACTGACACGCATTATCTTTAACCCATACGGATAGCCTATTGAAATTGTCCTGCAATCTCCACATTGCCTTAATTAACTATTATTCTATCTAATTTCACAGCAAACAATTGAATATTTCCTTTCAGGTTATTCCTATATCATTTATGTAGAAATTAAACCATTGTTGTCCTAGGACGGAACCTTTCGGCAAACACTAGTCACCTACTTTCTTCTGGATTCTGCTCCTCCATATATCACTTTTTGATATCTGTTCAGCACCACTCTTGTCCACATAACCAGTGTCATATCCATCCCCATTTTGTGTTAATTTGCTTAACAAAGTTCCATGTTGTATTCTGTCAAATGTCTTTGCAAAATCCAGCAGAATCATCCTCATATAGCTATTTCCTTTAATCAATTCAGCTGTTATTACTGTATTATTATATTAAGGTGATATTTGCATCATCAGCAAACATTTGAATATCCTCCCTTAAATCATTATCTTTATCATTAATATACAAATTAAACAACACTGGTCCTAGAACAGTGCCTTGAGACACTCCGGTTGTCACTCTCATTCTCCTAGATTCCACTCCACCATATACCACTCTCTGCTGCCTCACTGGCATCTGCTCCACCAGCTTCATGTTTATTCCCAGTTGCTACAATTATGTAATAGTTTTTTGTGCAATATTCTACCAGTTGCCTTTGCAAAGTTCCGTAGTATTCTGGTGTGGCTATTTCTTTTAATAATTCTACCATCACTCTGTTATAAAATGTGAGAAAATTACTAAGGCATGATCTACTTTAACAAAGTGCTACCCCCTACAGTATCACATTTCTATCTACCCATTCCCAGATTTTTCAATAGTTTACCACACCTGAGATACTTATTGAAGTGTCATTTGTTTCTTTCTTGGATCCACCTTTATTTAATGGAACTATCTTAACCTATTTCTGCTCTCTTGGAACCTTTCCAGAACTGACTTAGATTAAATAACTTCATCGCCTTCTCGTATCATATGGACCAGCATGCCACTGCTACATCTCACTACTGTATTCTCATTGATAGTTTTCAGTATTCTGAGCACCTCTGTTTGTCTTTCTCAATTCTCACATCAGTCTCTCTGGGACTACTAATAAAGTTAATATTTTTAGTTATTTAGAATGTCATCATCATCATCAAATTCTTACCATGTACCCTCAAGGTGTATACAGGATATGATAGTACTACATGAAAAATTTACATCATTACTAACTTCCTATCTACAATTTGCCTCCAAATCAGTCTGTTACTTGTCAAGACTCCAGCATTACCAGATCTTATATTTCTATCGTCTAAGACTCTTTGTACCGTATCAATCCACCTATATCTTGGACTTAATCTGGGTCGTTTTCTTGCCAACTTGGCAGAGAACACTTGTTTTGCTAATCTTTCCTCGCCCATTCTGTTTAAGTGACCATACCACTTGAGATTAGCTCTGCTAACGCATTCCTGGATGCTGACAATGTCAAATTCTTTCCTAATATTCTCGTTTTTAATATGATATTGCCATTGATGCCATCTGTTCATGCCTCTAATCTTGCTCAGGAATCTCATATCTGCGTCTCTAGTCTTTGGTCAAGTGTTTTATTTCTGACCCAGCTCTCAGATCCATAAGTTAAAACTGGTTTGAACACTGTCTGGTATACAGCTAATTTAGTATTCCGACTAATTTCTCTCTTATTCCATATGAATTTATTCAATTGACTTCCTACCATACCAGCTTTGTTGATTCTGTTGTCTATTTCCATATTTAATTTACCATCTTCACTAAAAATCGTGCCTAAGTAGCTGAAATGTTTTACTTGTTACACAGGTTCTCCATTCACAACACAGTTGACATTTACAATAATTCTGCCTATTTTCATTGTCTTTGTCTTTTTATTGCTGACCTTCATACCATATCTATTACAACAGTTATTCAATTTAGTCAGAGAATCTTGCAGACTTGTAGTGGATTTATTTAGAAGTATAACATCGTCCGCATAAAGTAAAGAGCTGACATTAACATCTCCAATTTTGATATCATGTTTAATACCACTTTCCTTCATAATGTGATCCATATAGATAATGAATAACAGAGGGGATAACGTACATCCTTGTCTCACACCAGATTTAACATTAAACCATCTTCCTGTACTTCCTTCAATTCTACCTGCTGACTTACAACTCAAATAAAGACTAAGTATTGCTTGATATAATGCCCCATTGACACCATGTAACTGTAGCGTATTGAATAGCTTCTCTCTTGGCACCTTGTCATATGCCTTTTCCAAATCGACAAAACTTAAATACAGATCTTTGTTATATTCCCATGATTTCTCGACTATTTGTCGTAAAGTGAAGATCTGATCCTGACAGCCTCTATTTGACCTGAATCCAGCTTGTTCTTCACCCAGCTTTTCTTCCATAATTCTTCTCAACCGTTTCTCTAGTATACTTGCATATATCTTACCAGGAGCACTCAGTAACGAAATACCTCTGTAATTCTCACATTCAGTTTTATTTCCCTTTTTATATATGGGTACTATGAGAGCTCTACTCCTATCATCTGGAATTCGTCCCTCTGTCCAGTCATTCTGAACTATGCAGTGCAGCCACTGTAAGATTTTTATACCACCATACTTCAGCATTTCTGTCGAATATCATCTACTCCTGCTGCCTTTCCACATTTCAAGCCTTTGATGACTTTTTCTGCTTCAAGTATGGATATGTATTCCTGACTGCATACCTGGTCAGTGTATTTTACCACTGTGCTGTCATCACTGCTTGTTTCATTTAGCAATTTTTCAAAGTAATTACTCCATACTTCAAGGATATCTTTTTCTCCCATTTTCATGTCACCTTTATCATTTCTAACTGCTTTTACAGCAGTCTTTCCTCCATTCCTAAACTTCTTTAACAACCTCCTCCAGAATATTTTGCCACCATCTTGATATTTATTTTCTATGTTCTTGCCAATGTCCTCCCATGACTTGTTTAGCTAGTTTTACACAGTGTTTAGCTTTCTTACATTTGTCTCTGTATTCTCTAAGAGCACAAGCTGACTTATTTGCCAGGAACTTTTGATATGCTTGCTTCTTTTCCTTCACTGCCTCTTTAACTTCCTGTGTTCACCATGGAGGTCTCTATCCTTGCAGACAACTTCATCACATGCCTCTCTAGCTGAATTAATCAGAGTTTTCTTCAAAGCTTGCCACTGAATCTCCAAGGTTTGGTTCCTGTTCTCAAACTCTATCATTTTTCCTTCAATAATCTTTGTGTATTTTAGTCTACAGTTCACATCCGAGAGCTGCCTAACTTTTATTCGCTTTAAAACTTTCTTACATGTCATTCTTTTCAATATGAAATTCAATTTTATCCTGCTCAAGACTAAATAGTGATCACTCCAATTTCAAATCCTCTGTACACTCTGGTGTCCTGCACCAGGGAGAAAACATCACTATCAACAATAACATAGTCAGTGAGACTTTTCTTATTCCTTGCCTCTTCTCCCTATGTGAATTTGTGCACATTTTTATGTTGGAATTATAAAAATACCTGTTGGAATTTTATGCAGAAATCCAACAGGTATTTGCCATTATTATTAGCTTTGCTCTTTTCTCCAAATTTTCCCAAAACATTTTTGGTATGTCTGACAATCACTTCCCACTCTGCTATTTAGATCCCCAACAATGACCAACTTTTCCTTTTTCATTGTGTCAGTAGCTTTCTCTAGAGCCTCAAAAAATTCCTCCACTTCTACCTTAGTAGAACCTTCTGTGGGACCATAGGCACAAATAAGTCTCATTGTCCAGTTCTCCATTCTGATATTTGCCCAAATCACTCTACTTGACACTGCCTGCCATTCAAGAAGATGAGCCTCGTATTTTGTGTTGAATACTAGGCTACTCCTTCTTTTTCTTGATTGTCATTGCCTGAATATGACATTTTGTATTTATTGTTCATCAAGATCTCACCAGTTTTTGTCTTTTTTGTTTCAGTCACCCCTATTATGTTGCTAGCTCCATTTCTTTGCCATTCAGGCTTCTTATGTTGATAGTACCGATCTTTAACTCTGGTGATGGTGAGTTGTGGTGTGTTTTCAAATTTGTTCCAGTAACTGACTCTTCACTGTTCACCCTGGTTCCCTGGCGAAAACAACGGGGGCCTTGTTTAACCGGGCAACCCCCCAGCCGGCATGAAATTTTTTCATGTTGTACCATCATTTTGTATTTTGGTTTAACCAATAGGAATACAATTTGGTCGGCTAAATACCAAATTGCTAGCCCATCCTTGTTCATTTAGTATCCAGGTAGATACCCAACAGGGTGCATCATGAGAAGGTGAGGCTTTGACATTAGGTCAGAAGCCCTGGTGTCTGTTCCCCGCATTCCTTTAAAGGCTATGTAGTGGTGTCCTCTCAGTTATACAGCTTTGACCCTTAAACACCCACTTAGAATGTCATTGAAGACTATATTATAGTATTTTTAAGTGTGCATTGTTGGTTTGAAATTAGTTTTCCAATGGAAGTTGTTTTCTTACCAGGTTCGAACATTTGTCATGGGATGCATGCTTTACCTGTTATTCCTTGTAATTATGCTAAAGAATTGAATGAAATGAAATTATGTTACATTTAAACCTCATAGTTTATATAATTTCTGCATGTTACTGTCACATAACTTTTCTTATCTAATTTATTTATTTATTTATTTTTTATTTTTCAGACATCAGAAATTGGTATTACAGAGCATGTTGAAGGAGATGAATGTAAATTTGCAGTATGGACAGGACGAGCACCTCTAGCTGAAAACAAAATTGTTCTGAAGGTAAACTTTTCTAAAAAAAAAAAAAAACCGAAGAAGCTTGGATCTAAATAGCATTTCTTTGTATGTTTTTATTATAAATTATAAGATTTAGAAACTGTCTGTAGAGGAAGGCTGACTGTTCTAAAGAACAGAAATCAATAGTGGATGGAATAAAGTGAATATAAATTTAGATTAGTTTCTATGGCAACGTTTAGTAATGATTATCCTAGTAATTAGCAGTATGTAGAAGTTTCCATACTGTAGTATTTTTGCAATGGCAAGCTTTTAGGTCAGAAGGATCGTGAGAAATTGCTTGACTGCAACACATTTTAATGTTATGTTTCAAGATATTCCTCTCTGATGGAGCTCTGCATCCTAATATATATATATATATATTTTGTTTTCTGACTGAAATTTTTATCAGAAAAGAGCAAGTTTCATAAGATATAAAATTTCAGTCAAAATATTACGATGCATAGCTCCATCATGGATCTTTGTATTGTAATATGTGTATATTGAGAGAAATTGCATGACTCCAACAAATTTTAATGTTATGTTTCAAGATATTCCTCTCTGATGGAGCTATGCATCCTAATATATATATATATATATATATATATATATATATTATTATTATTATTGAGTGTTGAAGAACACACCAGAAGGTTATTTTCCTCTTTATAAGGTTATAGTTTGTGTGCATCTTGATTACTGTGCATCGATTTGGTTACTTGGGTTTCTTGGGGATCAGGACATAGCATACAGGATCCAGAGATAAGTAACAAATTTGGTGACAGGTCTGTGGAATGCTCCTTATGAGGATAGGATGAAGGTGGGTATATATGCACCTGTTAGAAAGAGTAGTTGATAGGCAGAAAAGAGGGAACATGATAAAAATTGAAGTTACTAAACAGGTTCTATAAGCTTGATAAAAAATAAATTTTTCAATATATGACATGTAGAGAGAATATAGAGATATAGAGAACTCCGTGACCTAATCGCACCAATGGTAAACAAGTCACTGGAGGCCAAAAACAGGAGACTCAACACTCTTATTCTGAACTTTTTGGTGGGAAACGGTAAATCATTAAAAGAAGACGTCAGCAAATTAGCAGGTGAATGCAACTTCGATCCCAGAAATATCGTCAAATGCCATAGTTTTGGGTCCATAAACAAAAGAAAGGTGGAATGATCTTTCCACGTCTCGTGAAAGTGACCTGTGACACACCAACAAACACATCCAAATTAATAACGGCAATAAATAACAAGCGAAAGGACACTTGCCCCCAATCACGTTTACATGCTTGACCTGATTTAACTTTTGCCCAGAGGGAACAAAGATGCTAACTCTGAAAACAACTAGAAGAAAAATGCCAAAATGGAGACAACAGTTGGATCATAGACCACAAACAAACCAAACTAGTGCAAAGATCAAGTGACTCCACTAATAGCCACCAAGGAGACCAGCATGCAGGCACTGCATAGGAAATGTGCAAGACCCTTGTGGTCAAATCCATGCTTCACGGAACCTTGCATATCCACTTTACCAACATTCTTGGTCTCAACTCCAACCTTAATAGTGTCCACTACCATCTGCAGTCCACCAAACCCCACCTATTCTTTTTAACAGAAACTCAAATCTCTCCTTCCCCCAGCACTATCCATCTGAACTCAAACTATACACTATTTAACTCCTTTCGACCCAAGGATGGTGTCTGCACATATATCCACTCTGGCATACCCTGCCAGAGAGCATCTAACCTAGAATCGCCCAACTTTGATCTTTTTTGGTTAAAAATATCCCTCTCTCACTCAGTCAAATTCATCTGCTATCTCTATCACTCTCCTAATACCACCAACTCCGAGCTCTGTAATTTCATCTCATTAAAAGTTGATTTTCTCTAGTCCCACAAGTAACAGTGAAATCATCCTCCTAGGTGATTTTAATGTCCATAACACCAACTGGTTTTCCTCTTACAGTTGTATAGATACTGCAGGCAGAGATGCTGAAACATCTCTGCCTTGCCATCACTAATGACCTTACACAAATAGTTCACGATCCGACCAGAATACCAGATAACCCAAATCACTCCCCAAATACCCTAGATGTCTTCCTTACCAATGACTCTTCCAAATATGAAGTGAATTTTGTAGTAAGCCTCCTGGGTAATTCTGACCACAACCTAGTGCTCATCTCCTCTATGCAACAATGCTTATGTGGTCACACCCACACAAGAGTAGTTTGGCATTATAACAGTGCCAAATGGGATAGCGTCCAAGACTACTATGCTTCATTCCCATAGTTGGACTGTTGTTTCCGGTCTTCCAGTCCAAACATATGCACCGAACGTATCACCAAAGTAATCCTTACTGGCATGAAAACATACATGTCCCATACTTCTCTGAACTGTCACCATCCCTTATCTAAACCCTGGTTCTCCAAAAGATGTGCCAAGGCTGTACAAATAAAAAATCAGGCATACCACAACTGGCTCAAATCAAGAACTGCATCCTCCTTCATTGCCTATACTGAAGCCCGAAACAGATGCAAGAAAATTATCGATGCTTCCAAAACAGAATTTGATCGGGTAAAAAGCAGGAAACTTGCAGCCTGTCCAAACGGCAGCTATACCTTTTTGTCCCCACACCAAAGCAATTGGTCGTAACTTCTGCCCTACACTATTCCCACCCCTATCATACCCAGATGGCTTAACTGCAACATCATCCACAGAAAAAGCTAATTTCCTAACCTTTGCCTCCAATGCACACATAAATGACAATGCCTACCCCCCCAGTCATTCCAACTGCCCAACATGCAATGCCCCCTCCGAAGAAAGAGATCATAAACCTGTGTCTAAATTAGACACAAAAAAAGGCTCCTGTCCCTGATGGCATTTCTCCAATTGTCTTGAAGGTCTCTGCAGCAGAACTGACTCCTATCCTATGCCGTCTGTACATATTCTCTTACTCCACTGGTATATATATATCCCAAAGTCTAGAAATTGGCCTATACTCAACCGTTGCCGAAATATCGGAAATATTTATTAAAAGTGTAATTTAATTTTTATTCGTATCTACGTTGTTCAATTCCTTAAGTGATTTAGTTATACTCAACCCATTCCTAAAAAGGGTGACAAATCGCTGCCATCGAACTACCGCCTTATCTCACTCACTACAGTCCTATCTGAAGTGATGGAGAAAGCCTTCAGTTCTTAACTCCTACTATACCTTGAAGGTACCCAGCTATTAAATGACCACCAGTATGGATTCTGTTGATGCCGATCAACATGTGAGCTGCTCTCATATATCACCCATCTCTGGACAAATGCCATGGAGAAATTTGGAAAATCCGAAGTGGTTGCACTTGATATCTCTAAGGCAGGGTCTGGCACAAAAAAAGGCTTACTAAGCAAACTCCCGTCATGTGGACTGTCTCAGGACTTCTGCAGTTTTCTGTCTGGTCGCACACTATGTGTGACAGGAGATGGCTCCCTATCCTATAAATTAAAGATACCAAGAAATTATATATAGGTAACCCTCGTATAACGCAGATGTTAGGTTCCACAAGTTCATTATATAAACTGCGTTATGCAAGACTCAGATCACATAGAAAAAGAAGGGTTACATTCCGAAATTATGTTTTTTTTTTTTTAAGATTATATAAACCATAGGTCAGCAAGTGACAGCTTGCGGCCCAAACGTGCATTTCTGGCAGCCCATAAAAGGTTGACCATACTTACATGGCATGTGACTCATAAAATTTTATTATCAAGAAAAGACATTATGGACATTCAAGAGGACGTTATCTGCTACTGAACTCATGGATGATTAAGTATAGGTGCTGTGTTAAAAAGATTTTTTAATTTACGTGAAGAAATAGATATTTTCATGAAGGAACACGAAAATACTGTCCCACAACTATCGGATAAAAAATGGATTATGTCTCTTGCATTTATGATAGACATTACAACTACCATAATAAACTTAATTTGACCCTGCAGGGCCAAGGTAAATTACTAGCAGAACTGTTTTCTGATATAAAACCTTTTGAAGGCAAACTATGTCTGTTGAAGAAATAAATGATGAAAAAAAATCTACATCATTATATATGTTGCAAATCTGCATCTACAGTTGGATGGCAAACACAAAAGGAAACTTTTGTTGGTATTATCGAAGATTTACAAATGGAATTTTCAATAAGATTTCTGGATTTTCATAAAAATAGCATTGAAATGCGATTATTTTTGCACCCTTTTAATGTCGACATTGATGTCATACCAAACCGACTGTAGACGAAAGTTTTGGAATTATGACACAATGGAACATTAAAGAATGTATTTTCGTTAGAAAATATCCAAAAATTTTATCGATGGTTACAAAAAAATTTGAAGGTTTAATCATTTTTGCAAAGAAGATGATAGTCGTGTTTGGAAGAACATACATATGCGAAGAAGCATTTTCTGCCATGAGTTTTAGAAAAAAAAAATTTTTTCTTCTCGACTGACTGATGAACATTTGCATGCTTCGATTCGAATTTGCACCTCAGGTTATAAAGTGGATATAGATAATTTGGCTAAGGGAAAACAATCACAAATGTCACATTAAGTGGAGAGACATACATATTATAATGCATAAACTCTATTACTTTGTTTTTATGTGATAATAATTTTTCATTGTTTCATATCTCGTACTTTAAATATTTCTGTGTTTTAAGATTGATATAATAAAAATTGATAATTTAAGTATTTTTTTCACTCACTATTTTCTATTAATTAAACGCTTGCGGCGCCCAATTATTAAAAATAAAAGTTGAATGTGGCCCGCGAGTCTGAAAAGGTTGCCGACCCTCTAATATAAACAATGATCATATCCAACAAAAATATATTTTTATTTAATTCGAGTAATTCATGTAAGTTAAGCAAACATATAAACTATGAAACAAATACATAGTATAAAATTATAAAAAAATATAAATTGTACGTAAACTTCATTGCACATAATACATAAATGTTTCACGCAAAATAAAATAAAGTGTATATTTTAATGGTCATCACTGTCTTCAAAACAAACATTTCATAGGTGTTCTTTATTTACGATTGGCCGGATGTCATCATCACTTGAAATCTCTTGGACATCATTTGTATAATTCTCATTGCATACTTTGGCTGGTTTAGTTATCAAGAAGTCAGTAATAAGACCTTGCTTACCACTATGTTGCAATTTTTTTATTACGTTCATAATATGGAGCTAAACAAATATCCAATTGTTGTGTGAATTTTCCAGAGTGCTCCATTGAGAGATCATTATCCAGAACTTTCCCTGCCATTTGGTTTGACATCATCTATTAATTGTACCAGTTCCTCCTAATTTAAATCTGTTTACCCATCAATTAATTCACTATTGAAGTAGTTCACGAAGGTTGAGTCTCATGTGCTGATCTAAACTGAATGTATCTTCAGTCTTGTTCAATTTTTAACTTAGCAGTTTACAGTAGGTGGGTTTATCCCTATTAACAAATGTGTATATCGCAAAAGTGCCCTAAGTGGCCGTTGCTATAAAAAAAGCATTACATATTGTATGTAACTCACCAAAAAATAAAGTGCTCGGCATGAGATTAACACACTTATGATTTTTAATGTGCTTTCCTGGCAGAAAACGAAGACAATTTTCAGCAATAAATACTTTATATGTTAAACAATTGACGTACATGCATGTCAAAGGGTATTTTCCCTAATATAAATTAACTACTTATAACTACATGCACGATACAGGCAGACAGAAATATAATAAAGATAAAATTTGATTTTTAAGTCACACATTGAAAAATATATGAAAAGATAAGGGGCTGCTACAGTTTGTAGCTGGTCTTATGTCGAAACTGCGTTATATAAATACTGCGTTCAACAAGATTTACTGCAATTTGTAGACCGCATTATATCGAAACCGTGTTGTGTAAGTACCGCGTTATACGAGGGTTACCTGTACATGGTTTAATCCATTATCCAAGTGTAAGCAAACAAAGTTTGTGCCTGAAGTATCTTCAGGACTGGGGAAGCTTGTGGCAAAGGTGGTATGACTTCACATCACTCGCCTTAGTATCTGATAATGCAAAGCACATCTCCTTGCAGACATGTATAATACCATGCATTAAGGGAAAGGTCACTACCCAGACTGGTTTTGGCCTTTATTGAGGTCTCATCAGTGGGAGCCTGATCCCAGAGGTGAGATACCAAGGTTGAAGTAATGCAGAAGTCATATTTTCTTATATGAGTTGCCAAAAGATGTCACACCTTATTATTAAAATACAATGGATTAGAGATAGACAGTTGTTGAAAGTTGTTCCCTTGGTTATACTATAAATTAAAGATACCAAGAAATTATATACAGTAAAACCCTGTTTTCACTTTCCCTCAATTTACGTTTTCCTGCAATTTACGTCATTTTCCGCTGGTCCTGTCTTAAGGCCTCTTCTTATGATATGTTGTTTTCCCACCATTAACAACTTGATGTGGATGTTATTTCCCGTGATTTGCGATTTTTTCTCGAGTGGCAACACTGATTTTCGAATCAATTTCCTCTCATTCAAATCCATTTCTGCGGAACTGTACACATTTCTGTTCCCAGATGGCATTGCTTTCGGCTGTAGTTTTGTTTCTGCCATCATGGTGACTTGCAAGCTTGATGTAGTGATGAGCTATACCATGATTTTTCAATCACAGTATGAATTGATACCGTGATGTTTTCATATCAGTAATTTTAAACTGTCAGTAGCTTGTGGCACCCACAGCATGTTGTGATGTGATTTCACATTCACAGTGCTGTATTGAAATCGTGAACAAGGATCATACACAAATGTGAAATTTTGAAATTCTGCACATGGTATATTGCAGAATTTCTGCTATGTAATTTAGAGTGTGATAGTTACTTTCAAGTTGCAGTGGTGGATGATCCATATTAGTAACATGGAGAAAAAAGACAGAAAATGTATTTCGGTAGAAGAAAAGATGGCAGTTATGTGACATGTAGATTGGCATGCCGGAACACTTGTGATTAGCAAAAGATCTTGGACTCTCCGTGTCCACTTTGAACACAATAGTAAAAAACAGGTCTACATTGAACTCAATGCAAAGCAATCTGGCGCTATGTCAAAGAAACAAAAATGTATCCGTACATCGACATATGAAGAATTGGTTAAACTTATGTCGGAGTGGTTTGTTTCTATGAGATCACCGGGTATTCCAGTTGATGGTACTATATTCTGAGCGAAAGCCCTTGAATTTGCTGCAAGGTTGGGGATTAATGGTTTTACTGCGTCAAATGGATGGATTGATCGTTTCAAGACTCGTCACAATATTGTGTATAATCAAGTGTGTGGAGAAAGTAATAGTGTTGCAGGGGAAACTGTAAACCAGTGGAAACTCAGCTAGCAGAGGGTAACTGTTTTGCTCATGGTCAATGCTGATGGATCAGAAGAATTACCTCCACTGGTAATTGGTAAATTTAAAAAGCCATGGTTTTTAAGAATGTGAAAAATCTGCCTACTAAGTATGATGCCATCAGCACAGCATGGATGACCAGCAGCATCTTCACGTCCACCATGCATGCTCTGGATGCTAAAATGGGGGAAAATCACCACAAAATACTACTACTGCTAGACAAATGTCCTGCACCCTGAAGATTTGCAGCTCAAAAACATTAGATTAGATTAGATTCTTTCCTCCTAATTGTACCAGATCTAATGACTGAAGCCCAGATCTTCAGCCATTAGATCTGGGCATCATTTATACATTTAAATGGAAATATAGAAAAATGCTTATTGAAAAAAAAAACTGTGTTAATGCATGATAATGGTATGGACCAAAAACAAATCACCATATCAATGCTTGATGCCATGCATTATGTGGCCAAAGCATGGTTGCATGTTACTGCTGAAACCATTTCCAACTGTTTCTGGAAGGCAGGAGTTACGTTTGTGGAAGAGGAGAAAGAACAACTACAGGAGGAAGAAGAATATATGTCAGAGCCCAACAACTGGTATGTGATGGATGAGTCTTCCTCATTTCAAGACTATGTTAATGTTGATGTCATCATATCAATGGTACCAAGTGTAGAAGACATCCTTTCCAACCACCTTGGTGAAGAAGAAGAGGAAGAAGTGTCGAAGAAGACTGTGATCAAGAACCTACCATCCCCTGCTAGTAAAGAAGCAATGGAAGCTATCTCTGTTTTGAGGTGGTATATTGCAAATGCATCAGGAGACGATGGGCATTTAATGGCTTATACACTGTGGAGAGGCAGGTGGAACTTTGCAGAAAAAGCAAAAACAATCAACAATTAAAGATTTTTTTTTTTTGTAAATAGATAAATGTAAGTAATTGTAAATTCGTTTATTTTAAGTTATTAAATTTTGTAATCTAGTATGTAGAGTCACGTACTAGCAGTAAGTCATATTTTAGCCTTTTTTTTGTTTTTTACATTTCCTGCTATTTACACTTTTTTTTCCATCAGTCCCCTGGAAAGTGTTAAAAAGGAGTTTTATTGTAGTTGATGTTGCAAGTTTTTTTTGCACTTGGTTAGACTATAATAAATTTAGCTTAATCCTTTATCCAAGTGTGAGCAAACAAAGTTTGCGCCTGAAAATATCTTCAGGACTGAGGTAAGGTAGTACAACACCAGGCAACTCGTAGCAAAGGTGGCCAAGCTACCATCATTCCTATCTCAGTATCTCCCATAATGCAAGACACATCCCTTGCAGATATGTATAATGTCCCTTAATGCATGACATTATACATATCCGCAAGGAGATGTGTTTTGCATTATGGCAGATACTGAGATAGGAGTGATGGTAGCTTGGCCACCTTTGCTACGAGTTACCTGGTGTTGTACTACCTTACCTCAGTCCTGAAGATATTTTCAGGCTCAAACTTTGTTTGCTCACACTTGGATAAAGGATTAAGCTAAATTTATTATATTTACTGTACTTGGTTTGATCCATTATCCAAGTGTAAGCAACGTTTGTGCCTGAAGTATATTCAGGACTGGGGCAACTCGTGGCAAAGGTGGTATGACTTTGCATCACTTGCCTTAGTATCTGATAATGCAAAGCACATCTCCTTGCAGACATGTATAATGCTATACATTATGAGAAGGGTCAATGCCCAGACCGGTTTAGACCTTTATTGAAGTCTCATCAAAAAGGCTCCCATCCTCTCACCATCCAACTAATGCTGGGGTCCCACAAGGTTCAGTTCTCTCACCCACTCTTGCAGATGACAGCACATTGCACTCCTCCCTTTCATTTGATAAACCTTACCCTACACAACTCACTTCAACCCACAGAACATCGACCACAACTTCCCTTAATTCTGACTGCCAATGGGGCTCAGATAACCTTGTCAACTTCAAAGCTAGTAAAACCCAGTTCTGTCTTATTTCCCATAAAAAAGAATCATTTCCCCCCATATTATTTTTGAAAACACTTAAATTCCTAGACAAGATGAGATTTCTCTTCTCGGAATTACCTTGACCTCAGGCCTCTCCTGGCACAAACACATCACAACTATTGCACCCTCAGCTTCCAAAAAAACTAGAATTTCTCCTTCACTCAAGATGTTACTTCGCTTCTAAACAGCTTTTAGCCTTCTACAAATCTGCCCAGCTATCAAATACTGTTCTCATATTGTGGGGCTCCTAAAAGCTCCCTCAAAATGCTTGACTCATTACAGAGGAGAGCAATTAGACTGATAAATGACCCATCTCTTACCAACTCACTTCCCTCACTTTCACATAGACGTTTAGTCTCTACAATTTATGTATTCTATAAATATTTCCATGGAAAATGTTTTATCTGAAACAGCATGAATCATTCCCCCACTCTGTACTAAGCCTATTGGAACACATACAGCTGCTGCCCAACATCCTTTCACAATACACCTTGAAACCCACAGAAAAAGTTTCTTTTCCTCCTCCTTCATCCCTGCTACTGTTGTACTGTGGAACAGTCTTTCCCCTTATGTATTTCTCAAGGAATACAATATATAGGCTTTTAAATCGAATGTCAACAAGTTTCTCCTTTTCCAACCCTCTAACCATGTACAGTACTAAAGTACTATAGGTTGATCACCCAACCTCTCTTATATGGGCCCAACATAAACCTGCTTGCTTTCTGGTCATGACATGGATTAGTCATTACTACATTATGTCCCAACATGAAGGTGTGCATGCATTCACATGGGAAGAGATCACACAAATTCTAAAAGTCTTATTGACATTTCTAGTTGATATTAATATATTCAGATATCTTCAGAATACAAGAGTGTACAGGAAATTTGAAATAGTTAGTGATAACCATTTTATTTTGAACACAATAAAAATGAATGTCTTGAAAAAAAAATATACAAAAGTTTTAAGAACAAATTCAAGCAGCTTTCAGAAAGTGAGCTAGGGCTCAATAATCAGATAAGCAGCTAGGTTCTCGTTCCTGCACCCTGTTAGTACCCATTAGGGAAAGCTAAAGCTGCTATCAACCAAACACAAGTGATCGAACTAAAATGCTCCCAAATTTCTGCCCTAAAGGATCCTACCTGGGGCCAAGCCTAAAAATAATATCATTTAATAATGAAGGTTTCTCCAGTGTCAAGCAAGATCTCATTGCAAATATTTGCAGAGATAATGGCTGCAATGTGCTCTGCCTGCAAGAAACTCACAGAGAAGAAGGTGGCATGAAACTCATCAAAGAAATACCCCACGATAAATATGGCAGTGCAGTATTTACAAAAGAGAACTTGATCCTATCGTCCATTGACTCAACGAACAACAGAAACATTGAGATTATTATGATCACATTTAAAAATATCTCAATCACCTCAGTCTATAAACCACCAGAAGAAGCTTTCTCCTTCCCTGACATCCTCTTCAATAATAATGCATACATGACTAATGTTGTATTAGGTGACTTTAACAGCCATAGTGTTAACTGGGGTTACACAAAGTCCAACGAAGATGGAGAACTTGTTGAAAAATGGGCTGAAAGCCTTTCTCTAAACCTGATACATAATCCAAAACTCCCTGCATCTTTCAACAGTGGCATATGGAAGCGAGGCCTGACCTCATATTTGTTAGCTCAAAAATATCCAACATCTGTGTTAAAAAGGTTTTAAATCCGATTCCACATACTCAACACATGTGACCTATAATGCTTCAATTCAACCCAGCAATTACGCCTAACACTGTCCCTTACAGACGATTCAATTTCCAAAAAGCTAATTGGAAGGGTTTCATAGAATATCTTGACCGCTCCATAGAACAAGTCCCTCCAAACCCTCAAGAGTATCCAGAATTCATAAAAATACTGAGGAAAATCTCCACCAAACACATCCCCCGAGGATGCTGCACAAACTACATTCCAGGCCTTTCCAGTGACATACAAGCCCAGTATGCTGATTATTTACAACTTTACAACACCAATCCCTTCTCAGAAGAGACTATCCACACAGGAGAAAAATTATGGTCCAAGATGGCAGAGGAAAGGCGTTCCTAATGGAAAAAAGAAATAGAAGCCCTTGATATGACTCAGTAGCAGAAAGGCATGGAACTTTATCAACAGAATTAGGAAGGATTTCACTAAGCCATATGAGCATCCACAGGTAACAGCTAATCAAATTGCTCACCAGCTGCTGCTGAATAGAAAATTCACTAAAAAACACACAAAAAATAAGATACTTAGAACCCGAAGTGAGGAACAAAATATGATTAACTCAGATTTCACCATCATTGAACTCAACGCTGCCATAAACCTATTAAAACCTAGAAAATCTGCAGGCCTTGATGATGTCTGTAATGAACAGATTAAATATTTTAGAACCAGGACTAAAGAGTGCTTATTAAACCTATACAACACTTGCCTCAGAACCCTAAGGATACCAACACTCTGGAGGTATGCCGAAGTGGTGGCCTTTCTGAAACCAGAGAAAACCCCAACCGAAACAAAAAATTACAGACCTATATCACTACTCAGCAACCTCTTTAAACTCTATGAATGATTAATTTTGAATAGGCTACAGCCCCTAATCGAACCCCATCTTATTGCTGAGCAGGCTGGCTTTAGACCGGGCAAATTCTGCACATCACAAATTCTCAACCTCACTCAATATATAGAAAATGATTATGAGCAAAAACTAGCTGCAGGAGTAGTCTTTGTAGACCTAACTGCAGCATATAATACCATAAACCATCTCACACTCAGAAATAAAATATACAGGATAACTAGAGACTATCGCCTTGTCCTCCTGATCCAATCTCTCTTGGAAAACAGACGCTTTTATGTGGACCTTGGTGTTAGGAAGAGCCGCTGGCACCACCAAAAAAATGGCCTCCCCCAGGGAAGTGTGTTATCACCATTACTTTTCAACATCTACGTCAATGATCTCCTCATCTTTCCAGGAACTAGAAATTTTATCTATGCTGATGACCTTGCCATAGCTACTCAGTCAAAAAATTTCAAGTCCATTGAAACTACTCTATCACTTGCCTTAAATAGTCTAACCACATACTATACCAGCAACCAACTAAAACCAAACCCCTTGAAAACCCAGACTGGCCTTTTGCACCTTAACAATAAGGAAACCAACAGGAAGCTACAGGTTTCTTGGGAAGGCTCTAATAATATAGAACATTCCTGGAAACCAATCTACCTCGGTGTGACTCTTGATCCAGCATAGAATGAAAGCTGCCGCTTAATTACAGGATGCCTGAAACCAACACCACTAAAAGACCTGTATACTTTGGCTGGTATTGCACCCCCTTCAATTCGAAGATCTGCATTCTTCGAATGGACTGGAATACTTGGAAAAGCCTCAACAGATTCCGGACGACAGGACGCTTGCAAACAAAACCTCATCAAATGGGACTACCTCACTGGCCCAGACAGTTGTGAGTGTGGGACAACCCAGTCCATGGAACACCTTATTTCTTGTCCCTTTCTTCCATCGCCTTGTGCAAAAGAGGACCTTATATCCTGCACAGAAAGAGCAGTTGATTGTGCAAGATACTGCAGGAACATCTGACCATTTTATTGTATATAAGTTATGTATAGTTTCCTTTTTTTCACATTTAATTATTATTCCCTGTATAATTCACCTACCAAATCTAAGCTGATCTCATTGTAATGTATCCTAATTTGTTGTAAATCATGTTGTACCACTTACTTACTACTGTACTACTTGTGTTTGGATACGAAATAAACAAATCTACAGAAAAAGAATGAAAGAATTTGAAACTTTTTTGAGAACTAAATCTCAGGCGACAAAATCTGAAGATGTTGATTGATTCAGCCAGGGAGGCATATAGTGAAGTTGTTTGCAAGAATAGAAAAATTCTACCTTCATGAGGGAATAATAGAGTTAGAGAGGCAGTCCTGGAAAAAGAAAGAAATGTGACATTGCTGGTGAGTCACTATGTATCATGGGTGAATATTGAAAATGTCTGAAAGCTATAGTTTATGTAAAAGTATCTAAATGATGGTCATGAAAAGACTTTGATAAGAATATAAATAGATAAATATCAAAAAGGTGACCAACTGGCTGGTATTAAAAAAACTCAGAAATAAACAAATGAGTACAGTAAAATGAATCAGAGATGATAAAAGTGACATGCAAACTGAACAATAAAATCTTCTGGATGTCTGAAAGTCAGCTTATCTCATTTAACAATCTGAAAGATTGTTAAATGAAATAAGCTGACACTTTCAGTTGAGATAAAAGAGATATGCAGTGACAGAATAGGACAAAAAACATTTAAGAGAAAGGTATGCAGGAGTTATTAGGATAAATTAAAGGACTGTAGTGAAATATAGAGTTTTGCAAAGAAGCTGGGCAAACAGGAATTTATTTAGAAATACTTTTATTGGGATTATATTGATCAAGTGCATATAATAACAACTAAGTTATACCAACTAGTTTCACCAACTAAGTCTGTTGGCATCTTCAGGGTACATAACTGATGTACGGCACTAAAAAGTAAAAAACTGTTACAACAGGACTTTATTTATTTTATATCCAAACACAAGTAGTACAGTAGTAAGTAATTGGTAGAACATTATTTACAACAATTTAGGAATTTATAATTTATTTGTAATTTTACATTACATATGAGAACAGCTTAAATTTAGTAGGTAAATTATACAGGGAATAATAAGTAAAATATGAAGGGGAAAAAAAAGAAACTATACATAAGTTATATACAATAAATATAGTTAGATGTTCCTCCAGAAACTTGTGCGCTGGATCCACTTTTGTGCAAGGTGATTGAAGAAGGGGACAAGAAAGAAGGTGTTCTGTAGATTGGGTTCTCCCACACTCACAATTATCTGGTCCAGTGAGGCAGCCCCGTTTGAGGAGGTTTTCTTTTCAGCATCCTGTTGCTTGTATGTTGAGGCTTTTCCAAGTATTCCAGTCCAAGTGGGTACCACGTGGAAGATGTTCAGCTGTTGGAAAACCAGTATTATTCTTGGGATAAATAGTGCAGACTATTGTTGAAGTCTTGTCTCTGAAGGGTTTTTAGGTGGTTTAATGGTTGCTAGGATCCTATGTCGGGATCTTAGTTTTTGGAGCAGTAGTAAGTAATTGGTACAACTGTAGTCTGGCCAAATAGTGAGTGGTGCTCATCATTCATTTGTCTGCTTCTTTCATCAGCTGAGAATGCAGATCTTTGAATCGAAGGGGATGCAATACCAGCCAAAGTATACAGGTCTTTTAGTGGTGTTGGTTTCAGGCATCCTGTAATTTAGCAACAGCTTTCATTCAATGCTGGGTCAAGTTTTTCAGCATGGCAGGATCTGGACCATACAGAGCAGGCATATTCAGCAAGAGAATAGCAAGGGGCCAAGGCAGAAGTCTTGTGCTAGGGTATGTAATCATTTGGAGGAAGTAAGCTTTCTTAGTATATTGTTTCTTGCATTAACTTTTGCCTTTGTATTTTCTATGTGTGTTTTATATGAAAGAGTGTGATCAAGAGTCAGACTGAGGTAGGTTGGATTCCAGGAATGTTCTGTATTAGAGCCTTCCCAAGAATTCTGTAGCTTCCTGTTGGCTTCCTTATTGTTAGTGCAAAATGCCTTTTGATTGAATACTGCTATAATATGTGGTTAGACTATTTAAGGCAAGTGATAGAGTAGTTTCATTGGACCTGAAATTGATTGAGTAGCTATGGCAAGATCTTCCTTATTGTTAAGGTGCCAAATGCCAGTCTGGGTTTTCAAGGGATTTGGTTTTGATTCAATACTGCTATAATATGTGGTTAGATTATTTAAGGCAAGTGATAGAGTAGTTTCATTGGACCTGAAATTTTTTGATTGTGTAGCTATGCCAAGGTCATCAGCATAAATAAAATTTCTAGTTCCTGGAAATATGGGGAGATCATTAACATAGATGTTGAAAAGTAATGGTGATAACACACTCCCCTGGATGAGGCCGTGTTTTTTTTAGGGGGGATGCCAGCGGCTCTTCCTACTGCCCAGGTCCACAAAAAAAGCATCCGTTTTTCAAGAGTGATTGGATCAGGACAAGGCAATAATCTCTAATTATTCCATATATTTTATTTCTGAGTTTGGGTGGTTTATGGTATCATATACTGCAGTTAAGTCTACAAAGATTGCACCTGTGGCTAGTTTTTGTTCATTATCATTTTCTATATATTGAGTGAGATTGAGAATTTGTGATATACAGGATTTGCCTGGTCTGAAACCACTCTGCTCAGCAATAAGATGGGGTTCGATTAGGGGTTGCAGCATATTCAAAATTAATCATTCATAGAATTTAAAGAGGTTGCTGAGTAGTGATATAGGTCTGTAATTTTTTGCTTCGGTTGGGGTTTTCCCTGATTTCAGAAAGGCCACCACTTCGGCATACCTCCAGATAGTTGGTATCCTTAGGGTATCCAAAATGTTTAATTTGTTCATTACAGATATCATCAAGGCCTGCAAAATTTCTAGGTTTTAATAGGTTTATGGCAGCATTGAGTTCAGTGATTGAAATCTGAGTTAATCGTATTTTGTTCCTCACTTGGGGTTCTAAATATCTTATTTTTTGGGTGCTTTTTAGGAAATTTTCCATTCGGCAGCAGCTGGTGAGCAATTTGATTGGCTGTTACCTGTGGATGCTCATATGGTTTAGTGAAATCCTTCCTAATTCTGTTGATAAAGTTCCATGCCTTTCTGCTGCTATGAGTCATATCAAAGGCTTCTATTTTTCTTTTTTTCCATGAGGAACGCCTTTCCTCTGCCATCTCGGAGCATAATTTTTTCCTGCATGGATAGTCTCCTCTGAGAAGGGGTTGGTGTTGTAAGTAATTAGCATACTGGATTTGTATATCACTGGAAAGGCCTGTAATAATTTAGTTTGTGCAGCATCCTCGGGGATGCGTTCGACAGAGATTTTTCTCAGTATTTTTATGGATTGGGGGGATACACTTGAGGGTTTGGAGGGATTGGCCCTATGGAGTGGTCAAGAGCTTCCATGAAACCCTTCCAATTAGCTTTTTTTGAAATTAAATCATTTGTAAGGGACTGTGTTAGGCATAATAGCTGGGTTGAATTGAAGCATTATAGATCTATGTTGATTATGTGGAATAGGATTTAAAACCTTTTTAACACAAGTGTTGGATATTTTTGAGCTAACAAATATGAGGTTGGAGTTATATCCTCACTTCCGTCTTCCACTCTTGAAAGAATATGTATCAGGTTTAAAGAAAAGTTTTTAGCCCATTTTTCAACAAGTTCTACATCTTCTTTGGACTTTGTCCAAAGAAGATGTAGAACTTGTAGAACAACTCTGAATTATTATTATTACTACCCCAAGACCTCATGGAGTCAAACACTCACCTGGCAGGTCATTTTATCACACACACAGCTCATCATGCCGTGCCTTGAACACATTCAAACTCCTTGCAGACACCACACTGTTAAAGTTATCTAATACAACATTAGTCTTGCATGCATTATTATTGAAGAAGATGTTGGGGAAGGAGAATGCTTCTTTTAGTGGTTTATAAACTGAGGTGGTTGAGATATTTTTAAATGTGATTGTAATAATTTCAATGTTTCTGTTGTTCATTGAGTCAATGGAAGATGGAATTAAGTTTTCTTTAGTAAATATTGCACTACCATATTTATCATGGGATATATCTTTGATGAGTTTTCATGTCATGGATGTAAGGTCTGGCAGCACTTCCCCTCTGTGAGTTTCTTGCAGGCAGAGCACATTGCAGTTATTTTTTCATTATCTCTGCAAATATTTGCAATGAGATCTTGCTTGACACTGGAGAAACCGTCAATATTAAATGATATCATTTTTAGGCCTGGCCCCAGGTGGGGATCCTTTAATTTGGAATTTGGAAGCGTTTTAGTATGATCACTTGCATTTGGTTCGTAGCAGATTTAACTTCCCCTAATGGGTACTCACAGGGTGCAGGAACGAGAACTTAGCTGCTGCGCACCCACAGGAATTATAGTGATATACAAGTTTGAAAGAAACTATTAGGATAGTATACACTATCCTAAATTTGTTAGTTCTGTTATTTATTATATATTTTTATTTAGTTTTGTGACATGTACAGGGGTAGAAGGATATGAAGAAATAAAATGTTATCAGTGAGAAATGTTATAACTTTTACTTTAAGTCACCCTAAATGATATTCTGTCCTTGTGATTAATAGAAGAGATTTCTATTAGATCATGTTTCACTTATATTATTTATTTATTTTTCGTTGTTTATTTAAATTTGTGTAGTTTCAGATTTTTATGATGTGAAAGAGTTATTATTGAAAATTTTGTATTTGATTATTAGGCAACATCTCTGGAAACAAAGCAAACTTGGGTAAAGAAGTTACGGGAAGTAATTCAAGAAACCTACTTCAGCAGTGCTCTATCTACTTTAAATTTAACGAAGTCTCCAGCAAAACTTACTCCAAAATCCATTAGTAATAGATCTAGCAGGTTAGTTTTCTTTTTTTTTTTAATTACTATTATTGCATTATTTATAACTCTTGGTTAAATATATGTAATCTGTAATTCTTGGTTAAACAAGCTGACCTGGTGGACTTGGCCAGCCAGGCCAGCATATTTATCTTACTTTCCAACCAACAGGATGCAGGCTTTTTTTTTTTATTTTATTATTATTCTCTGACACCTCCAAGGAGTCCGAAGACTCATCGAGGGAGGTCACCTACTCTACAACCCTCCATCTCCACCACTCCATCCACCAACTACACCGAACCTCTACTACCATTATTATCTACACCAATGGTCTACTGACCGCTACCACTACTAGTATTTTTTGTCTGTAAATTGCGTGTGTTATCAAGGCTGATTTGTCTGTATGCGGGATGAAAAACCTGAGTTTTTAGGAGGAAAAAAACCTTGCTCCTCCATATGGGATCTGCTAACCTACCTTCAATTGAAAAAAAAAAAAAATGTATAGGCATAGATATTTATGATTATTTTTAGGTGGTAGATGAATTTCGTTATCATGTATGAGATCACTATTCCACTCCTCTGAAGCTTAAAGTGACTTAAGAAAGTTAAGCACTTGGTCTCTAGACTATGTAAAAAATAAATAAAAATACAAAAAATAGGATAAAAATGATAAAACAAAACTGACAGCCTGTCCATCACACTAATGTCTGCAAGTTTACAACCTTTAGGAGACATAAAAATAATAATATAAGAAATGGTATTAGCTAACATCTTTTAATTACATAATATGCATTTTCCCAGCAACTTTCTTAGGTTTCAGTTTTAATATTGTTCTGTTCTATAAGTACTTCCTTGTTTTTTTTAACAGCCATTATATAATAAAACATTATAAATGCCTTTTGCACTTACAATGTTTTTTGATGACCATTTAATATTCACTTATAAAAGATACACTTTTAATTATTTTTTTATTTCGAGTAAGATCATCCTTAAATTCTCTAAAAATATATGACATGTATACCAGGCTTGCAGCAGCAAGTGAAATTATAACTCGGAGGCATCCTCACCTTCCACCAACCATAACTTGATTAGTACATTTTCAGTTTTGTTGCAGTGATCAACTTACATATTTAGATCAACTTACATATTTACATATTATGTAAATAATTGTTACAAATGAATCATACATTAATACACAGTTACACCAATATATAGTTACTCTAATAACATTACTCCACTCCTCCTTCTCATTTGACAAACCTTGGGCTACAGAAATCACTCAAATGATACTTTGATGTTGCCACATCTGGATTACTGTGTTTGGGTCTGGCCACCTTGGTTTCTTGAAGATGAAGTGGTGGAAGATCCAGAGACTAGTGACCAAGATAGTGCATATCTGTGGAATGCTCTCTCTGCTGATACAATCCACAAACCAGTTGCACAAGTTGATTTATAAGAAGAAAAGAGGGATGTGATAGAAACATATATAGGGGTTTTATTATGCAAAGAAAATATTTCAGCACTTGGCTCGATTGTGCAGAACAAGGAGTCACTCCTGAAAATTGAATAAGAATGTGGTTAGTGAGCGTGTGAAAGCTAGATATTCTGTTTGCAGAGTAGTGAATGAGTGGAATGGGTTGCAGAGTTTGTGAGTGCTTTTTCTTTCGGTGAGTTCAAGGTCATCACTATTATTATTACCAATAACAATAGTAATAATATTAATAAACTCTCAAGTAACATATTGTAGGTCGATCAGCCAACTTCTTTTTTTATGGGATCAATGTAAAAAAAAAAAAAAAAATAAATATTATTCTAGTGCCTATGTGGTCTCATGTCAACTACCATGTCACTGGATCTGTAGAAGAGACTGTTATAGGTTCAGTTCTTAGTCACCATCAAGTAACTTTTCACTGCTTGCCAAGTTACTTGATCATTGGGACAGTCTAGTATGATTTTCTTCCTGAAATTTGAGTTTTTTAATGGGGGGGGGGGGATTGACCTTTTTCTGACAATAATACTATCTAGAGTTAGGAAACATGAGATAGCTGTAGTTGTCTTGTCATACTTTTGTTACCTACTAAGTTTACAAATTGGTAGTATGCCTAAAGATGGAATCTAGCAATTATTACTACTATATAGTCATCTTCATGCTGCCCAAAGAATTATCATAGCAGACCCACACTGACCATTATTCACAGTGTCTCTCATAACCTGTGCTTAATGAGGAGTACATATTTCACATTCTTAATGCACAAAATTTACTCATCATTCTCTTGCTAGTGTCACTCATACATAATTTCTAGAAGTCATCCTTGTTTCTCCCCTTCTGTCATGCAGTAAAAATTTCTTTCTTTCTTTTCTTTTTTTTTTTTTTTCCACCTGTACGTGAAATAGAAGTCATGTGAGTGTAATGAGCAAGGGGTAAGAATAGATTTTGAACACAGAGTTCTGATGAGGGGAACACATTATTGGAAGGTGGTGTGAATGAGAAGAATCTGAATGTGTTTACGATTAAATTATAGATGCCAAGAAATTATATACTTGTTTAATTCTTTATCCAAGTATAAGCAAACAAAGTTTGCACTTTAAGTATCTTCACAACCAGTCTAATTGTATATAGAGACTAATGATTTCACATTAATTGCCTTAGTATCCCATAATGCAAAACACAGACACACCTTTTTGAGTGTGTATAATGCTATGCATTATGGGAATGACCACTACTCAGAGTGGTTTTGTCCTTTACTAAGGTGAAAAACAAAAGGGGTGTTCATTGTAGGCCTAGAGTAGTTAGTATAGGGGGTTCAAGAGAGCCTGGTTGTATTAGGAGAAAGAAAAGACAGATGGATGTGAGATTGGGGAAAAAAAAAGCCTCAGCTGTTTTGTATCATCATTGTAGTGCAGGGTTTCTCAAGCTTACGATGGAACACTTCACCAATCCTGAAATTTTAACGGAACACCTTAGTTAGAGTTGAGTATCATCGGTCTCATATTCAATGTAAAATTAAGTGCATACTATTAGCGCATCAGACTGTATCGCATTGCAAAAATGCGACAGTGCACATTACAGGCATGTCGGGCCACAATTCATCGCATGGACCTTGCTTGTAACTGCACGTTCCCTAGAATAGATACCTCCGTACTTCACTTGCTCTCAGAGGTCCCGACAACTGCAGGCGGCTGAGTCAAGGCCAGTGCACACAATCTCATATTAATTTTCATAATTTTTCACAGAACACTTTCTGCAGAACATAGTTTGGGAAACGCTGATGTAGCCAAAGGTTATCAGTTTTTCTTTTTCACCAGTCTCATGTAACTGAACAACCAAAAGACCAATTGAAACTAAAGTGCAAAGATAAAGACTGATACCCAGGTGGTCAGTCTTATCTGAGTTAACCGCCTTGATTTAGCCTTCTCTACATGGAATTGCTCTCCAGCCATCCCTGGAATTGACCATACGACCACAATGAACTAAACTAAGAGGATGGAACCATTTAAAAAATCTCTCATAGTAAAAAAAAATAGAATTTTATCCCTCCCTGGTGAGTATTGCATAATGTGAGTGGTCTACACCGCCTAGCCAAAAATTTGGTATCTCCTAGTATGCTTATTTCTAAATACAAAAATCATCTGACTGCACAATAAAATTTCCACAATACAATATTGTAGTGGTGGCCACAACGTGGCTTATGAGCCACATGCAGCTCGTATCCACGCATCGCCCGGCTCTTCACACTCTACCAGGAAAAAATAAACAAAAAGAGAAGAGGAGACAACAAAAAAAGAGGAACAAAATTTTAAAAAAAAAGAGAGAGAAGAGGGAGAGAAAAACAGAATTAATAAAAATTATTGCAATAAGCTTTAGTAAGCTCCTTAAAATTAGGCAAAGCAGTTCTTACAAGCTCGTTCAAATGTTCATCATTTAAAACAGATCTATATTTAGATTTAATAAATTTAAGAGTCGAATACTGTGCTTCATAGGAGTATCTGGTCTCAAAAATGGGGATCAGTTTTCTGGCACATTGCTTAAGTGTTGGATACTGTTGGTCCGGAACTTGCTTCCAAAACTCAATTTCGAAACATCCACTTTGCTTCACTAGCTTTAGTCCTTCGTTTTCTTGAAGTTCCAGAAGCTCCAGCAGCTGCGACATCCATCACAATTAGTTTTGAAATAGGACAACTGCACTCAAGCACATTTGTGAGGAAAGGATTTTCCAAAAAAGCAAATGTTGGTTCAGGTTCTCTAAGGTTGCAAAATCGACTGTTGAGTTCTTTGGCCAGATCATTTAATTTGAAAACATAAGATCCCATTTTTAATTTCACTCCTGACAAATTTGTCAGTATTTTCTTCAGACAGACAAAGTGATTTAAAGTTTTATTTTCCAAGTCTCTCTCTCTCTGGAAAAGTTGCAGTTTGCTTAGAAAGCTTATCATGGTCGGTTATTACGAGATCGGTTATTAGTTTTTCTCTCACTTGAAGTGAAACTTATCTGTAGATGCTGGAAACCATCGGTGAAAAATGGCATGTCTAACAACCACTGAATGTCTCCGAGATGAGGGAATAATTTTCTCCTTCTCTTTAAGAAACTGTTTGATTGGGTGTAACAACAAAAAACCTTGCTTAATACATTGCTCACTGAGAGCCACTTTACTAACCAAAACCATAATAAGTTGTTAGGAATCTTGTCACAATTCAACTCATCGACAAAGCTTTTTAATTGTTGGTGTGAACGAATAAAATTGACAATTCTTAGAACTACTTCCATTACTTGTTCAAATTTAAAACACTTGGCAACTAGATGTTCACTGTGAATAATGCAGTGTACAGATAGGAAAGCAGGATATGATTCATCATTCTCAAGTAGCCACATGAGCTTTTTAGTTTGCTCCCTCATAGCTGGAGCACCACCAGTTGCAATGCTGATGATTTTTTCGGGCGATACCAAAGCTTTTGTAAGTGCAACATCAAGAGCTTCTTTGATGTCAGAGCCACATGTATCTTTCAACGCTATCAAGTCCAATAGCTATTCCTTGATGTCCAGGTCATGAGATACAAAGCAGACAAATGTAGCTAGTTGTGGTTTGTCAGGAATATGTGTAGATTCATCCAAAGCCAGGCTAAATGCAGCACAGTTTTTCAAGTTATGGTGTAAGTTATTTACAACGACAGCACTGATAACAGAAATTCTCCTTTCAGTTGTATGCCTAGAGACTGGCATCTGTTCAATCAGTTTCATCAGATTTTTATTATCTGGATCTAAAACTGAAATTATTTGTGCAATAATTCTTGACAAATTCTCCTTCGTTGTATGGACGTTTTGCCTGTACAATAGCAAAAGTTAAAAATAAAACTAGCCTCTTTAGTAAACACGGACATCAGTTTACTCTGACCATGTTCAAAGTAAATCGATGTTACTTTGTTGTTTCACAAAAAGAAACTCCTCTTCCCAGTCTTACCTAAAACTCCTGTGTTCTTCTTCATATTTACATTTTTTATGCAACATTTCTAAACACTTGAAAAAGAGTTCAACAACAACAAGCACTGTCAATGGACTAGTGCTACAACATGTAACAATATTGATAGATGAGCGAGAGAAGTGTAACTAACGTGTTGTGGCAGGCAGGCATAGCTTCTGCATCCCCACCTCGCCATGCGCACACTTACTCATATACCATTGCATCGGTCTGCAAGGTTGTGGCTCTTCTAAGTCTTACAGGAATTATTTTGGCTCCAAAAGGATGCTTAGTTGACCTCCCCTGCAATATTGTAAAGCATTTGTATTCTGCATTGTACCTCAAGGGCTCACTTTAGTGAGTACGGGTATGGCAAACCCGAGGTATCAGATGCTGCACCATGCCTTACTTCATGTAATATACATCTGTTATATTATTCTGGAGACTGGTCCCTCCTCTTCTTTCTTTGCTTCTTTCTCCTCTCCTTGCTCCTCTCCTTGCTCCTTCCCCCTGATGCTATTAGAGTATTCGAGGGCTAGGGGTGAGTCTTTCCTGTCTTGCTAAGTCATTTCGTCTTATGCAGCCACTGAAGGAGGCAAGCTAGCCTCAATAGGTGCCGGTCCCAAGCCCGGATAAATGGCGAGGGTTGATGTCAGGAAGGGCATTCAGTCGTAAAACTTCAGTGCGAGCTCAAACTATGATATGAGTCAAAGAGAAAATGAGATAAGGGCTAGGGCGTACCCCTTAAGCGATGCGCAGGCACATCGCCCTACAGCTGGGAGAAATGGACGAGGGCTACCGCATCAAGGTCGGGTGCAGTTAAAGAAGCGAGCCCAGCAGGTGGAGAGGATGTTGCAAGTGGGAACACTGAATGTTTGAAGCATAACTGGAAGGGGAAGAGAGATGGCAGACATGATGAGGAAGAGGAAGTTGGACATTTTATGTGTGCAGGAAACAAGGTGGAAGGGGGGAAAGGCAAAGGAACTGGGAGATGGATATAAATTGTTCTACTGTGGAGCAAATAACGAGGGAAGAAATGGTGTAGGAATTGTGGTGTGTGGCAGAATGAAGGGTGAAGTACTGGAAGTGGGTAGAAGGAATGACAGAATCATGCGAATGAAATTGGGTCTTGGAGAAGAGCGGTTGGTCGTATTATGTGTATATGCCCCGCAAGTTGGTTGTACAGCAGAGGAGAAAGATGAGTTCTGGAACGTGTTAGATGAAGAAATGAGGGAACTGGAAGAAAATGAGATGGTGATTGTCGGAGGAGACTTGAACGGACACATAGGGAGACAGAATAGAGACTGTGAAAGGGTGCATGGTGGCCACGGAGTGGGAATGATGAACCAGGAAGGAGAGAGGGTTGTTGCAGTAGCATTTGATCTGGCAATTGTGAACTCGTTTCTACCGGAGGGAAGAACATTTGATAACATTTAGGAGTGGTAACAACAGTTCACAAATTGACTACATTTTGACTAGAAGAGAACATCTTAAGGTGGTGACAAATTGTAGAATAATTCCAACAGATCAAGTAGCACAGCAACACCGACTGCTGTGCGCAGACTTTAAAATAAGATCAAAGATAAGAACCTCTGGATACCATGGGATGAACACAATTAAGTGGTTTCGCTTAAAAGAGGAGAGTGTGAGGAATTGTTTTAGGGAGAGGGTGTTAGAGAGGATTTCAGATGGACTGGAAAGTGTACAAGATTGGTGGAAACATAATTCAAAAGTAATCCTGAGCTCTGCAATCGAGGTTTTTGGTGAGACAAATTCTCCTGTACAGAGAGAGAGGTGTACAGAGAGAGAAAGCAAGCCAAGAGAGTTGTAGCACAGGCGAAGGCCATGGCATATCAAGATCTGTATGATCAATTAGAAACAAAGGAAGGACAGAGAAAAATTTACCAACTAGCGAAATGTGGAAATAAAGCAGCAAAGGACATCTTACATGTGAGGCAGATCAAAGACGCTGAAGGAAGAGTATTATGGAGGGATGTGGACATAAGAAACAGATGGAAAATATACTTTGAGGGACTTTTGAATGAGGAAAATGCAAGGACTCACAGTGAAGATGGGCAGCCTTCTGTGGGGATGGTGCAGAACATCAGTAGAGTGGAAGTGACAGAGGCCATGAAGAGGATGAGGAATGGAAAATCAGTGGGCCCGACAGAATTCCAGTGGAGGCATGGAAGGCACTGGGGGAAGAGGGAATTGACCTGCTGCAGGACTTGTTCATGAAAGTTTGCCAACAGGAAAATATACCTGAGGAATGGAGGGAGAGTACTCTTGTCCCCATCTACAAGGGTAAAGGGGATGCACAAGACTGTAAAAATTACAGAGGAATAAAGTTGATGTTCCACACAATGAAAAGCCTAGAAAGGGTTCTTGATGGTAGATTGAGGAAGGAGGTGGAGATTGCAAAGGAACAATTTGGCTTCATGCCTGGTAGATCAACAACAGATACTATCTTTAGGTTACGGCAGATGATGGAAAAGTATCGAGAGAAACAAAGGGAGCTACATCTGGCATTTATTGATCTGGAGAAAGCATACGATAGAGTGCCAAGGCAAGAAGTCTGGAGGTGTCTGAGGGAGAAGAAGGTTCCTGAGAAATATGTCAGGTTTGTGCGGGAAATGTACAGAAATGTGAAGACAAGTGTTCGGACCTGTCTGGGACAGACAGAAAGTTTTCAAGTAACAGTTGGCTTGCATCAAGGGTCAGCATTAAGTCTGTTTCTGTTTAATATTGTGATGGAGGTGGTAACAGAGGAGGTGAGAGAAGATGCGCCTTGGACAATGTTGTATGCAGGTGACATCTTGCTGTGTGCAGATTCAAAAGAAGAAGTGGGAACTAAACTGGAAAGATGGAGAAAAGTACTGGAAGAGAGAGGTATGAGACTGAGCAGAAGTAAGACAGAGTATATGTGTTGCACAGTGGGCGGTGGACAGGAGACAGATCTGGAGCTGGAAGGAAATGTCATCAGGAAGGTGAGAGACTTTAGATACTTAGGTTCCACGGTGGAAGAAGATGGAGGAGCTGAGAAGGAAGTGGGGATGCAGGATACAAGCAGATTGGAGGAACTGGAGTGAGATGGCTGGAGTGTTATGCGATAAGAGGGTGCCAATCACTCTGAAAGGCAAAATCTATAGGACAGTAGTGAGGCCAGCTATGACATATGCTATAGAGGAAAAATAACATCAGCAGGATGGAAGTAGCAGAGATGAGAATGCTTAGGTGGATGTGCGGTGTGACCAGACAGGATCATCTGAGAAATGACTATGTGAGGAGAACAGTGAAAGTTATGAACTTAGGAGCGAAAATACAGGAGGCAAGGTTGAGATGGTTTGGTCATGTGATGAGGAGGGAGAACGAATATGTGGGAAGAAGGGTCATGCAGATGGATGTGCAAGGAAGGCAGAAACGTGGGTTGCCAAAGAAGAGATGGAGGGAGCTGGTAGAAGAGGACTTGAGGATGAAGAACTTGGATGTGGTGACAGTGCCCAAGACAGGAAGGTGTGGAGGAGACTCATTATCAACAGTGACCCCTGTGGAGGAGACTCATTATCAACAATGACCCCACCTAAGTGGGAGAAGCTGCAGAAGAAGAAGAAGAATTTGCATTCTGCATTGCTATTTTTCAAATACATGCTTTTTACCTAACTTTCCATAAATGGTATTTTAATTCATTAATTATAAAAAAAATCAAAATTCTCTTCCCATTGTTGATAATTGGAGCTACTATAAAAAAAAAAAGAACCTGTTCTATTGTAAGTCATAGAATGCCCAAATTTGACCTTTACTTGCGATCTCATCACTGGCACCAGACCCTGCAGAAGAGATACCACAGTTAACTGTTCTGGCAAGGTGGATTGATTGGATCTTTGATTCTTTATCAGTTTGTCGTATTTGCAATGAAATTTCTGGATTAAGGAATAATATTATTGAACACTTTGTTTGCCCATTATGGATTGTTGACTACCAGTGAGGGTTTTTTTTTCATTTCCTCTTTCTTAAAAAAACCTGCTTGTTTGGTATGGTTTTCAGATGTTTGTCTTGAGATATTTGTTTCAGTCTACTGTTGGGTAACGGGCTAGGAATATTATTGAGCCTTTGGCTCACTCATTTTGAGCTTCTGGCAGCAGATTTAAAAAACTACCTATTCAGTAGGTTTTGGGACATTTGTGTTTTGCAGGATCATGCTCACTGTAGTCTACTGCTTGGCAGATTAGTGGGTTAGGGTAAATAGCAGCATTTGTAAAGAATTTTGCAGCCTTTTCACATAGGAAAGCTTTGATCTCAAGGTAATATTGGCTTCTTAGTGAAGCTGTATGTTTCTTATGAACAATAGTGCATTGAAACGCTATTCGTAAACATTTGTTTTGGATTGTTTGTGGGTTACAAATATTTGAATCTGCTGTGTGACTCCATGTATGAGCCATACATCAGGACTGGCTTGATCAACATCTTGTATTGCAGAAGTTTGAGTTCTGTGCTTAGTCGGCTGCGATGATTCAGTAATGGATATAGCTGCTCCATTGCCCTGTTTGCTTTTGAGCAGTCATGATCGACGTTGTAAAGCGAAGTCCTTTATCCAGTTGTACCCCTAAGTATTTGGCTACTGGTTACCATTGAATGGGGGTGGCAACATGAAAAATTTGCCCTCTTGGGGCACTCATGTTCTTGTGAATAGCATTGCAGTGCTCTTGTCTGGATTAACATCGATTTGCCATTTTTTGAACTATTGTTCTACTGCTGAGACTATGTTTTGCAGTTTGTTGGTTGCTAATCTGGGTTGCAAGGAGTGGACCAGTATTGCAGTATCATCTGCAGATAGGGTCCATTGTAGTGGCAACAGGGCATGAGATGATCAGCCACATAGATAGCAAAGAACAGAGGTGACAGCAGGGAGCCCTGGGGAAAATACCATGGTTGAAGTAATGCAGAATTCATATATCATCCATGTACAAGTAGTGGAAAGGTTGTGATACCTTATTTTCAAAATGCTCTGGATTACAGCAAGATGTTGAAAGTCTTTTCACTTGGTTGTAAATTAAATTAAATATGCCAAGAAATTGTATTCTTCTTTAATCCTTTATCCAAGTATAAGCAAAAGAAAGTTTGCACATGACGTATCTTCACGAAAGGTCAAAAGCAATCTGGTTATCGTGCCCTTACCATGATGCATAGCATTATATACACTTAAAAGGATGTGTGCTTTGCATTATAGGTTACTAAGGCAATTAATATGAAATCATTAGCCTCTATATACAAGTAGCCTGGTCATGAAGATACTTCTTGTGCAAACTTTGCTTATACTTTGATAAAATGTTAAACAAGAATATAATTTCTGGGTATCTTTAATTTTTTTACAACCAAGTGAAAAAATTTCATTGTTTGAGTTGTGTCTTGTAATTAAATTATGGTTCAGTAAAACCTTCTGTCATTAACCTACTAACCCTAAGAAAGTCTGGTAATATTAATAATAAATAACTTCATGCAGAATGCAAGGAGTTCAGGTTCTTCTCATAGTCTTTCTATAGTGTTAATTGCCCAAGAAGGTCAAATGCACTGATGGTGTGATATTGTATATGATGAGGTGTATAACCATATATGATATGTATTGTGGGTGACTTGTAGACATAACAGTAATATCAATATCATCATTATTATTATCATAAACTCCCATGGGATTGAGGATTCATTGAAGGAGGGCATGTAATGCTTTCTCTTAAATTCATTCACACATAATACACTCAACATTTCAACAGACAGATTGTTCCATTCACTCACTGCTCTGTGAAAGAAAAATCAAACTCTGATCTCTTTCTTAACCATACACAAATTTACCTTCCATAGATGACAAGTGTTCTCTCCCCAATAACAAAAAATTTCATCAGGCATTATCCTATACCATCTATTCAGAAGTTTATAGGCCTGGATGATATCACCTGTTTTTCACACATAATACACTCAACATTTCAACACTCAGACTCTTCCACTCACTGCTCTGTGAAAGACAAATCTAGCTCTGATCCCTTTCTTAACCACACACAAACTTAACTGCCATGTTCTCTCCCCATGTTCTCTTCCCACCTTCCATGTAACAGAAAATATCAGATGATGATGATATTTTTTGTTATATGGAAGATGGGGAGAGAAATAATGTTGCAGTTTCCACATACTGTCAGTCTATCCTCATAATCTACATTTCATAATCCCAATATAATCTTTGTAACTCTTCTTGTTCCCCTTTCCATAAATTCTTTACCTCCTCCTCCCTCTCAAACCAGGAGATGAAGCCTCTGCATGGTAGTCTACATATGTTCTTATCAATGTCTTGTAGAGAGGCAGGATGACTTCTGTTTCCTTATATATCAATGTTTGTTTCCACATTGCAATTATCCTCTGAGTTGTATTTGCAGTTTTTGCTATTTGACCTTTGAACTTCAAATTCCTATCCACCATAACTCCAAAATCCCAAGCATATCAGTTTCTTATAGCATAACCCCACCAATATAATATGCAGTTGGAAATCTCATCGTGCCAAATTGCATAACTTTAAACTTAATATAGAATTGATAGCACTATCATTTTTCCACATTTCCAGCCTGTTCAGGATATTCTGTAAGTGTTGCATAACAGTAGCTTCCTCGATTGTTCTACCTATGTTTTGCATTATCCACAAACAGTTGAATATCTCTTGTCAGATCCCAATATTATTAAGGTATATATTGAACAACAATGGTCCAAGGACTCATCCCTGGGCTATATCATTGATCATCCATTATGATTACTCAGTTTAGTACCCATCAGGATAATTTGGCAGTGCATTTCATCCTCCCTAGCAACTGAACTGCCTGGTCACTGCACCATATATTTCATCCCATTAGCCTTCACTTTATACTAGATAACCTCAAACTCACTGCTTGCTGCATGGGACATATTACCATTATTACTTTAGTGAGTTTCTATCCTAACTGGACTCAAGTCCTCTATTATCATTGGTAGTACTCCCCTCCTCTCTCTTATGTCATTGCTAAAAATACTATACCCTCTACATTCAATCCTAGTTACAACCTCTGACTCTGATAACCAGATCAGTAATGCAAATAATCTTAGGCTACAACATATTCACTAAAATAACAAACTCAACTCTTTTGTTTCTGATGCTTCTGGTGTTTGTGTATAGACATAACAAATGACCAACTGTTAAATCTACAATCAGCTTGACCCATTCAGACACCTTTCTCTTTTCTCCCAGATACACTCAAAAGGTTTAAACCCAAAGTGCACATTTCCACCCCTTTTCCAGATACATGACCATTCTCATTGACATTCATATCATTATCACAGTTGCATACCATTGTTAAACTTACGCATGCATTCTCACCATTCCTCCCATGATGATCTAGTTCTCCGAGCTTCTCATGTGAAATCTATTTAAGTGCAGCTGTCCTTCTTATACAAGTCTCTTCTACCACCACACATCCATTTCTTCTACACAGCCTGAATATTGAATCATTTGACTGCACAGCCCTCCTTTTTATATCAAAAATTTCTCAAAACAGATTTCATTGTTCCCAATAAAGTATCTACTTTAACTCTTATTTTACCTGTTTTGTTACTAGGGACTTTGAAGATTCTTCATTAGATGAAGGTAGTATAGACCACCAAGAGAGAGCATCTTTGGCATCTTTCGGCTCAAGTAATACCACAGATAGTGACAGGGTATGTCTTTTTTTTTCTTGCTTTCCCCCCCCCCCTCTCTCTCTATATATATATATATATATTTATAATGTCTGTTCAAAAAGTTCTAGGAAAATTATTATTATGGAAAATAATTATTATTAAAGAATGGGGCATTCTAGCATATTCTCAACCGTGTGGAAATGCTTATGTGTTCGTCATACATGTTGATTGGATTTTAACGGTATAGATGCAAACACAGATTGATAAGAAAATAACTATTTATTGACTTAATTGCTAATATTTCACTGGTATTCTGTGTAGCACCGAAGCTTTTACAAGTCAGAGAGGTTGTTCCTGGAATCTACAGGAACCTTGAAACATACTCCAAACCTCTACAAGTATGGTTGTATAAATCTACCAAAGATTTGGGAGACAGTCATCCTAACACCAAATTAATACCTGCTTTCTCTCTCTCTCTCTCTCTCTTTTTTTTCCAACTTAGATGGCGCCTAATTAGGACTTTAGTCTTTGTGTTGCATACTACAACACAATACAATTGCTCATACTAGTCCCACTGTTACATCAAATTGTGGTTGTCTCGCTACTGTAACAAATTTTGTTTGTGTGCTCTGAAGATGCTGAATAGAATACTAGCGAAATATTAGCAATTGAGTCAATAAATAGTTATTTTCTTATCAATCTGTGTTCACATCTGTACCATTAAAATCCAATCAACATTCTAGCCTATTGTTTTGAAAGCAAATATTTATATACACATGTATTACATGACGTAAATATTGCAGATGACTGAGTCACCCTTAGTGCTTTGATGAATGAACAATGCATGTGAATGTGCACATCAAACTTGGAAGAAAGCCATAGAAACTTATCAAATGCTTAAATCAGCTTTTGGGGAAAATTTTAAGCTGCTCAAAGACATCTGAGTGGTTCAAAATGTTTTAAGATGGTTGAATTTTGATTAATGATGACTTTCGCTCTGGACAACCATCGATATCCTGCACCCATGGTTTGGTGCAGGATATTGTTTAATCTATGAAACAGATTAGCTCTTGAACAGTAATTCTGATGGAAGATTTGGAAATGAGGAGGAGTGCTGCAAAGTTAGTGCTGTCACTCAGAATCAAATGGATCATTGAGTTGGAAAGATCAAGATCCAGATTTCATCAGAAGCATCATCATAGGAGACAAGATGAATGTTTTCATGGTTATGAATCAGAGACGATGGCTCAGTCATCTCAATGGATGACAAAGAACTCTCCTTGACCAAAAAAAAAAAAAAAAAAGCATGTCAAGTGCTTTAAATGTCAAAATAATCCTGATTGTTTTCTTTGACTTTGGAGGTGTGTGCCATTATGAATTTGTTCCTCAAGATCAAAGAGTAGGCTGTGCATTCTATAAGCAGGTTTTTGAATTGGTTGAGAGAAAAAATCTGCCAAAAACACTCAGGAAGTTGCAAAGTGGATCATGCTTGCATCATTATAACATGCCAACTCATTCAGCTCTTTCAACTCATGAGTTTCTGGCTCAAAAGAACATCAGTCATACAGTACCTTCTATTTGCCTTTTTACTCCCTGTAACTTTTTTTTTTTAATTCCTTAACGTAAAATCTTTCTTAAATAGACTTTTTCCTTTAAAGCCATTCCTTTAGAACAGTTCCAGCGATGCGAACGAGGTGATGATTGGGGTGGGGTGGGGGGAGTGCTGTATTGGGGCAATAGGAGAATATTTCAAAGAGATACGTTTCTTTAGTTCATATGCTTTTGTATATATTTTAAATAAATTATATCCCAGAATTTTTTGAACAGATCTTGTGTGTGTGTGTGTGTGTGTGTGTGTGTGTATAAATATATATATATATATATATATATATGTATATAAATGTATATATTTGAAAAAAATAGATTTAATGACTCCAAGACCGAGATAAATGTATATGTGGTGATCATATATATAAATGTATATATATATATATATATATGTATAAACTAATGTAAATACAAAAAAATATGAACATCTAATTTCCATGATGCTATCCTGTGACCTTTTGAAACAAATAATGGTGAACGGGTTAATGAGAAAGATGTACTTCAATTAGAGATTATATGGATAAAAGAATACTATGTTTATTCATTTTAACTTAAGAGTTTTAAAATTGTGAATCAGAAAGCTGTCCTTTCAGAAGAAGCATCCTCATTTTAGTTTTAGATTGCAGTAAACGCCAGCAAATAGAATAACATGTCCATGATGGAGGGGACCTCCCATGGCCCTTTTCATTCTTCTTCTTTAGGTGGGAGAAGAATTTCATTTCCCAGTGGGAGACCACACCCCACATTGGAGGCTTGAAATGGCTTGAAAAAGTTCCATGTTTGGTCTCTAGAGCATGGTTTCTATACTTTATAAAAATTTAATTAAAAAAACCAAAGAAATATAAAATTAATAAAAAATCAAATATGAAGTTTCAAATCATATTTTTAAATCAAATTAATTTTTTTTTTTAAATCCTTAGACAACCCACCATGTGCATGTACTATAGGTTTGTTACAAAACTTTCATGAGTGGGAACTACATAAAAAGAAAAATAAAGACTGTTCTTGTGTAGCCTATTAAAGAATCAAAAGGGCATCATGCATTTATGCCTTTAGTGGATAATTTTAACCTATATATTTTATGTAAAATTATAACTGATTTCCTTCTAATGTGATTTTGATATCAATGAGAGACTTTTGAAAGACTACAGCTTTGATCTAAATTTTTCTACATAAACCCATTCAAATTTATTTTGGGATTGCAGTCAGAAATGAATGTGGCTACCATGATGAACTTTTTTGCATTTGTCAGTAATGCTAGTACCTGCACCAATATTCTAATATGCTAGTATAACAATTTGGCATAATGGTCAATTTTGATGTCTCCTCCTTATTACCAATGTTCCACTCAAAGATATCTTGGACTTCATCCAAGTCAAATTTCCTCCCAATATCTCATCCCTATTTCAGTTCACCATGAACTCAGGCTATTTCGTTTGGCAAGGAAAATTCTACAAATAGATAGAAGGGACAGCCATGGGTTCTACACTCTCTCCACCCATGGCCAACTTCTTTATGGAGACCTTTGAAGAAAAAGCCTCAAACTCAGCTCCACTTAAACCTACTGTTTGGCTATGCTATATAGCTGATGTGTTCGCTATTTGGCCACATGACTGGGATACACTCCACAACCCTCTTAACACACTTAAACACCCCAGGATCCAGTTTACCTTGGAAAAGGAAAACATTAACAATCTCCCTTTCCTAGACACTTTGATTACATGCCAGCCTGATGGATCCCTGGCTTTCTCTATTTACAGAAAACCTACACATACAGTTAGATACTTTCACCAGCAATATCCCCCCCACACACACACACACAACAATATGAGATTTTAAAATCCTATATAACAGGGCAAAATTAATCAGTTCAGATAATGCCCTAAGTACAACCCCAAAAAATCAAGAAAATATTAAAACCAATTAACCACAATCTCCTTATCCCTCCATAACAGAGATTACTCTAAATCTATCACCATTCCTTATATCCAGGGTACTTCTGAAAAGCTAACAAAAATCCTAATAAAATATGACCTGACAACTTGTTATAAACCATATAAAAATTGGCATCTGGTACAACACGACAAAATTTCATGCCGGCTGGGGCGTCGCCCGGTTAAACAAGGCCCCCGTTGTTTTCGCCAGGGAACCAGGGCAAACAACGAAAAGTCAGCTACTGGAACAAATCTGAAAACAAACCCCAACTCAACATCACCAGAGTTAAAGATCGGTACTATCAATGTAAGAAGCCTGAATGGCAAAGAAATGGAGCTAGCTGAGGAATTAGATAAGTACCAGATCGACATAATAGGGGTGACTGAAACAAAAAAGACCAAAACTGGTGAGATCTTTCTGAGCAATAAATACAAAATGTTATATTCAGGCAATAACAATCAAGGAAAAGAAGGAGTAGCCATAGTATTCAACACAAAATACGAGGCTAAGCTTCTTGAATGGCAGTCAGTCTCAAGTAGAGTAATGTGGGCAAATATGAGAATGGGGAACTGGACAATGAGACTTATTTGTGCCTATGGTCCCACAGAAGGTTCTACTAAGGTAGAAGTGGAGGAATTTTTTGAGGCTTTAGAAAAAGCAACTGACACAATGAAAAAGGAAAAGTTGGTCCTTGTTGGGGATCTAAATAGTAGAGTAGGAAATGATTGTGAGACATACAAAAATATTTTGGGAAAATTTGGAGAAAAGAGCAAAGCTAATAATAATGGCAAATATCTGTTGGATTTCTGCTCAGGACATGGACTGGTTATTACTAACACCATGTTCCAACATAAAAATGTGCACAAATTCACATGGAGAGAAGAGGCTAGGAATAAGAAAAGTCTCATTGACTATGTTATTGTTGATAGTGATGTTTTCTCCCTGGTGCAGGACACCAGAGTGTACAGAGGATTTGAAATTGGAAGTGATCACTATTTAGTCTTGAGCAGGATAAAATTGAATTTCATATTGAAAAGAATAACATGTAAGAAAGTTTTAAAGCGAATAAAAGTTGAGCAGCTCTCAGATGTAAACTGTAGACTAAAATACAGAAATATTATTGAAAAGAAAATGGAAGAGTTTGAGAACAGGAATCAAACCTTGGAGATTCAGTGGCAAACTCTGAAGGAAACATTGATTGATTCTGCCAGAGAGGCATGTGGTGAGGTTGTGTGCAAAGATAAAAAAATCAGAACTCCCTGGTGCACACAGGAAGTTAAAGAGGCAGTGAAGGAAAAGAAGAAAGCATATCAAAAGTTTCTGGCAAATAAGTCAGCTTTTACTCTTACAGAATACAGAGACAAATGTAAGAAAGCTAAACAGTGTGTAAAACTAGCTAAACAAAAGTCATGGGAGGACTTTGGCAAGAATATAGAAAATAAATATCAAGAAGGTGGCAAAATATTCTGGAGGTTGTTGAAGAAGCTTAGGAATGGAGGAAAGAGTGCTGTAAAAGGAATTAGAGATGATAAAGGTGAAATGAAAACAGGAGAAAAAGATATCCTTGAAGTAAGGAGTAATTACTTTGAAAAACTGCTAAATGAAACAAGCAGTGATGACAGCACAGTGATAAAAAACACTGACCAGGCATGCAGTCAGGAATACATATCCATACTTGAAGTAGAAAAAGCCATCAAAGGCTTGAAATGTGGAAAGGCAGCAGGAGTAGATGATATTCGACCAGAAATGCTGAAGTATGGTGGTATAAGAGTCTTACAGTGGCTGCACTGCATAGTTCAGAAAGCCTGGACAGAGGGACGAATTCCCGATGATTGGAGTAGAGCTCTCATAGTACCCATATATAAAAAGGGAAATAAAACTGAATGTGAGAATTACAGAGGTATTTCCCTACTGAGTGTTCCTGGCAAGATCTATGCAAGTATACTTGAGAAACGGTTGAGAAGAATTGTGGAAGAAAAGCTTGGTGAAGAACAAGCTGGATCAGGCCAAATAGAGGCTGTCAGGATCAGATCTTCACTTTACGACAAATAGTCGAGAAAGCATGGGAATATAACAAAGATCTGTATTTAAGTTTTGTCGATTTGGAAAAGGCATATGACAAGGTGCCAAGAGAGAAGCTATTCAATACGCTGCAGTTATATGGTGTCAATGGGGCATTATATCAAGCAATATCTTATTGTATTCTTATTATCTTATTATATCAATATCTTATTATATCAAGCAAGTCTTTATTTGAGTTGTGAGTCAGCAGTTAGAATTGAAGGAAGTACAGGAAGATGGCTTAATGTTAAATCTGGTGTGAGACAAGGATGTACATTATCCCCTCTGTTATTCATTATCTATATGGATCACATTATGAAGGAATGTGGTATTAAACCTGATATCAAAATTGGAGATGTTAATGTCAGCTCTTTGCTTTATGCGGATGATGTTATACTTCTAAATAAATCCGCTACAAGTCTGCAAGATTCTCTGACTAAATTGAATAGCTGTTGTAATAGATATGGTATGAAGGTCAGCAATAAAAAGACAAAGACAATGAAAATAGGCAGAATCATTGGAAATGTCAACTGTGTTGTGAATGGAGAACCTGTGGAACAAGTAAAACATTTCAGCTACTTAGGCACAATTTTTACTGAAGATGGTAAACTAAATATAGAAATAGACAACAGAATCAGCAAAGCTGGTATCGTGGGAAGTCAATTGAATAAATTCATATGGAATAAGAAAGAAATTAGTCGGAACACTAAATTAGCTGTATACAAGACTGTGTTCAAACCAGTTTTAACTTATGGATCTGAGAGCTGGGTCAGAAGTAAAACACTTGACCAAAGACTAGAGACCGCAGATATGAGAGTCCTGAGAAAGATTAGAGGCGTGAACAGATGGCATCAATGGCAATATCATATTAAAAATGAGGATATTAGGAAAGAACTTGACATTGTCAGCATCCAGGAATGCGTTAGCAGAGCTAATCTCAGATGGTATGGTCACTTAAATAGAATGGGAGAGGAAAGATTAGCAAAACAAGTGTTCTCTGCCAGGTTGGCAGGAAAACGACCCAGAGGAAGACCAAGATATAGGTGGATTGATACGGTACAAAGTGCCTTAGACGATAGAAATATAAGATCTGATAATGTTGGAGTCTTGACAAGTAACAGACTGATTTGGAGGAAAATTGTAGATAGGAAGTTAGTAATGATGTAATTTTTTCATGTAGTACTGTCATATCCTGTACACCCCTTGAGGGTACATGGCAGGAATTTGATGATGATGATGATGATGATGATAGCTCTCTCTTTCTCTGTATTCTTTTAGGGCATCTGCCAACTTATTCGCTAGGAACTTTTGACATACTTTCTTTTTTTCCAGGACTGCTTCTGTAACTTCTTGTGTTCACCATGGTGTTCTTAATTTTCTATCCTTGCAGACAAGTTCATCATATACAGGGTGTTCGGGATAAATTTGACAGTTTCGTAAGGAAAAAGAAAATCTTCTTTGTATCTATTAAATTTAATGAATTGACAAAAAAACATTACAGGCAGAGTTAATTACAATACTATCAACAAGATTTAATCAAAATAACCACCATTAGCATCGATCACAGCTTCAATTCTGCTTCGGAACCTCGAACAAGCTGATGCTACAGTCTCCCTGGGAAGGGCCGCAAAAACTGTTTTAATTTTATCCATTAACTGGGCTTTTGTATTACTGGAAGTGCGATTGGTGTCTTTTTCAACTGCGCCCCATACAAAATAATCCATGGGGTTAAGGTCTGGGGAGTTTGGAGGCCAAACATTTGCACTGGTGAAGTCGTAGAAATTTTCAGACAACCATTTTTGACTTTTCCCAGAGGTGTGGCAAGGGGCCGAATCCTGCTGCCATACATACGGCCTACCATTGGCTACCCTTGTTATCCAGGGCTTGACTACAGTTAGCAACTCCACGAACAAAGCCCGAATTCCAATGCCAGGGTTCTTCAACACCTGTTCCTGCAGATTTGCGAGGAATTCTGCTGTACGAACGCAATCAGCTGCTAGGGATCTTTCTTCTTGCTACATCCTCGTAGTCACCATTGCAAGTCTCTAGTTCATGCCTGATTGTTTTTACTGTATTCAGGGAGCATTGGGCAGCAGTCGTAATATCCTTATTTTGATGGCGGGCACGAATCATCATGATACAAGTTATTCTCTTCCATGATTCAGGTGGGTTCCAGCTATCCATCCTTTCTGACATCTTGTATATGAATGAAGAAGGGTCCAAACTTTTAAATGAAGAGAAGTGTGTGTTAATACATGTAACTTACGGAAAAATATAATTAATTATAAATATGTCAAATTTATCCCGAACACCCTGTACCTTCCTAGCTGAATCAATCAGTGTCTTCTTTAGAGTTTGCTACTGAAGCTCCAAGGTTTGGGTCTTGTTTTTAGTTTGTTTCATTTTTGATTCAGTGATGTTTGTATAGTTGAGTCTACAATTTACCTGTAAAAGCTGCTCAACTTTAATTCTTTTAAAAGCTTTCTTACATACTGTTCTTTTCAATGTGACATCTGTTTTTATCCTGCTTAGTACTAAGTAATGGTCACTTCCAATTATGAATCCTCTGTACCACCAGACACTTCCATATTAAAAATTGATGCTTCTGTATCCACTGAAAATAAACTGAACTTTCCAAATAATCCTGACCCATCAGATGATATATTAGTTTTTCCAGAAGAAGAGTTGGACACTGGCTGTCTATACTGCCCTAAATCAATAGATAAATATTCGCTTGGCATAGGTAAGTTCTCAACAAATCAGACAAGCCTACAAAGCTAAAGCAGTATGAAAATTTTTATAGGTGGAACTGTCATGAGTTTGCCCTAATATTGATGATATCAAGGTTCTGCTGCAGAAACACATAAACCTTTCTCTTTTTGTCTACAGGAAACATATTTAAAACCCAGTGAGGAACTAACCCTAAGGCATTTTACTGTTGTTCATAAGGGCAGAACTGGAGATGGCCTGCCTCATGGTGGAGTAACTATCCTAGCAGGCCGTCATACTTTGTGTCCAACTTAATACTTTCTTATTACACTATGAGTTGTCAGTTAATTGAGACTGAATTTGATAATCTTATATTGCAATTGCTTCAGCACATACTTCTCTTGGGTAAGTTTAATAGAAACAACATTCTTTGGGATAGTGCCTACACGAATGGGCAAGGGTTGTATCATTCAGCGAATGCTCAACAGTCATTACCTTACCCTTCTTAATAATAGAGATGATACCTTTTTCCATATGTCTACCCACTTGTATTCTACAATAGCTCTTACAGCCTGTTCACCTGCCATCTTTCCACTGATAATTTGGGATGTTAAAGAGAACATTTATGGATGCAATCATTTTCCTGTTATTTGTACTATCTCTTCGCAGGAGCCATGTTCTTTTACAAGGACATGTGTGGAAAGTGGATCAGGGTGACTGGAATACGTTTTCCCATCTTTCAAAATTTAATGTTGAACACCTATCAATGAAGTAGTGAAGTATATCACATTGTATTGTCCAAGCAGCACCTGCAATTCCAAGAACATCATCTTGATTTTCACTCCAAAACCATGGTGGAATCAAGCAAGCAGCCAAAAAAAGATCTAGACACACATCATGGGATATATTTTGTAGGTACCCCACCACATCAAATCTAGTAGCCTTTAAATGTGCTCAAACAAAGCTTGTTATGTGAAACAACATAGTCAGAAACAATCTTGGATCCAATTTGCATCATCAATTAATCAAACAACCAGTGAAAAAATTGTATGGGTTAAAATCCAGAAAATGAAATGTAGATATAGAATGTTCCATTTGTCTATCTTGAAAATAATGGAAATAATTGTTACTGTTGCAGACACTTTCAGAGATAATTTTGCTAAAATATCAGCATCAGCTTCCTATCCTCCTGAACTTTTAATATTGAATGAGCAACAAGCACAACAGCAACTAAACTTTTGTATTAATGTGCTGTCATTTCTCCTTTCATTAAGAAGAAACTAAAAAGAGCACTTCTACTCTGCTTTCCAGTGCAGTAGGCCATGATGACATCCATTATGTGATCTTCCATCATCTTACATGGATCTCCTTTGCTTATTATACAGAATATAAGAGGAAGAGTTTCTGGATGTTTGACATAAGCTAACTGTCATTGCTATCCTAAAACCAGGGAAGGGTCCACACAAGTAAACAGTTATCAACCTATCTCTCTTATGAGCTCTCTGCTGTAAGATATGGGATAAATTGATAAATGCAAGACTTCTCTGGTATTTAGAAAGTAAGTATTAAGTATTTCTAGTATTTATAAAGAAAATATTTAGAAACCAAATTGGATCATTTGGTCTGTTTAGAAACATAAGAGCCACTTTCCTGAAACAGGAACATTTAGTTTCAGACTTCTTTGAAATGGAAAAAAAGCTTATGATACAGTCTTGAGATATGGCATATTAAAAGACCTGTTTAATCTTTGTTTGAGGAGATAACTTCCTGTTATTATTAAAACTTTCTGTCCAGCAAGTCTTCCAAGTCCTAGTGGGAAGCACATTATCTCAGCCATACCATCGAGAAGATGTTCCCTCAAGGCTGTCTTAAGTGTGACACTCTTTGCTGTCTGAGTTAATTCAGTCACTGAACAGGCTTCCTTCCACAGTAAGCAATGCTCTTTATGTCAGTAACTTCACAATTTATTCTCATTCCTGCAATATGAGGATAATTGGAAGACAATGCCAACAAACGGTTAATTGTCTCTTTGTGGGCTCTTCATAATGGGTTCAGGTTTTTAGCAGAAAAAAACTATCTTTGTACACCTCTGCCAAAAATGTATTCTTCATTTTGATCCTGATTTAAAGATGAGATAAAGTATTATTCCAGTAGCACCAGGGTTCAAGTTCTTAGGACTCATCTTTGACAGAAAGCTTACATTCTTTACACTCATTCATCAACTTAGAGACAAATACAAAAAAGCATTCAATCTTCTTCTTCACACTCTATCCTCTACAGAATGGGGTTTTTCTTGCTCTCCCTTTATTGTGCACTTGTACCAAAGCTTGATTATTGTCCCAGGTTTACAGTTCTGCAAGGGAGAGCGCACTCCACTGGTTGAACCCTATCCTTCATCAGGATATATGGATAGCTACTGGTACTTTTCACACATCGCCCATTCCTGCTAAGCTGTATTGCTTAGATGAAAACAGTTGTCTCTTAACTATGCCTTAAGAATAAAGTCTTTTCCAGAGCATCCTATGCAGACTAGTATATTTTTTTTTGTATTGGGGAGGACAATATCACACATGTCAGACTGCCACGTATCTCTTTGGTATGCATATTAAAGAGATATGAAGCTATTAGCCTGAATGTTGACAACCAGTGTTCCCTCTATGCTGTGCGCACACCTGTTTTACAACTAGCGCACAAAGCAAAAAATATGCACACACTAGATTTTCAAGATGAAATTAAAATTTATTAATTAAAGAAGTTCCAAGATAAAAAGCCAAACGGCTATTTTTCTGGCGAAGTTAATTCAATTAAGGGGATAAAAATCCCTTATTATTTTACAGCCAGTATGCGAAACTCTAAGATTGAAAACTACGATCTAAGAGTTTCATGCCGAAGAAACATTTTTTGATCTTAGAGTTTTTCATACTGGCTGTAAAATAATAAGGGATTTTTATCCCCTTAATTTAAAGAAGTTCCATCTAAACATTAACCTATAAATTCTTTAAAAAACATGGTAACTCGACAATGCTCAAGCCTATAACCTCGCATTTTTTATTACATTCTCGAAGTTGCACAAAACATATAAATTATTAACAGTAACCCTATTTGAGGCTAGCGATTTGATGCCAAAGTGAAAGGGGTGTGGCTTAAATGTGTTATTTTTAAGTAGCATATAGAATGCCGTGCGGTTTGTTTACATCTCAGGCCTAACTCATGGAAAATTCCCAAACGTGATTGGCTGATCAAATTAGTTCAAGATCATGACGAAGTGAAAGTGAAAGGGGTGTGACTTAAATGTGTAATTTTTAAGTAGCATATAGAATGCCGTGCGGTTTGTTTACATCTCAGGCCTAACTCATGGAAAATTCCCAAATGTGATTGGCTGATCAAATTAGTTCAAGATCATGACGAATTAAAACAATGATTTCATAATTTTAATAAAAATAATTAAGTACTTTTAAAAACTTAAATTAGAGTACAATTAATAATATTGTAGCGTTTCAAAATTCTCTAATTTTTAAAAGGAATTTTAAAATAGTGGAAGGAAATTAAACTAATCAGAGATATTGATACATTAATGAGAACAGTGTACACGCTCTTTTCTCGTTCCACAGTGAAAAGACATGAATTTAAAGAAATTGTCGAGGCGTCTGAAAATGAAGCTATTGCCTTCAGACCACTCAATGAAGTGCAGTGGCTATCCAGACATTTTGCATTACAGGCAATAATAAGAAACTATGAGGGACTGATCACATATTTTGAAAAAGACAAATCACATGATCCCGTAGTTAATTATTGTCACAATAAATTAACTAATGTGACATTCAAAGTAGCTGTTAATGTTTTAAGTGATGTTTTTGAAGAAATGGCTTCCCTGTGCAAAATCTTACAAAGGAGTAACCTTACACCACTTGACAGTCATCATTTTGCCAGAAGGAAGATTAACAAAATCAGGAATCAGTATTTAGAAGGTGATGCTTGCTGGAGTGACAGAGTAATGCTTTACTTAAACAAGAAGAGATTGAACCAGTAGATACTAGGCCCCTGTTAAATTTTATAGATTGTTTATGTGCACATTTAGAGGACAGATTCCCTGAGAATGAGATACAAGAATGGTCAGTGTTTGATATCTCCTCTATTTCACATTGTGATTTCTCATTTGGTAGTGAACATGTTAATGCCCTTTGTCTTAAATATCATGATTTTCTGGATGATACTGCAGAAATAATTAGTCAGTTTAATGATTTAAAATTTTCTGTACAAGAAAAAATTAAATGCAAAATGATATCAAATTTTACACAAATGGTTGTATTTGCTCTTCAAAATGAGCAGTTTTGTGATGTGGCAAAGTTGATGGATATTGGAGGAACCTTCCTTGCATCTAGTGCAGACTGTGAGCGAGGTTTTAGTCTAATGAATCAAATAAAAAACCAACTTAGAAACCGTTTAGGAGAATGTCATTTGGATATGCTAATGAGAGTGAAAAGTTACCAATTATATGGAAATTCAATTAATTTAGATAGTGTGTATAAAGAGTGGGTGAATACCAAAGACAGAAGAGAGAAAAAATAAAGAGATAGAAGCTAGAACTAAACAAGACGAGAATTAGTAACGGACTTATTATGAATGTTTAACAAGGTGAGAATTAGTAATGGGAATATTTTATTATGTATTTTTAGAGTTATTTGCAAGGTTAGAAAATTTAATTAAAGGCAATCAGTTACTAGTGTTATCTTTTTTTTTTTTTTACTTTATTTCTTACTTCTAATCAGATCAATATTAAATACATATAAAATATTCATGTTAGCTCTGTGATTGATGTCGCACAACTTACTTGGTGATGGTAATAATACACACACTTAGAATCCTATCTAGTACAGTTGGTATCGTGTTGGCCTCGCATACGCGAAGTCTCCGGATCGAGTCCTGCCCAAGGCTTGTGAATCGTGATTTCCGACTGTTTACTGGGGAGGCTACTGCCGTGTGTGGGAACATGGTGGGGAGTTGGGGTAACCTGGCTGACGTCCCATTGACACCAGAAGGTAAAGAGTGAACTAAAATTTTTTAACTTTTTTGCTTAAATAATCAGTATGGTGACTCGTATGGGTGCGCACATACTTTTCAAAAGAAGGCAAATTTTGCGCACATGCAAATTTCTGCGCACACGCACAGCAAAAAATTAGAGGGAACACTGTTGACAACATTACCTAAACCAAACATAACAGCATTCCTCCATGGCAAGTTTGCAGTCCATCTTAACCTCTCACTTTTTCAACTACTAGCTTCATGCTCCATCATCTGTCTACTTGCAATTGTTCAATGCATTCAGAGCAGCCCACTTTGATTTCTTACCCATCTATACTGATGGTTCAAGATCTCAGTCATCTTTTGGTTGTACTGCTGTGTTTCCTGTCATTACTATATTCCATCAGATCCCACTTAATTGCAGTAATTATACAGCAGATTTGCATGCCATTCAGCTTATGCTTGCATATAAAAGAAAAATGCCACCAGAAGTGTGTAATTTTTACAGATGCAATGAATTCATTATAGACCATCTCATGTCATGTATAATCCACATCCAATACTTTGTGAGGTTTTAAACTGTTTTGCAAAATGAAGACCCTTAATTTTTATGCTCAGTTGTGTTGGTTTCTCAGCCACATTGAATTAAAGGAAATGAGATTGCAGATGCTACTGCAAGATCAGCTCCTACTTTTTCCATTTGACAGTCTCATATACAGACTTCATGCAGCTTATAAGATCAGAGCTAGTTATCCAATAGCAGTCTTCATGGAAGCACTGACAAACAAATTGCATGAGATTGAGCATTGGCAGTCTAGTCAACATAGCAACAGAAGAGAGGAGATTGTTCTTGTTATGCCCCACATGTCGTGGGCATCTTATCCATTTTTATTTATTGAGGGCTGATGGCCCACCTACGTGTGAAAAATGCAGCACACATACCACCATTTGTCATATTCTCGTGGAGTGCCAGTACTTCACACATGACGGGAATAAAATTTTTACTAATCTATCTTAGTCATATACACTCAGGCAGATGTTATCAGACTCTGGCAAATTGCATGATTTTTTTAACTTTTTACAAAAATTAATGTATATAATCATATTTGATTATGAATTCTATTTTTGTAATAGATGCTGAATTGCATAATTTATAAATTTTAAAATGTGTTTTTTGTATATTAAATGTTATTATTACTTTATCACTTTCTTACAATTTATTATTACCTTCCATACTGCTGTAACCTTCACTTTGGAGAAATATGATCTTTGCTGTCCTTGAACATTGTCTTGTTAGTTTGCAACTTTGGTTGATTTCCCTCTTTTTGTATATAAATTTATTCAGCTGTCTTTCCACCATATCAGATTACCTTGTTCTGTTATTTATTTCCATATTTAATGGATATCATCACAAAACCGCATAAGTAGCTGAAATGTATAAACTGTTCTATAGTTCATTTCTAAGACTGTTGTTGTTGTTGTTTTAAGTGTTGTTAACAACAATTAAAGTTACGCTAGATCTTGATAGTAACAACAAGGACTTTCCCTTGAAATGAAGCTGATAATGGTAAAAGACTCTTGTAGATTGTAGATTTATTTAAGAGGAAAATTGTGCATTGAGTAAAGAACTAAACTTAATATTCCCTACTTGAATATCAGGTTTATTATCACTTTTCTCAACAATGTTATCTATATAGATTATAAATAATAATGCAGATGACATACAATCCTCCTTCATTCAGTTTTATTTTGTCCCCTTATATAAATTACTATGATGAGAGCTGTTCTCCAGTTATCTGGGCATGAACTTTCTGACTAAACTTATTATTCTGTAAAAGTCACTGTAAAACTTATATTTCAAATCTCTTTTCTGACTTCTGATGACTTGTTCTACCCAAACATTCAAAGATGCTCCTGATTGCCTTGTGCCTGGACATTTTTTATCCACCACGGTTCTTGTCTATTCATGTTTTTTTTCCACACACAGGACTATGGTGTACTTTGCAAGTTACATATGGAATTAAATAAACCCCAAAAAATTTGTTACATCATTTGATAATTATTCCAGGTAATTACTGAAAGTATCTAGAATATCTTTGACTTCTTTTATATTATTGTTTGTGATCTGTGATTTTGTTTTTGTGGTGCTCTTTCCTCATATAGAGGCTGCATTCTTAGTTTCTCAACCATTTTGGTACCTTAATGATATTTTTATCCTATATTCTTTGTGTAGGGATGCTTCAGGATCAAAACTGTATAACGGAGAGGAGACCTCCACATAACCTTTAAAGGAATGCGGAGAACCGACCAGGGCTTCTGACCTAATGTCCAATCCTCACCTTCTCGTGGTGCACCCTGTTGGGTATCTACCTGGATATGAACAAACGAGGATGGGCTGGCAATTTGGGATTTATCCAACCAAATTGTATTCTTATTGGCTTAAACCAGTATAAAAAATGATGGTACAACATGACAAAATTTCATGCTGGATGGGGCGGCCTCCTGGTTAAACAAGCCCCCCCCCCCCCCGCTGTTTTCACCAGTGAACCAGGGTGAACAGCGAAAAGTCAGCTACTGGAACAAATCTGAAAGCACACCCGAACTCAACATCACCAGAGTTAAAGATCAGTACTATTAACATAATGAGCCTGAATGGTAAAGAAATGGAGCTAGCTGAGGAATTAGATAAGTACCAGATCAACATAATAGGGGTGACTGAAACAAAAAAGACCAAAACTGGTGAGATCTTTCTGAGCAATAAATACAAAATGTTATATTCAGGCAATGACAATCAAGGAAAAGAAGGAGTTCATATTGGAGACTTAATGGATTGTATACAGCACTCAGAAAGGATTAAAACAGAATTTAATACTTCCTATATATTTAGTCTCAGTAAATGAGACATCTTCAGGGATTACAAAAAAACTAATGTAACATCAAAAACAAATAACACACAATACTAAGCCCAACCACGTGGGTGACACTAAAGTCCTATCTAGGTAGAGCGCCCTCTAAGGGCGGTTGTAGGTGACCTGGAATGTAAAGTGGAACCTCTGGCAGAGGTCCTTTGATGGCTTTTTTCGTGTGGAACCTCTGGCAGAGGTCCCACTTTACATTCCAGGTCACCTACAACCGCCCTTAGAGGGCGCTCTACCTAGATAGGACTTTAGTGTCACCCACGTGGTTGGGCTTAGTATTGTGTGTTATTTGTTTTTGATGTTACATTAGTTTTTTTGTAATCCCTGAAGATGTCTCATTTACTGAGACTAAATATATAGGAAGTATTAAATTCTGTTTTAATCCTTTCTGATTGCTGTATATAATCCATTAAGTCTCCAATATTATGTCCTCACAGCAATGAAGCCTCTACACATGAAAAGAAGGAGTAGCCATAGTATTCAACACTAAATACGAGTCTAATTTTCTTGAATGGCAGGCAGTCTCAAGTACAGTGATATGGGCAAATATCAGAATGGGGAACTGGACAATGAGACTTATTTGTCCCTATGGTCCCACAGAAGGCTCTACTAAGGTAGAAGTGGAGGAATTTTTTGATGCTTTAGAAAAAGCAACTGACACAATGAAAAAGGAAAAGTTGGTCCTTGTTGGGGATCTAAATAGCAGAGTAGGAAGTGATTGTCTGACATACAAAAAATATTTTGGGAAAATTTGGAGAAAAGAGCAAAGCTAATAATAATGGCAAATACCTGTTGGATTTCTGCTCAGGACATGGATTGGTTATTACTAACACCATGTTCCAACATAAAAATGTGCACAAATTCACATGGAGAGAAGAGGCTTGGAATAAGAAAAGTCTCATTGACTATGTTATTGTTGGTAGTGATGTTTTCTCCCTGGTGCAGGACAACACCAAAGTGTACAGAGGATTTGAAATCGGAAGTGATCTCTATTTTGTCTTCAGCAGAATAAAATTGAATTTCATATTGAAAAGAATAACATGTAAGAAAGTCTTAAAGCGAATAAAAGCAGCTCTCACATGTGAACTGTAGACTAAAATATACAAAGATTATTGAAGAAAAAATGACATGTTTGAGAACAAGAACCAAACCTTGGAGATTCAGTGGCAAACCTTGAAGAAAACCCTGATTGATTCAGCTAGAGAGGCATTTGGTGAGATGTCTGCAAGGATCGAAAAATCAGAACTCCATGGTGGACACAGGAAGTTAAAGAGGCAGTGAAGGAAAAGAAGAAAGCATACCAAAAGTTCCTGGCAAATAAGTCAGCTTGTGCTCTTAGAGAATACAGAGACAAATGTAAGAAAGCTAAACACTGTGTAAAACTAGCTAAACAAAAGTCATGGGAGAACTTTGGCAAGAACATAGAAAATAAATATCAAGAAGGTGGTAAGATATTCTGGAGGTTGTTGGAGAAGCTAAGAAATGAAGGAAAGAGTACTGTAAAAGAAGTTAGAGATGATAAAGGTGACATGAAAAGGGGAGAAAAAGATATCCTTGAAGTATGGAGTAATTAATTCGAAAAATTGCTAAATGAAACAAGCAGTGATAGCACAGTGGTAAAAAACACTCCACAGGCTTACAATACAGTCAGGAATACATATCCATACTTGAAGTAGAAAAAGCCATCAAAGGTTTGAAATGTGGAAAGGCAGCAGGAGTAGATGATATTCGACCAGAAATGCTGAAGTATGGTGGTATAAAAGTCTTACAGTGGCTGCACTGCATAGTTCAGATGGCCTGGACAGTGGGATGAATTCCTGATGATTGGAGTAGAGCTCTAATGGTACTCTAATAATACTCTAATAGTATATAAAAAGTGAAATAAAACAATGTGAAAATTACAGAGGTATTTCCCTACTGAGTGTTCTGGGCAAGATTTATGTCAGTATACTTGAGAAATGGTTGAGAAGAATTGTGGAAGAAAAACTTTGTGAAGAACAAGCTGGATTCAGGCCAAATAGAGGCTGTCAGGATCAGATCTTCACTTTATGACAAATAGTTGAGAAAGCATGGGAATATAACAAAGATCTGTATTTAAGTTTTGTAGATCTGGAAAAGGCATATGAAAAGGTGCCAAGAGAGAAGCTATTCAATACCCTACAGTTATATGGTGTCAATGGGGCATTATATCAAGCAATTCTTAGTCTTTATTTGAGTTGCAAGTCAGCAGTTAGAATTGCAGGAAGTACAGGAAGATGGTTTAATGTTAAATCTGGTTTGAGACAAGGATGTACATTATCCCCTCTGTTATTCATTATCTATATGGATCACATTATGAATGAAAGTGGTATTAAACATGATATTAAACATTAATATCTTCAATCAGAATTGAAGATGTTAATGTCAGCTCTTTGCTTTATGTGGACGATGTTATACTTCTAAATAAATCCGCTACAAGTTTGCAAGATTCTCTGACTAAATTGAATAACTGTTGTAATAGATATGAAGGTCAGCAGTAAAGAGACAAAAACAATGAAAATAGGTAGAATCGTTGAAAATGTCAACTGTGTTTTGAACGGAGAACCTGTGGAACAAGTAAAACATTTCAGCTACTTAGGCAAGATTATTAGTGAAGATGGTAAATTAAATATGGAAATAGACAATAGAATCAACAAAGCTGGTATGGTAAGAAGTCAATTGAATAAATTCGTATAGAATAAGAGAGAAATTAATCGGAACACTTAATTAACTGTATACAAGACAGTGTTCAAACCAGTTTTAACTTATGGATCTGAGAGCTGGGTCAGAAGTAAAACTCTTGGCCAAAGACTAGAGACCGCAGATATGAGAGTTTTGAGAAAGATTAGAAGCATGAATGACCCAGATTAAGACCAAGATATAGGTGGATTGGTACGGTAGTGCCTTAGACAATAGAAATATAAGATCTGTTAATGTTGGAGTCTTGACAAGTAACAGACTGATTTGGAGGAAAATTGTAGATAGGAAGTTAGTAATGATGTAAATTTTTCATGTAGTACTATCATATCCTGTACACCCCTTGAGGGTACATGTCAGGAATTTGATGATGATGATTCTTTGTGTAATCTTACCATGATATTTGTTCTGCTGCTTTTACACAAAACAGTTTTTCTGCATTTTCCCCCCTCCCTCATATTTTCCAAGAGTACTGTGCTACTAGCTTTTTGTTTTTGTATGATTTCTTCTTTCCTTGGGCTGTTTCATTAACATCCTGTGTCCATCACTATATTAATATTTAGTATGATTTCAACAACAATAAAAACAATGCATATACATACCCAGTCTTAAATATTCAGCATTGGAACATTCACCACCCACTGTGATAATAAACCTTCCATTCATTCATTCATTCATTCACAACTTGCCATGCAGAAATTCTCCTCCCTGCTTCTCCTCTCTGCCAAGCTCTGTAAAGACACTCCTGTGATCTGTCCTCTTAATTAACATTCTGGTGTCCTCCTGAGACAGTCTTTGTCACTTGTCTCTGCACTATCTCTAACCTTCCCATATCATGCAGTTATCCAGATTACCAGCTCTATAAATTCAGAGATGTGGTTTAATTGGTGTCTGAATTGGCACTATCACTTCCTCATCTCTACTTTTCATTGTCATCATTATGGCAGCTTTTTCTTGGTAGCGTTTAGAGTTTTTCCTTGAACTTCAGCTCTCTGCCCATTAATACTCCCAGATCTCTTGCCTCCTCCATTTCCTGTCACCTTTCCATTTGATACATTGTATCCCCATACAAAATTTGCTACGCCTTTCAGCTAGCTATCTAACTGGATTACCTAACTTTCTTTTCAACTTTATCTTATTCAATTTCAATAGTAGTATGTTATGTGGTATTCTGTTAAACACTTTTGTTAAAAATAAAAAAAAATACTGCATAAATATCTCTGTCCAATAATATATAGCCAATTATCGGAACAAGACCTCCCTTTAATAATCACATGCTGCTTTCTGGAGTGATGAATATTTTCATCACTCCAAATGTCTCATCAAATTGTGGGTTCTAATTTCTCTGTTCATGCAGATAACTTTGGTGCAAGTTTTTCTAGTTCAGATTTTGGTCATCTAGTTGCATTCAGATTTCATTTTCTGGGTGCATTTCTTATATTTAAAATTTTCACTTATTCTCCAGTAATGTTGGTATATTTGACAGTTCACTTCTGAGACACATCAATTTGGATTATTTCAAAAAACATGAGTAGATATTTTTCTTTTAAATATTTTTTAATATTCAACATAGATTGGAAGAAGTAAAGATCACATAGCAAAAAGAAAATGAAATTTATTCACCTACTAAGAGATAACTTGGTATATAATATGATGTTGTTTATTCCAGATAGGCCCCCCCCCCCCTCCACACACACACATATTAACCTTCCATATACATCTTTCTCTTACAGGTTTTTATGCCTGGCACTACCTTAAGCTTCCTCTTAAACCAGTCAATATCACCTGCCTTATAGTCCCATATATGCCTATTCTTGAAAATTCTATGTTATGCAATCTTCCAAGTCATAACCTCGTGATCACTCTTCCGTATTGGTGCCAGTGTGGTCACATTAGTTATGGATAGCTCTTCTGATCCTGTGATGAGATCAACACTCTCCTACCCTGCATCCCACCATTACATGCTGCTTCAAGAAGTCATTATTTCTCACAATGTGCATAAATTCCATTTCCTTCCTACCATGTGATCTTTCCTCTTATGTAAAAACATATAGCACCTCCATAGTGCATTTGGAAGAACGATGGTATGTTGCGCCCCAATTAGAAAAGACCTAAGTTTGATTCCCGTCGAGACGGGAGGAATCTTTATATGGGCTTTTTCAATTGCAGGTGAGTTAGCTGATCTCGTACGTAGGTAGCAGGGTTTTTTCTCCCCGGAACTCGGGTTTTTCATCTCACACACAGACAAATCGGCCCTTCAGAACACATGCAATTTACTGACAAAAATTACTAGTTGTGGTAGATGGCGGTGATGTAGATAATTGGTAGTAAAGTTCGGTGTAGTGGTGGAGACGGAGAGTTAGTGTTCAGTAGGTGTCCTCCCACGATGAGTCTTCGGACTCCTTGGAGGCGTTACGAATAATAATGATATATATAGGGACATATGTAGGAACATGTGTCTCCATAGTTGAAGTCTTCTGTAATAATTAATTGACCTGCACTCATTGTACTAATTTGCCGATGTCTTCCACATCATCCCTGGCACCTATAGTAGCAACCAACTTTATATCTTGTCTTGTTGGCTTCAATCTCATGCCAGACTGCCTCAAAACACGTGCCATCAACTAGCCTGTCTCCTACTCTTTTTTGCAGCAGTTCATCTGCTATCATCAGCAGTATTCCTCCATCCCCATCCTGTCTTCTCTATCCTTCCTGAATATACTAAATCCTTCACATTCTATTCCTTTAACTGCATTATTTGCTGTTAGCCATAACTTTAGACAAGGTTCCACTAACCAGTGCAAAAACCTCTCCCTCATATGCTAATGCCAGAAGTACCTGATAGCTCTAGCATTAGTATATATAGAAATTGTAGCATTCCCCTTAAGCCTCTGACCACTTTTACAATCCTGAATTGACTACACCATTCGATATAGTTGCTTGAGAGAGTTGATACTGCATTTTTCAGTCATTCTTATACTTACTTGCCTCATGGATATCTGTCTGTCCACCCACCTACCCCCCCTCTCTCTCGCTCTCTCTCACACACACACACTTGCTTTAGTTTTCCTTAATTTACACTTCTGCACTCTTCCCGAACAAAGTTTTCTCTGGACCGAACTCCAAATCCATGTAGGTACATTCCATTAGCATTATATAAATCCTTCCATCCATTAAATTCAGACCCATAGGTCCACAAACTCTACATCATTTCTTCAGCACAACGTGAATGTTGATTCAGTTATTATCAACACTCTCATTCCTCACCTCACTTATCCTAGCATGGCAGGAGACTTACAATCTTCACCCTTCATCTCTTTTTTTTTTGCTTTATGTAACAATTCCTTTACATTCTTCCTCATACAGTATTTCTCACCTCTCAAGTCATCAGAACTAGTAAAAACAGTTAATTCTTTCACCTTGCCTTTTTGCATCCTGACAGTATCACTAATTAATAAAACTGTTTCTATTAATGTTATTAATTCAGTCCGCTGTCTGCTCTGCTTTCACATACTTCATTCTCTCCACACATCTGGCACTCGCTTTCAAAACACTGGCTACACTCTCACTCACCAGTTTTGCTCTCCTTCCACAAATCCTTCAACTTTTGCAACAAATATCTCACACGCATGCACACTGCACTGAACAAAATCACACATATTCAATTCACCCAGCAAGAATGTCTTGGCTGTCATTGACCTGCCATGCATTGATTCCATACTGACAGTATGTCTAACAGATAAGCTTAGATTATTCAGACGATCATTAGTTGTTAGTTAGTTAGTTAGCGTGTGATGATACAATGGCCGTGAGGCCCTTTTTTTACAGGAAAGTATGGCACCATCTCAATTTCCCCAAATTTTATCCGGGCTCAGGACTGGCATAGCTGACGAATCAGGCCTATGGCTTGGACTTAAGTATTCCTGACTGCAATCCATGTGTGTTCACAGGACTGGTTTGCCTGCTTGTGGGATGAAAAACTCCAGACAAACTGAGGGGGGGAAACCCTGCTTTCCACCCCAAGACCGGCTAACTTGGCTATGGCTGAGAAAGATCCTTAAGCTCCTCACGTCGTCGATGGGAATCGAACCTAGGACACTCCTTCCTCAGGCATATCGTTGTGAAGCACATAGCCACTAGGCTAACTGTGCAGACAGAAGATTATTCATAACTTATTTTTAACAGTATTAACAACACCAAACAAACTATTTTATAAAAAAAGATGTTTATTAACTTGCTTATATTTCACTGAATTTCAAATCAGCATCTTCAGAGGCACGGCATGTATACGTGACAGTGAGTAAGTGAAACAATACCAATTGTAACAGACAAAAAATCTAAAGTCCTAATTTGACTCTCTGTAATGTTGTTAAAAAATATATATATTACAGCTATGTGGGAGTTGCATTAATTTTTGGCAAATTAATGCAACCATATTTGTTCAGGTTAGGAGAATTCTTCATAGTCATGATTGACTCTAAAAATAATCTGTAACAACTTCTAAATTGCACGTTAGTTTTCTTCCATCTGATACTGTGTGAAGGGGTGTACAGAGCGTGGTCTGCCTGTCCTGACTTGCTATAGTAATGGTAGTGAATGTATTTTTTGTATCTTTTGTATTAATTAATGCTTTGAAATGGACTGATTTTTTTTTTTTTACAAAAGTAGAGGAGTTTCCAGTGGGGGGGGACAAGACGCTTAGCTAACTGTTGTGCAAGTTTACAAGTAAGAATTACTGTGGGTGATTTAACATGAACAGGTTTTATTTTATTTTATTTCTTTGGGCCAGGAAGTCACTTTTTCCAACAATTTGCAGACTTTTTTCTTTTCAGACATAGTGAGGTCTCGATCTTAATTTGATAAATATAACCATCATATAGGAGATCTTGCTTTTTTTTTTTTTTTTTTTTTTTTTATATAATCCTCTTGATCCAGGATCTGTTATTATATACCTGGAAGAACATAAAAAATACATTTACTACCATTACTCTGGCAAGTTAGGACTGGTAGACATGCTTTGGACACCCCTTCACACAACACGTGATTAGATGGAAGAAAACCAATGTGCTATTTAGAAGTCATACAGATCTGAAAGATTATTTTTTGCATCAGCCATGACTATGAAGAATTCTACTAACCTGAATAAATGTGGTTTCATTAATTTGCCAAAAATTTCAGAGACTGTTATCTTAAGAGTAACTTCCACATTGCTGAAAATACTTTTTTACAACATTAGAGGGCACCAAATTAGGACTTTAGATCTTTTGTCCGTTACAACTGGTATTGTTTCACTTACTCACTGTTGCTTAAACATTCTGTGTTCTGCTCTGAAGACGCTAATTAGAGATTCAGTGAAATATAAGCAAGTTAATAAACATCTTTTTTATAAAATAGTTTGTTTGGCATTGTTAATACAGTTAAAAATAAGTTATAGATACTGACCATATGTACTTTAAACAAATATACCAGCTTTACTTAAGCCTGAACAGCTCAATCTCGGACACATCCCTGAAAATCAAAAAGCTATAATAAATTAACTTAATATTCTTAAATACATTTTTTGAAAAATGACATCTTTCACCAGCACACATACACAGTGTGCCACTTTGTGGCATCATCATGAGGTGGAATTATTTTGGCTATTTCTGTTTGTTGTGTTGAATATTGAGATTGAAAGTGTGGTGCAAGATTCGAATGTTCAAAAAATTTGAAAGAATGAATGAGAGCACAAGTGAGACGCAAAATTCGAAAGATGAGATGGTTAAGCAAGGAAAGAGATTAAATGGATGTAGAATGAAGTTAAGAGAATTCGGGATGTGCATGGAAGAGTGAAAATGATGAAAACAAATAATGTTGGTATAAAAGAGGTAACGAAAGACCTGCGAGTGATGTTGTATGGTGATTCAATTATTAAAGGTGTGCTGGATGAGAGGATGCATATAATATGTATTACTGGAGGTAGAATGAGTAGAGTGATTGAGGCATTGGATATGAGAAATAAGTGAGCAAAAAAATTGGTAGTTGTAATAGGTAGACTTGACTGCAAACAAGAACATCAGATTGGATATCAGGTTGCTTAGACAGATAAAAGAGAATAGTGTGATAGGAAAGGTAGTAAGCATGTTGTCCATGTATGATAGTGGTGAGATGAGGTAGAGAGCAAGGATTATGAATGATATGTTAGCAGAAATGTGTGAGGAGAAAGGAGTGCAGTTTGTTAATGTGTGGAATGAGTTTGAAGGACAAAGTGAACTGTAAAAGAGTGATGGACTGCATTTGAGTGATTTTGGTGAGTGTCGCTTGGAGAGACTGCTGCTGGAAGATAGAGAAGTAAAAATGAGTACAGAGAATGAATCTGATCAAGTGGGAAGTGATGTGGGAGAGTAAGACAGGAGAGATTAAAGAGGTATTATGAATGAAGAAGTGAGCGGCATGAGTATAGAGAATGAGAGAATGGGTTGCAAGACGGACAGGGAAATGGGTAGGCTCAGGGTGGACAGGGGAACACAGCGTGAGAAAGGTGGATGCTCCAAGAGGATATGAATGCATGTGTAGACAGGAAAGGAAGGGGATGATCTGGGATCAAGGGAAAACAGTTGGATTTGAAGAGAGTTCTAAAATGAATAAGGAGAAAGGGAAAATGGCTTGAGTTGAGCAGGGAGAAATCACATCATGAGTGGTATCAGTGGAACTAGCTATAGATCCGGGAATGAGCTGCTGTGTTTGTATTCATATGCTAGAAGTGTAAGAAACAAGGCAAATGAAATGGTTGCATTAATTGAGTCTGTTCACCCAAAAATTGTTGGAATAAGTGAGACATGGTTAGATGAGGACGACATCCTGACAGGAATAGAGATGGAAGGGTATGATGTGTTTTGTGAGGATAGAAGGAGTAAAAAGGGAGGGGGGGGGGAGTGCTATTGATGATAGAGAAAGAGTTATGTCCATACAAAGTAGAGATGCAAGAGGGGAAACAGTGCCAGTGGTTTTGAGGCAATGTGGTGTGATATAGAGGTGAATGGAATGAAATACTTAGTTGGATGTTGTTACAGACCAGGAAATGTGGATGGTAGTGACTATGAAATGTACAATCAAATTAGCCAAGCAAATAAGAAAAGGGTGATCATTATGGTTGATTTTAATTATGGCAACATAGATTGGGATGATGAGATAGCAACTGGAAGTAAAGAAAATTAGTTTCTTGAGTTTTTGAGAGACAACTACCTCAGACATTATGTAACAGAGGGCACACGAGGATTGCAGGTCTTGGATTTGATCATCACATCAGAGGATGTAATTATAAATGAGGTGCCCAATCACCCTCCATTTGGTGAGAGTGACCATGAAGTGATTACCAGCAGTGTGAGGACCTCTGTGAGTAAAGGGTATATGTGGAACTAAAAGGGTGACTATGAAGAGCTCAAGAGACAGCTAGCAGGTGTAGCATGGAATGAGGAGGTAGCTGGAAAAGAGATCAATGCAGCTTGGGGGATATTCAACAACTATCTAGTAGAAGCAATTTTAAATGTATTCCAAGGGTCAGAAGGTTAAATAAGGTACGTGTTAAATGGATGAATGAAGATAGTAAGCATGCGATAGAGAAAAAGGGCATTATGGAGGCAGCATAAGAGAAGTGGTAATAACCAATTCCATGAGGATTACAAAGACCAGGCAAGGTGAGTGACTTGTTGGTAAGGTTAGCAAAAGTGAAGTATGAGCAGCAGTTAGCTAATGAAGCCAAAAAAATCCTAGGGAGTTCTTTTCAATATGTGGCCAGCAAAAAAAAAAAAAAAAAAAAGAATGATTATGGAAGGATGACATTGATTGGAGAAAATGGTATAAGGACAGCTCTTACGGAAGATATAGTGGAGATACTTAATGAGCAGTTCATATAGGTCTATCATTCTTGTGAGAATGACTTCATCGAGAGATTGAGAGCAGCTGATGATGGGGAAGAGAGAGTGACTATAAGTGAACAAGAGCTGTATGGGAAATTGAGCAAACTAGATGTTAATAAGGCTGTGGGCTTGATAATATATCACCCTGTATTCTGAAAGGATGTGCCAGGGAGTTGACATTTGCCTTGACATATTTTTTTAATATGAGTCTTGCACTGGGTCAAGTTCCTAAGGAGTGCAAGATTGTGCCATTTCATAAGGGACAGAACTCAAGCATCAAATTATAGGCTTATCTGTGTGTGTCAGGTGTTGTGGTTAAGTTGTTGGAGAAGCTGGTGAGAACTAAGATCCAGAATTGGGTTGACAACAATGGTATTATCTTTGATGGGCAGCATGGATTTGCTAAAGGCAGGTCATGTTTTAGTAATCTACTTACTTATTACAATAAAGTGATGGCTTCCTTGGACAGAAGAGAGGGATACACACTAATATACTTAGATTTCGCAAAGGCTTTTGATAGATTACCGCATGATAAGTTGATAGTCAAACTAGAGCCAATGTAGTACCTACACATCTGTTTTAGGGCCATTACTGTTTAACTTGTATGTTAATGATCTGGCAAAGATATGCATGGAGATATTGAGTTGTTTGCAGATGATGCAAAGTTGGGACAAACTATGAAGAGTAGAGAAGATAGTCAAAGATGTTGTGACCTTACCAGAAGACTTGAATAAATTGAGTGTTTCAGCAGGGGAATGGTGATGCGAGTTCAATGTTGCAAAATGTAAGGTTTTAAAATTTGGGAAACAAAGATGGGATATAGAATTTATGCTTGGCGGGCAGGGATATATTGTCAGAAATGGAGGAAATAAGAGATCTTGGGGTGACAGTGAATAAATATCTGGAACTGAGGGGACACATTTTCCAAAATTGTGAAGACAACAGAATGACTTCTGGGAATGATACAGAGGACACTGACTTGTAGAAGTAAGGAGATTCTTGTTCCATTGTATAAGGCTTTGATTAGGCCACACATGGACTACTGTGCCCAGATTTGCTCACCTGGTTTTCAAAAGGATGAAGAGATGGTGTGCAGAGGCAACTGACCAAGGTAGTTTCTGACCTCTGGAATGTCAAATATGAGGAAAGATTGAGAAGATGCAATTTCCAGAGTCTAGTGGATAGGAGGAAGAGGGGGGGGATATGATAGAGACCTACAAGTTAGTAAGGGATTGTTATAGGATCAATGTTGGAGAGATTCTACAGAAAACAGTGGGAGATCAGGGAAGTGAGAATCAGGTTTTTTGCATGCAGAGTTGTGAATGTATCTGCAGAAAATTTGAGTGCGTTTAAGATGCAGTATGATGAGCTGTGTGTATGATAAAAGGATCTCCTATATGAGAGTTTGACTCCATGGGGTCTTGGGGTAATAATAATATACTAGATTAATATAAGCTGATCTACTATGATCTACTAGTGCTAGAATTTTCAAGAAAGTCTTCTATATCTTTGTTAGCTAAGCAGATAGCATCTCTGTCTTTTAGCCAATAGACTGTTGGTCTAATCTCCCTTGGAATATGTGTGGTGAATATCTGTAGGTGGGAGATAAATTTCATTTCTTAGTGTGAGACCATTTATCCCTTTCTTGTGGCTGGTCTCTATAATAGGGCTTCTGGATTATCTATTATATTTCATATTATATTTTTATTATTATTATTATTATTACGGGCAACTCCAGGGAGTCCTTAGACTCATCGAGGGAGGCTCCAAATCATATTCATCACAACTATTTGACATTCATACAGTATCTATCATACCTTGCCTTAAACTCATTCACTGTCACAGCATCCACCACAGACTCTGGCAGCCCATTCCACTCATTCACCACTCTAAAAGTAAAGAACCCAGCTCTAACACCTTACTAACCACACTTTTGCCCAGTTTCCATGGATGTCCCCTAGTCCTCCCACAACCAGCCCTGTTCTCAAAAATATCTCCTGAATTAATTTTATAGAAACCCTTCAGTAATTTGAATGTCTCAATCATATCTTCCCTCCTCTGCCTATTAACCAATTTTTGCAACTCACAAATCCTCAACCTGTTCTCATAAGGTTCATTCCACAGACCTGCTATCATCTTGGTTACTCGCCTTTGGATCCTCTCAACCTCCTCCCCATCAAGAAGAAACCTAGGTGACCAAATCTGGGCACGGTAGTCGAGATGGGGTCTTATGAAGGCTCGATACAGAGGAACAATAAGCTGCTTGTCAACGTATTCTTCAGCAACCAAGTGATTTGATGAACTGATTTGGCCACTTTTGCAATGTGCCCCCTAAACTTCAACTCCTTATCCACCAACACTCCTAAATTTCGTGCCTCATCGATTTCCTGGAGTACAGTTCCACCAGTGTGGTAAACTGCTGCTAATCTTTTCACCCCAAAATGCATAACCTTACATTTTGCCACATTAAATTGACATCCATTCTCCTTAGCCCAGACCTCCAATCTATCCAAATCATCTTGCAAAATGTTGACATCATCTGCATTCACTATTGCCCTACCCAACTTTGCATCATCTGCAAACAAATGAACTGTTCCTCTCAGATCCTTACCTATATCATTAATGAACAAATTAAACAGCATTGGTCCAAGAACAGATCCTTGTGGCACACCACTAATTACAGGCCGTCTTGTGGACTCTACTCCTGAATAAAGCAATCTCTGATATTTCTCTGTCAACCACCTTCCTATCCATCTCACCAACCCTATATCAATCCCCATATGCTGCAATTTACTGATTAGAATTCCATGTGGTATCCTGTCAAAGGCCTTAGCAAGGTCCAGTAGAATCACTGTAAACCCATTACCCTTATCCAGTTCAGCCGTCACCGTGTTATAATACGTGAGCAAGTTACTGAGGCATGACCTACCTTTCACAAAACCATGTTGTCCCCCATACAATATCCCATTTTCATCTATCCAATCCTGTATTTTCCTCTTGACTATTTTTTCTAAGACCTTGATAATGATTCCTGTTATGCTGATTGGCCGGTAATTTTCAACAGCAGCCTTGGAACCACCTTTATGCAGCGGAACTATTTTCCCCTCTTTCCACCCCCTTGGGACTGACCCAGACCCGAGGCTCAAATTAAACAAAACGGTCAAGGGCACTGACAATTCTTTAGCTGCTTCACGTATGACACGAGCTGGTATACCATCCAATCCCACAGATGTATTGACATCGAGGTTCTGTAATAGACTAGTTATCTCTACTTCATTCATCACAATTCCAGTATAAGCTGTTGGTTCTTCCATTCCTGCAATGTCGCCACTTGGATGATATACTCTTGCAAAGTGCTCGCTCAGTAATTCCACTATATCGACTGATTCGGTTACCTCCCCACCCTCAGCATTTTTTAAAATCATTCTGCCATATACATTTTCCTTTTACTTGCAACATATTGAAAAAACTGTTTAGGATTATCTTTAGCCTGCATGGCCAATGTTCTTTCGTAATACTTTTTTGCTTTTCTTACCACACTCGTTATCCTTCTGGCCTGCGCTTTATACTGTTCCTGCACCTGCTGGTCACCTTTCTCCTTAAATTACCTCCACAATTGTTTCTTTTTTTGCAACTCAAGCTTAAGAGTGTTATTCATCCATTTAACCCCTACTTGATTTATTATTCGGACTCTTGGTATACAGTCAACCATTACCTCCTGCAAACACTTCTTAACCACCTCCCATGCACTATCAACATCCAGCCCTTGCAGTTTTACATGCCATGGCACTGAGCCAAGCACACTCCTAAGCTTGTCATACTTACCAGCCCAGTAATTCCACATGTACTTACCAGCCCAGTAATTCCACAGTAATTCTTAATTGTAAATTCCACTCCTTTAGCCACCTCCCAATTCATGACCTTAATGGTCACTCTCATCAATTGGTGGCAACATGGTCATGTTCGTTACAGCCACATTCTCAGTTGCAATTACTAGGTCAAGCACTCTCTGCCCCCTGGTATTTTCCACTACATGCTGTCGCAGATAGTTGTCCCTTAATAACTGCATAAAATCCAAGTCCTTCTTCCCATGTGCCCTCTCCTCTTTCCAGTCAATGTTACCATAATTGAAATCACCCATAATAATTACCTTCCTTCCACTCATTTCTTCTATTTGCCTATGCATACTATCCCCACAATCTATTCCATCACCTGGTCTATAGCAGCACCCAATTGTATATTTTGTTCTGCTAGATTCTATCTCACACCAAACAGCCTCAAATGTGCTCTTTTCTCTATCCTGCAGTTCAACTTCTATACTCCTTGGCTGCAACTCATCAGCTATCATCAATAACACTCCTCCCCCCCCCCTTTTATATTCTCCCTGTCACTCCTGAACACGCTATACCCGTCGCATTCAATCCCACTAGCTTTATCATCTTCTGTCAGCCATGTTTGACTAATACCAACAACCTGTGGCCTGGAAGTGCCAACCAAGGCCAAAAACTCTTCCTTCTTGTTCCTAATACTCCTGGCATTAGTGTACATGAATTGCAGAAGCCCATTAGTCCCATCCCTACTTTCATGCCTTATACTAACTATCCCATTCTGATTTGTTGTCCTTCGTACTCGCTCGGGCATATTATACTCATTCATACACTCAACTGCCTCCCTAAAGTCTGCACATCTACCCTCCCCCTTAATAAATCTAGTTTCCCTGAGCCTGTATATCCACTTCCACATCATTCATCAACACTTTTTCAAGCCTCCGTACACCAACTCCATTCAAATGTAACCCATTCATCTTATATAAATCCTTTCGCCGATCGAACTCACTCCACACATTCACAAATTCCACTCCACTCTCCATGCATAACCCACGCATAAAGTCATTGGCAATTATGGCCCTCCTTCTAAACACTTCACTGTCATACCGCGGAAAAATACTCACCATCCTAACTCTCTCACTCTTCTCTTTTGCTACCTCAAGTAATTCCCTCACATCCTCTATCATTTCCATTTTGTCGCCTTTCAAATCATTTGTTCCTGCCACAATTATCATCTCTTTCACCCTCTGTTTTTGCACTCGAATAGATTCGCTGACATCCTTTATGTTCGCACCCGGCTGGTACGATTTTGTCAAACTCTCAACTATCACACCTCTTAATAGCGAATCCCCATACAGCACTCGCTCCTTCATTTTATTGACGTTTACGAACATTCTATTATTTTTCGTAATAGACTTTCACCGTTTATTAGTCGGTATGTTCAGCTCACATTTTTCCATACGCTCCAGTTGCCTTTTTGCTCTGTGTATCGCTCCGCTCAATCTTGCGATTTCACTACTCGCATTTATCTCACTATTTTCATTATCAATCAAATCATCCATTCGTTCTGTATTTCTACCTTCATTTATACTTTCAACGAAGCTCTCACACCTATCTGGCACTACCTTGCAATTCCCTATCACACCGCCATTTTTTTCATTCTGACTATCGTTAACGATATCACTCTCGCCACCCGAAACACGCTTGAGATCCTCATTCTCCTTACACTTTCTGCACATGTTAACTCCACAATTATATTATATATAAAACTATAGATGGACATAGAATTAGAACATTTGGTAACGTTTGTCTGAAGGCTGACCTTTCAGACAATTTCAGATTTCTAATAGCAGTGTAAGTCATCTAAACATTTACTGACTCCATATCACAGGAATTCAAACCTATTGGTGGTGGTAAGCAGTGATGCTATTCCCTCTGCCAACCAGACTAATGATTATTATGATATTTAAATTAAAAAGGTGGTAATTATTATCTGTTTATATTAACTATTATATATTTGTTTTTAATTGTAGGGTGGAGTTGAACTGGTTTGGATTGTAGAAGATCATAATCCTTCTACTGGTTCCCAAGAATTGAGTGTCCGTGCTGGTCAGCAGGTGGAATTATTGGAATCAGCAACACCTTCTTCTGACTGGTGCTTGGTACGTCATTTGGTTACTACTGAGGGAGTTGTAAGCAGTCCTGCTGAAGGGTTAGTTCCAGTATCCTGTATACGTCCAAGTTTAAGAACTTCTGCTTCTAAAGGTGGATTAGAAAATGAAGGTCAGTGTTATATTATTTTCCATGCCAGTGCAGTATTAGCCAAAGGTATTCAAAATTTCAGTTTTGTCTATTCTTGTATAAATTCTATTCATTTGAAGTGATAATTTGCATAAGTGTTGGTGTATGTGATTGCAGTAGATATTATTTTTTTTTATTTCTTTTCTTTATAACTGCCATGTGACATTTGCATTTAGTTTACTGATTCTGAAATGGGAATAGCATTATGCAGCAATACTTCCTACACAGTGTAGGAAGAAATGAACTTATCTCATGAACCTACAGAAATCTCTAAACGTAACATATTTTTGAAATATACATACCACCCACTGAATTCAAAACTTTTATTACAGCACATATGCTGTTTGGCATAGATTCCAGAAGGTGTTGGACTGCATCTACATCTACAACATACTTGGCATTCACTAGACAGTACTTTAACTAGCTCACATTTGACAGAAGAGGACTTTGCTCCCAGATCTAATTTTTTAGCATTCCCAGATCTAGGCTTTGTGGTGGCCAGGGGAAGTAGCTGTCATGCTGAACAATCATTGCACAATGTACAGTAGCATTGTCATCCATTAAACAACTGTCACCTTCTGGATAAAAAGTCAACATTGCAGGGGTGGACTTTATTGGAGCAACAAAGTTCAGATTTTTTTGGAGGACACCTGACCATCTAACAATATCGGGGGACCATTTCCGTACCAACAGAACATGCTTCACACCATGACACCATCTCTAGAACTTTTAGTTGTGTCTACAAGTCAAGTTAGGTGCACTGCTTCATGAGGTTAACACCGAACTGCATGCCATTGGTACAGAACAAGGTGTACTACTATTGTTGTTACTTATGTTGTTACAACTATTAATTTGGTTTCTGTAAGCTCACTGTTGTGAGAATTGACTTAAGCTTTTTCTCCAGAAGGCATATCATAACCTCACCCTATGAAGTAACTCAAATCCCAAATTCTCCTGCCTGTTACTCAGTTCTTATGCCGATGTTTTATTTGATTTTGATTGTTTCAGTTTTTGTGATCTTCTTTTTTTAACTGTATACCAAGTGTAACTATAGAACAACACATATGCCACAGTAAATAACTTTTTTATTATGCAAATATTTCATCTTATGTATCATACGACATCATCAGTACAACTAATGAACAATAGGAATTGAATTTAAAAAAAACAGTAGTATACATGCTTAAATTGGAATCCCTCTACGTATACAGTCATGTGTTCATGGATTAAAAACTACTTGGCTGAAATTAACATTACTTAAATTAAGTTAAAATATAGCAGATAAATTATTGAATACAATTGAGGATAACAATTTCCCAAACTTTTGGAATAGTGAGATAGTCATTTTGATTTTGATTAAGATTAGGTGTATGAAGTAAGGCTTCAGCACTTTCTTTATATAAATGTTCATGTTTATTTATATGTGGATCTGTGTAGTAGCTTGGTGTTTTGCCACTGGATCCTGTGATTAGCATTTTAGATTCCATGTTGTGCAAGACCTGATTTAATACTGTATGTGTTTTAAACCACTAATATAATCAATATTACTTCATTCAAAAAGTGAATTAAATACTCTACTCAGCTAATGTTCATGCTCAAATAATATAGCTAAAGTTACTGCTCCTAATGACAAATATAGTCACTCTTTAACCAAAGAAATTTTGTACTTCTTGAAAGCTGTGCTACTATCATGAAAAGATACAGTAACTCTTACCCCCGACTAACTACCAATGCCCACTTTTTTTCCCGTGTAGCAAAATTCAAATAGATCCCCACAGTTCCATCTGCTATCCACTAACACATTTTATTCCCCAAATAGAATAAGTGAGGCTGTTATACCATAACTAACTTTTTTTTAGAAACTAGAGGGTAGCCAAATTCCATTTTTACCCAATCACAGATAGCCGGCTCAAGACTATCAACAATTTTGATTAGCATTTGAGGAAGAGAGCATGGGAGACAACTGACAATTCAAATAGATTCCCATAGTTCCATCTGCTATCCACTAACACATTTTATTCCCCAACTATTACCCTAATTAACCTTTTTTGGAAACTAGAGGGTAGCCAAATTCTATTTTTACCCAATCACAGATAGCTGGCTCAAGACTATCAACAATTTTGATTAGCATTTGAGGAAGAAAGCATGGGAGACAACTACTGCCATCTTGTGGTTCCTTAAGTTGTAGGAAGAAAACCCAAGTTTCTGGGAGAAAAGATTCTACTTTCCTGTGTGAGAGATTGGTTAACTTGAGAATAGGTGAAAGGAGGAAGATGTGACAAGCAAGAAAAGCTTCGTCTAGTTGGTGTCTAGATTCGAACCCAGAACAGTCTTTCTTTGGGCATCCTAGCACTATTGACGTAAATGCCATATTTACAGAGCTACACATCTGTTACTTAAAAAAAATAAAATAAAATAAAAATAAATAAAAATAGGCAGATGGAAAACTTATATTGCAAAGTTCTTTTCCTTAAGATACTCTGAAATCTCACACTAGGACTCCTCAATAAACTAACAAAACAGCTTCTTTTGCAATTAAATCAGCTACCGAAGCTCTCAGCTGAGAATGATGAGCTACAGTTGCTAAGTATGAGTGTGCAGGAATGGATTAAGATAGTTAAGGATGTGGGTGTGACATTTACTGCTGGGGAGGGGTGTAATATCAGTGAAGATTGATAGGAATGAGTGGGAGTCAGATCTGAGAAGTGAGTTTAGTGGGACCTGTTATAGAAGCAGAAATGAGCTAATGTATATGGCTACAAATGCTAGAAGTATTCGAAACAAGGGGAGTGAAATTGTAGCATTGATAGAGTTCGTTTATCCAAAAATAGTCCTTGTTCAACATGGTTGAACAAGGAAATCCATCAATTTCATCCTTGTTCAACATGGTTGAACAAGGATGAAATTTCGACAGGAATTGAGATGAAGGGATATGTAGTCTTTTATGAAGACAAGACAAAGAGGGAGGAGGAGTGCTATTGATGGTGGCAGAGGAGTCGTGCCCATCTAGGATGGAGATGCAGGGGACAAATAGTGACAGTGGTTTTGAAGCAGTATGGGATGAAGTGGAGGTGGTCAGGATGAAATGTTTTTGTGTTGCTGTAGACCTAGTAATGTGGAAGGCAGTGAGAAGGAAGTGTTTAGGCAAATTTATCTGGCTAATAAGGGTGATCATTTTGGTGATTCCAATTATGGAAATATAGACTGGAATGAAGATACAGCATCAGGAACCAAAGAGAATGAATTTGTTGAGTTTTTAAAGGACAACTACCTTAAACAGTACATAACAGAGGCGACACATGGACAGTGGTTTCTTCACAACTGGAGGAAGTGTCGCATTTTCCTCCAGTTGTGATCACTCAGGTGGGGCCAGCCATATTAGGACTTTTGTGAGAAACGTTATGTGGAACTTCAAGGCAGGTGATTATGACAAACTCAGGAAGTGTCATACATTGATATCATGGAATGAGGAATTGGATGGGAGGGAAATCAATGCTGCTTGGTCTCCACAGCAGTGGAAATGACTGATGCATGCCAAAGATCAGGTGATTAAATTAGGTAGATGTAAAATGGATTACTGAAGAGGTGAAGTATGCATTCTGGAAGAAAAAGGCATTGCAGAGATGAAACAAGATGAGTGGTGATGATAAGGTACATGAGGAGTACAAAGAACAAGCATGGAAGGTGGCTCATGCTTGTTAAGGATAGGAAAAGTGCAGTATATGAGCAGCAGTAAAGAAATAAGGCTAAAAGAAATCATAGGAAGTTTTTTCAATACGTGGCCAGTAGAAGGAAGAATGATTATGGGAGGATGTTGTTGCTCACTGATAATGGAAGAATGATAAAGTATTCCATCCTTGTGATTGTAACATAATGCAGAACTTGAGAGCAGTGGGAATGGGGGGAGGAACCAATGATGGTGAGTGAGCAGAAGGTATATAAGGAATTGAGTAAACTTGATGTCAACAGGACCTTTGCACTTGATGTATATCACTGCCTGTCTTGAGGGACTGTTCCAGTGAGTTAAGAGTAGGTTTAACTTACATTTTTAACATGAGTCTTAGATTAGCCCAAGTTCCAAAGGAATGAAAATAAGGCAAAATTGTTCTGCTTCATAAAAGGAGTGATAAGACTAAGCCGATCAGCTTGTATAGAGTTGTGGTTAAGGTGTTGTTGTAGAAGCTAGTGAGGACAAGGATTTAGAACTGGTGGACAGCAGCAGAATTTTCTTTAATGGACATCATGGGTTTGCTAAAGGAAGACCATGTTTTAGCAATCTGCTTACTTACTATAACAAGGCGACAAATACATTAGATAAGGGGGGGGGGATGCATATACAATAGTATATTCAGATTTTGCAAAGGCAAAATTTTTGCAAAATTTTGCTAGATAGCTACCTGACAAACCAGTAGTTAAATTTGAACAGATGGGGTTGGATAGTAGATTAGTATATGTTGGATTGGAGATTGGCTGTCTGACAGTGTATGTGGGAATGATATCCCAGTGGTGTGCCCCAGGGGTCTGTTTTGGGGCCATTTTTGTTAATTTGTATATAAATGATGTTGGAAGGGGCTTACATAGTGATATACAGCTGTTCGCAGATGATGCAAAGTTGGGGAGAGTCATGAGAAGTAGAGCAGATATTGTAGCTCTGCAAGAGGACCTAAATAGACTGTCTGAGTGGATATCATTTTAATGTTGCAAAGTGTAAGGTTTTAAAATTTGGGAAGCAAAGATGGAATGCAGAGTATAGTATTAGTGGGGATATATTAGAGGAGGTGGGGGAGATGAAAGATCTGGGGATGATGGTGGGAGGGACTTGAAATTTTGTGGACTTTTGCTAAAATTGTGAGGACAACACAGCAGATTATGCAGAGAACACTGACATGTAGAAGTAAGGATGTGTTGATTCCATTGTACAAGGCTTTGATCAGGCCACATATGAATGACTATGCATGGATTTGGTCGCTTGGTTTTCAAAAGGATCATGAGATATGTGAGACAGTTCAGAGGCAATTGACTAAGTTGGTTTCTAGTCTCTGGAATGTGATTAAGGGAATGTAAATTACAGAGCCTAGTGAATAGAAGGAAGCAGGGAGGGATGATCCAGAGGTTACTTACAATTATAATAACAGAATTAACTCACGTAAAATATTCTTTATTAGTAGAATTTTCGCTTGATTATCGCAGGCATCATCAGTACAAGCACAAAGACTAATTAAACAATAACTGACATATTCACATGTATAAGTTGGTAAGGAGGTAATTACCTGATTAATGTAGATGAGATATTTCATAGAATATTTGGAGACATGGGGAGAATGAGAGGTAATGGTGGGTGATTGGAATGCATTGCCTGAAAGTGTGAGTTGGGACAGTGGATGCAGTTAAGTCAAGGTATGATGAGCTGTGCATGTGAGAGTGAGACCTACTGCATTGAATCTCTTGATTCCATGGAGATCTGTTGATAATAATCATAATTATCCATGTCCTCCTTACCCATTGATAACCCTGAATATTTAATCATAACACAGATTATTATGTAACACAGATTAATATCTAAATAATTAAAATGAACTATAAAAATAGGGAAAAAACAGAAACTGGCAACTTTAGTGAGGATGGTAATTTAAATATGGAAATAAATAATATAATAAGTAAAGCTGGCATGATTAAAAGCCAACCAAATAATTTATAGGGAACAAGAGAGAAATCAATCAAAAGATAAGAGTATACATAATTGTATAAACTTTTTTTTTAATAAATTACTCTGGATTTAGAGAAAGATGTTGAAAGTTTATTTTTCACTTGGTTAGAGTATAATAAATTTAGTTTAATCCTTTATCCAAGTGAGAGCAAACAAAGTTTGCGCCTGAAAGTATCTTCAGGACTAGGATAAGGTGATACAACACCAGGGCAACTCGTTGCAAAGGTGTAGCAAGCTACCAACACTCCTGTCTCAGTATCTCCTTTAATGCAAAACACATCTCCTTGTGGATATGTCTAATGTTATGCATTAAGGGAAGGGCCACTACCCAGACTAGTTTCGACCTTTATTGAGGTCTCTTCAGTGGGAGCCAAGGCCCAAGCTGAGATACCAGGCAGAAGCATTCGCAGGTCATCTCTACCTATAGGAGTTGCCAAATGGTGTGCCACCCTTTTTTTAATAAATTACTCTGGATTTAGAGAAAGATGTTGAAAGTTTATTTTTCACTTGGTTAGAGTATAATAAATTTAGTTTAATCCTTTATCCAAGTGTGAGCAAATTTATTAAAAAAAGGGTGGCACACCATTTGGCAACTCCTATAGGTAGAGATGACCTGCAAATGCTTCTGCCTGGTATCTCAGCTTGGGCCTGGCTCCCACTGAAGAGACCTCAATAAAGGTCGAAACTAGTCTGGGTAGTGGCCCTGCCCTTAATGCATAACATTAGACATATCCGCAAGGAGATTTGTTTTGCATTAAAGGAGATACTGAGACAGGAGTGTTGGTAGCTTGCTACACCTTTGCAACGAGTTGCCCTGGTGTTGTATCACCTTACCCTAGTCCTGAAGATACTTTCAGGCGCAAACTTTGTTTGCTCACACTTGGATAAAGGATTAAACTAAATTTATTATAATTGTATAACCTGTTTTAACATATGAAATGACAGAACTGGTTTAGAAATAAAGCAGTTGATCAAAGGCTGGTGATCACAGGTATGAGAATTTTCTGAGGAAAAATTAGGGATTCAAACAGATGGTAAGAATGGTAGAATCATAATAAAATGAAGATATCTGAAAATAATCTGACATTGTTAATATTCAGCTATACTTATGTATTCTTGATTAGCAAAACAAATGTCTGAAGGAGTCACTTAAAAGTCAGCTTCAGTTAACTGAGAGGAGAACTCCACATAGCCTTTAAGAATGTGGAGAACTGACTAGGCATCTGACATAATGTCCAATCCTCCTTTAGGTGAAGTGCCCGTTAGTTGGATATGAATGAGGATGGGTTAGTGAGACTTGACTGACCAAATTAAATTCCCTGTTACCTTAAACCAATAACAAACATGATGAAATTTCACGATGTAGTAACTGAAATCAAGTGTAAAGGGTAGGAATGGGGGAAGAGGTAGAAGAGGAGGGTACCACTACTAATGATATTAGATAATAACTTCAGTTCAGTTAGGGAAGAAACTCATGAAAGCAATAATGATGATAGCATCCCATGTATCAGCGAGCTTGAGGCTACCTGGTATGAAGTAGAGGCTGACAGGATGAAATATATGATGGGATGATGATGCTAGAGACTTATTTGTTCATTTGCTGTTGACAATGAAATTCATTTTGAAATTACCATGATGGGTAACAAATGAGTAATCATTATGGACAGGGCATGCACATTTACACCATATAACTGTAGCATTTTGAAGAGCTTTCTTCTTGCTACTTTATCATGTGCCTTTTCCAGATCTGTGAAACTTGAATACAAATCCTTGTTATATTCTGTAGATTTCTCAATTATTTGTCTTGAAGTGAAAATCTGATCCTGACAACATCTATTTGTCCTGAATTCAGTTTGTTCTTCACGAAGCTTCCCTTCCACAATTTTTCCTAGCTGTTTCTCGAATATACTTGCATAAATCTTACCAGGAACACTCAGTAGGGAAATATCTCTGTTATTTTTACACTCAGTTTTATTTCCCTTTTTACAGGTGGGTACAACGAGAGCTCTATTCCAATCACCTGGAATTCATCCTTCTGACCAGACCTTCTGAATTATGCATTCCATTCATTAAAACTTTTAATGCCTCCATATTTGAGTGTTTCTGGTCAAATATCATCTACTCCAGTTGTTTTTCCACATTTCAAGCTTTTAATGGCTTTTTATACTTCAAGTTCTAATTTGTATTCCTGATTGCATTGCTGTTGAGTGTTTTCTAACACCATGCTGACACTGCTTGTTTCATTTTTAGCAATCTTTCAAAGTGTTTACTCCAGATATCTAGAATGCCTTTTTCTTGTTTTCAAGTTACTATTATCATCTCTGATTCCTTTTACATTACTCCTTCCTTCATTTGCAAGTATTTTAATAACCTCCAGAATATTTTGCCACCTTCCTGATATTTATTTTCTTTCTTTTTATCAAAGTCTTCACATGACTTTGGTAAGAAGAAAGAAAATTTAAAGATAATTTAGCTAGTTTTACACAGGGCTTTGCGTTCTTACATATTACTTTTTATTTTCTAAGAGCATTAGTTGACTTACTTGCCAGGAACTTTCGATATTTTCTTTCGATATGCATTCTTTTTATCCTTGACTGCCTGTTTAACTTCCTGATTCCACCATGATTTCTGATTTTTCTATCTTTACAGACAACCTCATTATCATTAACAAAGTTACAACTGAAAAGGGTTATGTTTGTAACATAACCCTTTTCAGATGGAAAGGATTATGAGGTGAGAATGATTTTATGTTTGTCTAATTCAGACTTATCAAGCATGTGCAAGAATATCTCTATAAATAAATCACTAGATAAGAACAGAGGTCTGCAAGTTGTCCAACTGTGTCATACTGAAAGACGACTACAAAATGGCACACAGGTAACTTATTATATCTGACTACGAATGCATAGGAGTATAAGAAACAAAGGGGGAGTTTGTTGCCTTGGTGAATATGCTCTGACCTCAGATTGCAGCCATTAGTGAGGCCTGGCAATCAAATTCAGACACGCTAACTGAATTTTTAGGAAGGATAGACAATATAGAAGAGGAGGGAGTGTGCTGTAAGTGATGTTGGATGATTTCAGTCCAGTTAAAGTTCAGACCTATAATTACAATACCCCCCCCCCCTTTGTTAGGGGAAATAGGGAAAAACAGAAACTGGCAACTATAGTGAGGAATGTAATTTAAATATGGAAATAAATAATGTAATAAGTAAAGCTGGCATGATTAAAAGCCAGCCAAATAAATTTATAGGGAACAAGAGAGAAAGCAAATCAATCTCCTAAGCTTGTCATACTTACTAGCCCTGTAATCCCACATATACCCTGTCTTAACTGAAAATTCCACACATGTATTCACCTCCCAGGTTCAAGACCATATGATTACTCTCACCAATTTGGTGGCAATGTGGTCATATTTGTTATAGACAAATTCTCAGATGTAATTACTAGATTGAGCACTCTCAAACCCCTAGTATATTCCATCACATGTTTTCTCAGTAATTATCCCTTAGTAACTGCATAAATTCATTTCCTTCCTCCCATGTATCCTCTCCTCCTTCCAATCTATATTTCCATAGTTGAAATTTCCAATGATAATTACCTGTCCTCCACTCATTGAGTCTATTTGCCAATGCATGTTATCTCTATGATCTTTTCCATCCCCTAGTCCAGGGGTCGGCAACTTGCGGCTCCGGAGCCGCATGCGGCTTTTTGAATGAATAATTGCGGCTCTTTTCGTTATTAAACAATCTATTTTTGAATAATGCAAAATTTATTAAATTAGAAACTGAAAACCTAAATTTAGCAGTTGCAATAAATTAAGGACATTTTACATTTAATCAAGGACATTTTTTACATTAAGTCAAGGATATTTTACAATTGAAAATAGTACATGCGATGCTGAAAAATGTAATACTTTCATGTTTGAACTCTTTGAAATCATACGCGATAATCCTTCTTTACATTCTATTTACATTGAGTCTTTCGTCATGTTTGAAAATGAAAATTATGGCGTATTCACCGCATATTGAGAAAGTATCACAAGAAGTTCAACAGCAAAAGTCGCACTAAGAAGATATTTTAAATTTTAAAAAAATGAAAGAAATAGATATGTTATTAGATTTTATGCATATGTTTTTGTAAGGAGGAGAAATAGATATGTTATTAGATTTTATGCATATGTTTTTGTAAGGAGGAGAAATAGATATGTTATTAGATTTTATGCATATGTTTTTGTAAGGAGGAGAAATAGATATGTTATTAGATTTTATGCATATGTTTTTGTAAGGAGGAGGAAATCTTTGTTTTATTATTTAATATTTAAAAATATCATATAATTTCGTGTGACATGCCGCCCCTGTGTTTTACAAGTATGATAACGTGTTACTGTAAAAAAAACTGAATAAATAATTTAATTATAATATTTTTCAATGTATTTTCTAAATTGAAAGCAGTGATGAGCAATTAAATAGTAAATCAAATACTCGGTTCGATCCGCATAAAGAATATTTTCTTTTTCTTTGATAAGAAAGTATTAATTTATTTTCCATTATTTAGCTATATTTTAATTTTTTAACCTGCACAATAAATCCGCATGTAAAAATCAACATTCATAAAATAGATTTTTAATTAAAATATACTAATTCTGCCGTACAAAACGAACACCGTGGACCGCACAAAAAACCTGAGAGGGCCGCATGCAGCTCGCGGATCATTGGTTGCTCATCACTGCGTGCGGCTCCCTAAATTTTTTTTTTAACAGGTATTATTTTAAAGATGGCTCTTCAATCCAAAAAGGTTGCCGATCCCTGCCCTAGTCTATAACAGCATTTAACTGTATATTTTGTTTTTGCTCACGACTATCTCACACCAGATAGCTTCAGATGTGATATTTTCATCTGAGGTTCAAAAAGTAGAAATTCAACTGTCCTACAGTTGAACTTCTACTCTCTCTTTGGTTGCATTCATCAGCTATCATCAATAACACTTCTCCCCCCATTATTTTCTTTTCTTTCTATCTTCCCTGAACACATTTCACATTATATCCCACTAACTATATCAACTTCTGTTAGCCATGTCTCACCAATGCCAAAAATGCCCAACCCATTGCCACTTCAGATGTTTCATTCTTTCTGTGATGTCACAGACTTGGGTTCGATTTCTTATCCACGTATTCCTTTTGATCCAGTCTTGTGTTGTTCCTAATTTTTGAATTTCCTTTGCATTCTTGTCCATATTTCAGAGCCATATATTATTATTATTATTAAACAAGACCTCATGGAGTCAAAGACTCATCTAGGAGGTCCTTTTATCTTACACACACATCTCATCATACCGTGTCTTAAACACATTCAAACTACTTGCAGACACCACGCTCTCAGGCAAGGCATTCCAATCACTCACAACTCTGCACGAAAAAAACCTGCCTCTCACTCCCCTACTCACACCCTCCTTATACAGTTTCCAGGGATGACCTCTGGTTCTCCCCTGATCTCCCACTATTCTCTGTAGAACTTCTCCACCATTGATCCTATAACAACCCCTTACCAACTTGTAGGTCTCTATCATATCTCCCCTCTTCCTTCTCTCCACGAGACTCTGCAAATTACATCTTTTCAATCTTTCCTCATACTCAACATTCCAGAGGTCAGAAACTACCTTAGTCAGTCGCCTCTGGACCCTTTCCAACATCTCTTCATCCTTCTGAAAACCCGGTGACCAAATCTGGGCACAATAGTCCAAGTGTGGCCTAATCAAAGCCTTATACATTGGAACAAGTATCTCCCTACTTCTACATGTCAGTGTCCTCCGCATCATTCCCAGAAGTCTTTGTGTTGTCTTCACAATTTTGGCGATGTGTCCCCTAAATTTTAGATCCTTATCCACTATCACCCCCAGATCTCTTATTTCCTCTACTTCCAACAATATATTCTCACCAAGCATAAATTCTGCATCCCATCTTTGTTTTCCAAATTTTAAAACTTTACATTTTGCAACATTGAACTCACATCCCCATTTGCTTGCCCAATCACTCAATTTATTCAAGTCTTCTTGCAAGGCCACAACATCTTCACTACTCTTTATGGTTCATCCCAACTTTGCATCATCTGCAAACAACTGAATATCTCCATCCAAATCTTCACCAATATCATTAATATATAAGTTAAATAGTAATGGCCCTAAAACAGACCCCTGAGGCACTCCACTAGTGACTTTCCTTTTCCTGGATATTGCACCCCCATACACAACTTGTTGATACCTATCAGATAGCCAGTCTCCAATCCAATGCACTAATCTAATATCCAACCCCATCTGCTCTAGTTTGACTGTCAACTTATCATGAGGTACTCTATCAAAAGCCTTTGCGAAATCCAAGTATATTACTGTGTATCCTTCTCCTCTGTCCAAGGAAGCAGTCACTTTATTGTAATAAGTAAGTAGATTACTAAAACATGACCTACCTTTAGCAAATCCATGCTGTCCATCAAAGATTATACCATTGTTGTCAACCCAACTCTGGATCCTAGTTCTCACAAGCTTCTTCAACAACTTAACCACAACACCTGACACACAGATAGGCCTATAGTTTGATGCTTGAGTTCGATCACCTCCTTTATGAAGTGGCACAATCTTGCCCTCCTTCCACTCTTTAGGAACTTGACCAAGTGCAAGACTCGTATTAAAAAAATATGTCAAGGCAGGTGTCAACTCTCTGGCACACTCCTTCAGAATACGTGGTGATATATTATCAAGTCCCACAGCCTTATTTACATCTAGTTTACTCAACTCCCCAAACACCTCTTGCTCACTTACAGTCAGTCTCTCCTCCCCATCATCAACTGCTCTTAATCTCTCCATGAAGTCACATTCACAAGATTGAAAGATCTTTATGAATTGCTCATTAAGTATCTCCACAACACATTCTGCAACAGCTGTCTTTATACCATTTCCTCCAATCAATGTCATCCTTCCATAATCATTCTTTCTTTTGCTGGCTACATATCGAAAGAACTCCCTAGGATTTTTTTTGGCTTCATTAGCTAACTGCTGTTCATACCTCTCTTTAGCTACTCTCACCAACCAAGTCACCCTCCTTGCCTGGTCTTTGTAGACCTCATGAAATTGGTTACTTCCACTTCTCTTATGCTGTCTCCACAATGCCTTTTTTTTTTTTTTCTGTATTGCATTAGTATAGGAAGAACACATTGATTTAAAAATTGACTGAAATTTTCCAAATGCTTTCCACCCAAGCATTGTATGTCTTTTAATTTCTTCCATTGATGCTTGTTGTCCTAAGTATATGTAATGATCTACTTGCTTTTTATTATTTCTGGCTATACATAGTTATTTTATATAACTTGAGTCTTCTTTAGGTTTATCTTAAAGCCAGCTATTTTGCTAGCAGTTTGTAGTTCATAGATACAAGTCTGCAATTAAGTAAAGATAACTATATATGCAAAGTGTAAATAGTTTAAATATCTTCCATTTATTTTCAGACCTTTTCTTCCCAATTAAAGAAGTTTGACTATTTCTAGGCATGCTGTGAATAACGTTGGAGATATTGTGTCGCCTTGTCTTATGTCTTTCTGTATTTCCTCAATAGAGATATTTCCATTGAAATGAATTGTTGCATTGGTGTATACCGATTTGAAAGTCTTGGCTTATGACTCCTACACTTGTTGGTTTCATAATGCTTTAAGTATTGGGCAAGTTTTTACTGCATCAAGGCCTTTCTTATAATCAATAACACCAAGACCCCAGTCAATAACCTGTTGTACTACTTGAATATGGTTCATTGTGATAAAGCCTCTTCAATAGCCTGCTTGTTCTTTTGGTTGTGCAAGTTCTATAGTTGCACAAAGCATCAGCCTAGACTTTTTATTTTTTAGCCTTTTTCCATGCTCGCTTAGTACATAATTTTTATTTTTTTATTTTTTTTCAGACATTGGATTAAAAATTTTTACAAAGATTCAGCAGATCATTTCCCCCACTTCCTTAAAGAAGTTCAGATATGGAATGCCCATATAAATAATAATATCTCCATCCTCACCTGCAGCTTTTCCATATTGCATAATTTGGATGCTCCACATATCTTCTTGTAGAATTTCTGGCAATTCATTTGCTTTGTCATCCTGATATACTATTGAGTAAAATTCTTTAATCCTTTTGCTATAGCATATCTATCTCTGGTTATGTTCTCATCTCATAGTTTGACTGCAAATATCTGATTATTGCAGTTTATCAATTGTTGATCATCATTTTTGAGACTACAGTTGTCTTAAACTGTTTGTTGTATGAGTTTACAATTGATTTTCTTATTTCTTCCTTACTACATTTTTGATTGTTTTGCACAATTCATTGCATTACATTTTATTCTATGGGTTATCAGCTTGCTTTATTTCTCCTCATCTCTTCATATGCTATTTTGTTTCTTCAGTAATTCTTTCTTATTTCTGTTTTGTGGTATTGTTTATGTGGTATTGAAATGCTCACATTGTTTCAAGTGAGCATTTCAAAAGGTTCGAGCAATAATGTAGTTACTTTCTAATGGATTAATATTGTCATGCACGCTGCTTGGAAAGAAATCAATGAACACCCCAATGGGCAATGTGCATCGGGCCATATAATGAGTCGTGTTTGTAGCTGTTATAAATTAGAGGAATAAGATGCTTCCAAATCAGTGCAACTGTGTCAGGGTGAAATGGCTGCTTGAAGGGAAAGGGAACTGATGGAGTTTGAAAGAGGCATTCTGATATGATGCCATGTTGCAGGCCTATCTGTTTAGTAAATTGCTGACAAATTGGGCCATCCTAGGTCAACATTCAGTGATACTATACCATACCATGATGGAAGCACATAGAGTCAACTGCAAGTACCAACCCCAGTGGATGACCTGCCATATTCACTGAACGTGACTAAAGGGTGATACAAATGATAATATGTAAAATCTGTCATTTGTTGTCCGACATGTTGTATGCGGAGTTCCAGACATCGAATCTGCACAAAAAATTCAGAACCGAGGCTCATAACATAAGTTTCCATGGTTTCCATGACATTATCCGAACCAACATGCAGTGTCATCTTCAGTGGTGCACAGTGAGACATGGAAACTTGGATAGCTGTGTTATGGAGCGATGAATCATGCTGAAAATTCATGATTACAGGCTTTCTTTTTCTACAAATTCTATTAGCTTTGCTTTTCTGTCACCTCTTGTGAGTCATATCCAGAATTTCCATTTCAGCTTTCATCTAATTGTTGTGAACTAATTTTGACGTTAAAGTCTTACATTACAATTTTGAAATGATGTTTTCCTATGTTGTAAATTTGGTATACATCATGATAGAAGTCTGTAATTTCTTTATCTGTATGACTTATTGTTAGTGCAGTGTAATCTAGCTTGCCTCCTTGTGGTGCACCCTGGGTAGCACTAATTGAGCTAGAATGATTTGGCAGCCAACTTAACACTTAGTTCTCCTGGCTAAGGCATGCAGTCAAACAATACTGATTTTTTTTTATTTTATTGATGATGCTGACAAAAAATTGGGATTTAGCCTTAAGATGTCTCAAACTGAATATTGAGGTAATTAACAGAGCAACATGTGATTTTCTCTGTAAAATACTACAAGAAAATGACATTGATACCGTGCTTCTTCAAGAAATGCATGCTGAAAACGAAACGACCTTAACAGAAGAGGAAAAATAATTGGATACACCCTGATTAGTGCTACATGTCTTCAGAATTATGGGATTGTAACATATATTAAGGATGGTGTAGAAAATGCTCTCGTCCTAACAATAAGATGTGATAATGACACAACATAACAGTAGTCATTGTCTATAAACCTTCTTTAACACCATGGACTATAGATATGATACCCATATATCAACATCTAACAGTATGGATTGGTGATTTTAATAGCCATCATGAATAATAGAAGTACCATAATAATAACGACTGTGGTACTGCCCTCGTTCAATGGGCAGAAATAAATAATATACATCTTGTATTTGATGATAAGGACAGAAATACCTTTAGATCAGCAGCATGGCAAACAGTCTAATTTTTTTTTTTTTAAAGCAAATTGCAGAAATTTTGAAAATTAATTGCATAAATGTGTTTGTTGGAAACCTGCTAGAGTTGCAGAGTACAAGAGATTCGTAGGAGCGATCATATCAACTGCGAAAAATTATATCCCTAGAAGCTACAAAAGATTATGTCCCTGGTTGGAATGAAGAGAATGAAAATCTTATAGAGAGTTCTTCAAAAGTGAAGATCCTGAAAAAAGCAGATGAGTTACTACACAGTCTGAACGCATCTCAAAAAACAAAATGGACTGACACATTTGAAAACCTTGACCTCAAACGATCAAGTAGAAAAGCTTGGAATCTTCTCCAAAAACTATCCACAACTAATCTACCTAAAAGAAAAAATATAACAACCTCCCCTGAGAAAATAGCTAATCATATTGTTAATATGTCAAGGGCACCAAGGAATCATGAATACACTAAGAAAGAACTTAGAGCACTAAAAACAAATGCTTCTATTTTTTCACAATATGCCTCACTCTTTACTATAGATATAGATGAAGTAAAAACCATAATAAAAGATGTCAAAGAAGGCAAGGTCCCAGGCTTCGATGAGATCCATCCTGAATTTCTGATTAATAGCAGGTCATATACTATAAAATGGCTTTCTGAATTCTTTTCTGATATATTATTGACTGGCCGACTACCTAGCCAGTTTAAGAAGTCAAAAATAGTTGCTATTCTTAAACCTGGAAAACTGCCCCAGGAGGCAAAAAGTTATAGACCTGTCTCTTTATTGAGTTGCACCTATAAAATGTTGGAACGCCGTCTGTACAACAGATTGACCATACCAGTCATGCAACACATCCTGATTGAACAAGCTGGTTTTAAAGAAAAACGTGGTTGCTGTGACAAGTGCTCACTTTAACATCATACAGAGAAGCTTGGATTCCAGAAGCAAGAAAAAACATCAGCTGTCTTCCTGGATCTAACAGCAGCCTGTGATACAGTATGGCAAGAAGGTCTTATATATAAATTTCTTAGTATGTTCCATATAAACGGACTGTGCACTTAATTTCCTCTATGCTCACGGAATGTTTCTTTCAAGTTATATCTACTCTATAATATAAAATGATAAGCCTTTTTATGAAACGTTTTTATGTAACGTTTTTGTGTCACGTTTTTTATCAAGTTATTTGAAACATTTTGAAACTCAGGGGCTACCCTGAGTGTCGAGTCTTTAAAATTCGAGTCATCAGAATTCAAGGAGAACTGGCCTACCACTCCGGAACTCTGGGGGGTTGGGCGGCGCAGGTGCTGGGTGCGGAAACCCCTTTTTGAGTCTTCAAAATTCGAGTCATCAGAATTCGAGAACTGGTCTACCAGTCCAGAACTTGGGGGGGGGGGGGGAATCCCCTAGTTAGGAAATAAAATGTCCCAACAACGAAAGCTTAATAATGGTCTTCCATGAGGGTCAGTATTGGCACCCTTACTTTATAATCTATACACATATACGACTTGCCTGCCACCATATCACGCAAGTTCTGTTATGCTGATGGCACGGTGATTGGTGATTGCTATTCAACACCAAAACATGAGTCATGCTGAAGAGGTACTCACAAAAGATCTGAAAACAATAGGTGAATATTACAAAAAATTGTGGTTCCAGCTCAATCCAGACAAAACGGAAGTATCAAGCTTTCACCTTAATAATCACATGGCAGATGCCACTGTATATTTGCTTTGAAGGACGCTTAGTACAACACGATAAGTTTCCAAAGTATTTGGGCATGACCTTGGACTGCATGCTCTCTTATAAGCAACTCCTAACAAACGTTGCTGCTAAGTTAAGAACCCGTAATAATATAATACAGAAACTAATAGGCACGACATGGGGAGCAACAACCGATAATCTACAGATTACAGTTCTCGGATTAGTTTTCTCTGTTGCCAAATATTGCTCACCAATGTGGTTAAATAGCACACATGTTAAACTTGTTGATAACCAACTAAATAATACAATGAGACTGATTTTGCCACAATCGAATCAACACCCACACTGGTGTTGGCTCCCAGTTAGCAACATTGTTCCACCAAGGTTGTGCAGGACTAAAGCTCTCTTACAGGAATATAAGAAAATCCTGGAGAACACAGCCCTACCAATACCCTCAGATCTCCTAGACTTGAGTATACAATGACTGAGGATTGAGACATCCACCATTACAATTAGCCCAACAACTATTACAATCTAACTTTGACCTGAAGCAAGTGCCAAGAACAGTGGGAGAGCCACACAGATGATATTACAAAAATTTTTTTCAAAAAATTACAAGAAAGTTTTCCACAACAATCCTGGACTCACCTTAACAGAGTACGAACTGGTGATGGTGTATGTGTGAATATACTTTTTAAATGGGGTAAATGACCATCCCCACATTGTGATTTTGGAGCTCAAAGACAAACCATTGACCATATTGTGACCCAATGTTATCTTAGAGCATATTCAGGAGACAAATTGGACTTTCTAAGTGCTACTCCCAAACCGTGAACTATTTGACTAATATGGATATAACCTTTTAATTTTATTGGTTTTTAAAATGACAGTGTATTGTACTGCATGTTTTGTTATTTATGACAATATATCGATCAGATATATTGTCAAATTTTATTATATTGTCCTTTAGTAGTTTTTTTTTTTTTTGTTGTTGTTGTTGTTAATCAAGAATCCAGTTTAATTAATTCTTTCTTAATCTTGGCCTCTATAATGGATTATGTCCCTATTTTTTTAATTGAGGAATGCCCCATTTTGGTCACTTTATCTCTTCATTTAATTCAGTTAGCCAAGCTTCACTGTTCATAGTCCTATTGAAAGATCTAAGATCTACTTTCCAATGGCAGCATGATCTTGTTATCTGGGGATTCTTAGCACCCTCTGCCTTCGTGTTTAACTGCCTGATACCATAATTAGAAACATTCTGTCTTCTGGGAATGAGCACCATTTTATTCCTGTCTGATTTATCTTGGAAGACTGGACCATAATTCACTATACTGGCCCACTGCAGATTGGTGAATGGAAACATTTTCACATGGGATCACCAGTCCCAAAACCACCGGTCCACAGGTCTTTATTCATTATATTCAGTGCTGCTCTGCTATCCAATGGATGGTAGTCAGATTTATTCAGTATGGTGGAAACCCTGAGGCTTCCACTATATATAACATCTTATATATCTTATCTCTTTTGCAAGTGCTTTAATAACTAAAAGCACTTGCAGAAGAGATAAGCCAAATTTTCACTTTGTGATGCACCTCTTTATTGTAACATGCTGCAAACACTTTATGAAATTTCAGAATCTGATAAATTCAATAAAGAGGTGCATCACAAAGCAAAAAGTATTTTTGATTCTCTTACCCATTTTGAAATAATATTAACCACTACACTATTTTTGAGCACCATCCTCATTATCTTGCAATCGAATTCAGTGCATATTTTCATACAAGCATATTGAATGATTCAAAGTACATCTGAGGAATTATCAGAAATTTCAAGAAATTTTGGACAAATCCTTGTAGCATGAAAATTAGTACCAATGACAATTGTCTTAGAAATCAGAAACATCGATGTATTTAAACAGGTTTAAAAAATAAATGAACTTAAAAAAAAAAAAACGATTCTTGGAAAAATTGTTTCCAGTAATAAACATTGAAATCCAAAAGAAATTTGTTATTATTATCATTTCTGTAACCTCCATGGAATCAATAGACTCATCATGGGAACCAACAACATGATAAATTTATCTTTATTGTAAATGTGTACAATGTAACAATAGATAAGAGTACTTCATTTTTTAATGAAATGTATTAAAACACCATAATTTTTTTGAAGAATTTTCATATTGAGATCCCAAGAATTTTGAAAATATTCAAATTAATCTCCTAGAAAATGTTCTTCTAAAACTAAGTGAATTATTAAAATAATTAGCAGAATATTACAACAGAAATATTACAAACAGTTGATGGATTTTGCAAGAAAATGGAAAGGAATTTGGGTCACCTCTTACAGAAAGTATATTTTTATGAAAATATTAGCATTGAGAAAATGTTAAATCCTGCATTTCATGCTGTTAACGGATTTAACTAAATTTAATTTGCACACTCTTGCATACAGGTGAATTTTTAGCCTTTAAATATGTGCAAATAGACCCTGAGTATGCACAAATCAACATTCAGCCCTACATGCTGCATCATCATTCTCAATTTCTACTTGTCTCTTGCTGTAAATGCACCTATATCATATAGTGTTTATTTTCACATTTTTTGGTGTTTTTTTCTAAATATTATTCACCATGGCTGGTAGTAAACATGCCCTTGAATCAAAACGTGAACCATCTTACAAAGATGCTGCAATCAATCTAGAGATGAAATTACTGGTAATAAAGAAATATGAAGGTGGATTTTTTTAGTTGATTATTCTTGGTTTTCTTTTATCCTTAGAATGAGTTTGGATTGTTGAAAGCCATGAGTTAAAAGATAATGTGCAGTGACAATTTCCTGTTAATATATTGTATTGCCAGTACTAAAGTGTGGTCAAATTGTAAAATATATTTGGTGTGTTCAGTGTTTAAAAATTAAAAATTGTCCAGCTTGTTTTGTGTAAAATGTATTTTATGTATGTATTTAATACAGAATATTTATGATTTTTTTTTACTATTTAATATTTCTGCATTGCATTACATGTTTATTTTTTGCATATGTGTTTGAAATGACAAAGTATATTATGAAGGTTGGAGGAAGAGGGCAGAGGTTTCGACTTGTACAAGGAGTTGCAGAACGGTCTGCTTGCACATATTAAGGCGTGTCTGTATTATTATTAACTATCCATGGGTTCAAAAGACTCATAGCTGGAGGTCTCAATATTATACATATAGTTTATTATACCGTGTCTTAAATACATTCACTGTCTCCACATTCTCAGGCAATGCATTCCAATTACTTGCCACTCTCCATGCAAAACAACTGCTACTCACCCCCTTGCTCGTGCTGTCCTTATACAGCTTCCAGGGATGACCACTCCCTATCTTCATCAATTCTATGCAAAACTCCACCACATTAATCTGGTAATAATCCTTTACAGCTTATATAATCATTATCTTCAACCCAGGTATCCTGTGAGAGGCCTTTCTGAAACCTAAAATACAAATGCAAGAACAAAAAATTGCAGTTTAATACAGTCACATCTTGAATCTTTCATGTTAATATCATGTGGAAAAGACAATAAAATAGTTAGCAATGGCAATTTTAATGACTTGGCATCAAAAAAAAAATTTAATGTATTTATGATATATATCAATATTTAAAAATGCACAAATATTTATATATAATTTTTATCATGTTAATGTCATGTGAAAAGTAGTTAATAAAATAGTAAATAATAAGAATATTCTAAATGAATTAGTGCCATGAAAGCCACAAACCCACTATCCTACAATATATATTTAATAGGATGGTTGGTTCATAGGCCATTCCCAAATGGCTACCAAAACTTGGCCTGTTTTGGTAGCCATTTGGGAATAGCCATTTGATAGCTACAATAACAACCTCAATTAAAAAAAAAAACACCTATATTTTCTTGGATGGAAAAATAGTGGTGGCATATACCCTAACACCAGTCCTGCTGTTAAAGGTCTAATTCCTGGAGATATACCAAGAAATGAATTATAGCAAGTTTTCAAGTTCCTTAGTACTGAGAGTTTTTGCTCTCTTAAGGTTTCTGCTGGTCTCTGACAAAAACCAATCAGTTTGAAACATCTGTCAGGCCAGTGAAACTTTATCAAAATGGACCAGTAGGAGGCGAACATATGGACGCTTTCATTCCGAACATGTCTCCTATAAAGTTTGACTAGGGCAACTCGTAAATACCAGGAAGTGTGTTCCCTTCAACTCTCTGGTCAAATTTCATACGAAACTTTTATAGTTTCTGTATTCGGCTTTGAAATAATGCTGGATTTGATATCCACTTGATTTTTATAAATTTTGCATCACCGAAGGGAAGCCTTTTGGCTCTTTATTTTAGTAAATACTTTTACGCACCAACCATGAGTTCGCTTACGAAAAATACACCTCTCCGATGTTTCAATTTCCTTAGCACTGAGAGTTTTTGCTCTCTTAAGGTTTCTGCCTGGTCTCTGACGAAAACAATCAGTTTGAAATAGTTGTCTGGCCAGTGAAACTATCAAAATGCACCAATAGGAGGTGAATATATGGACGCTGTCATAGCTAGCATGTCTCCTATAAGGTCTGGCTAGGGCACTTGTAAATACCGGGAAGTGTATTCCCGTAAGCTCGCTGGTCAAATTTCATACGAAACTTTTAAAGTTTCTGTATTCGGCTTTGAAATAATGCTGGATTTAATATCCACTTGATTTTTATAAATATGGCAAGTTGTTTTGCTTGATGTTTCAAGAGGAGGATATCTACAGGAGTACCATATGAGACATCCTCTGTGACTTCTATTCCTCCATCCCATGGTTTAAATACTGCTTCAGTTCTTCTGGCCCAAACACTTGCTCAGATAAATAACAGAAATCATCCTCACATGAATGAAGGCCTACATCCCTTATTTCACTCCAAATCACAGCCACCGTCCAAACTTTGATTCTCAAAAAAGTGTGTCAACACGATAAAAGAAAAATACCTATGAATGGCTCAAGACAAAATTGCAGCTGCTCACTACACCTGTACTACAGCTCACAATAGTTGTAAAAGAATCATCGCCAAATCCAAATTAAACTTGCCTCCTGCCCAAATGGCAGTCGCTCCTTCTGGTCCCTTGCCAAGTCCATCAGGCACAACTTTTTCCCTCCTAGGTTTCCACCACTTTCACAACTGGATGGTATTGTAGTTACCTCACCTAAAGATACAACTGACTTACTGGCATTACTCTTCTCTTCCAATTCTTGCATTGATGAACTGGGCAAAATTTCCTCCATTCCACCAAGAACCATTCTGCCTATGTCACCTATAGTCTTCAGCCACAAAGAATCTTGAAGAATCCTAAATAACCTGAACAAAAATAAGGCATCTGATCCTGATGGTATCCCACCTATTGTTTTAAAATCTTGTTCCTCAGAACTAACACCCATTCCGAATTGCCTCGAATTGCCTCTTCAGTCTACCCTATTCAACTGGCATCTCATGTGGTTACTCTCAACATTTCATTTGATAGGATTTGGAACAGGGGCCTATTTAGTAAACTGCCATCCTACAGTCTGTCTTCCACACTCTAACTGGATCGCAAACTTTCTCACTGATCGGTGGGCAGTTTCTTCTCATCAGATTTCCCCAACAATGCAGGAGTACCCAAAACATTCTTTCATCCACTCGCTTCCTCTTGTATATAACTTACCTGCTCTCATAGACTTTCAATCCTATCCATAGCTTTGCCAATGACAGTACATTGCATTCCTCCTATTCATTTGATAATCCATGTAGTGCTCAAGTATTAGAATCTTCAACCTCCACCATGACCAGTGGTCTGAACTCCAGTCTCCTAACTATATATCCCAATGGGACAAGGACAACCTAGTAGACTTCAATGCCACCAAAACTCAGCTCTGATCTCTCACAAGATAGAGCTCTCATCCCTCCTCTTACCTTCAGTAATACTGAGATATCCATACACGATCAGATTTCTCTTCTTGGACTGACCTGCACCTCTGATCTTTCTTGACACAACTATCACTTCTACAGCTGCCAAAAAACTTGGTGTGTGCTTTGTTTGCACAAGACACCACTTCACACTTTCACAGCTGCAAACTATATATGAATCTCAAATTCACCCAACCATGGAATATTGTCCCCATATTTAAGGTCAAAATCATCCTCTCTAAGATTGCTCAGTTCTGTCTGGAAGAGGGCAGTCCGGTTAATTAACGATCACTCTCTCTCTCTCTCTCTCACACACACACACACACACACACACACACACACACACACACACACACACACACACACACACACACACACACACACACACACACACACACACACACACACACACACACACACATATCCACTTCAATTCCTCTCTTACTTCAGTTTCTGCCTTCTGCCTCTTTTTTAGAGATAATTTCATGGATAGTGCTCTGCTGAATTGCCCACTATTATTCCTCCAAAATCATTAGAACGAGAGCCTTTACCAACACCCTTCTACAGTCCATCTTGAAACTCATTGAACGAATTTCACTGCCTCCTCTTTCATTCCATCTACTTCTGTTCTTTGGAACATCCTCTCCCACTCTGTTTTCCTCAAAGAATACAAGCTTAAGCTGTTCGAAAAATGTGAACAGAGTCCTCCTTTTTTATCCTCTTTGTACACACAGCACTAATTTGCATATAGGTCTTGTGACCTTTCGTTTGTGGAACAAATATTTAAAAAAATGCAGTTTGAAACATCCTTCCATAATGGATTCAATTGTTGGTATACTATGAAAGAACAAGTGATGTTCCCTCCTATTTTACTGCTGTCAGTGTACATGCTATATTCTTCTTTGTTTTCTTAGCTGGGTGAATCCACTTACCATAGTGAAGCGGACGTTCGTACAATTTTAGATCTAGGTTGGCGCTTCCGCCATATTTTCCGGAAATAAGTTCCAGTAGCAGATTTTTTGTATTTTCAAACAGTAATGCAAGCTACTTCGAAAGATATTGCCCTGTATCCTCTTATGGCTATAAAATATTGAAGTATATTAAATTTTTGTTGATTTTTCTTAGATTTTTACTGCCTATTTTGAAGCGGGTGCAGCATACACTATGAATGTAGAATGTCTCCTGTATACGCTATCTACCAATAATTGTCTGGACACTTTAGCAATTTACAATTGATACCAGCAGGTGAACCCTAATATCACATATGTCTACCTTTGGCTTTGACCACCTCCTGCACCATTTGAGGGAAGCTTTCCATCAGTGTGTGGAATTTGTCTCCATTCCTCCATGAAAGCGGCACTAAGTCACATGTTCAATGGGGGGGTTGAGGTCAGGCCACAGCAGTCGTTTAACACCCATATCCTTATACCATTTCATAACAGCTTTGTGGCATGAGGCATTGTCGTCTTGATAGTAACATGGGTCCGTTCCACAATGTAGGCATCAAGGTACTGAGCTGCCTTTATGGAACCATGGACAACAACAAGTGGTCCCATGACAAACAGCTGAATGCACCCTACACCGTTACTCCACCACCGAACTTTACTGTGGTTACAACATACCCTGCCATCAGACCGGAAACAGGTGAACCTTGATTCATTGCTCCAGAGCCGTTTTCCACTGGTCATTTGTCCAGTTCACATGCTCTTCCATGGAAACCCATTAAATAGAGTGATTTTCGTACAGTAATAGAGTGCTCACCATTGTGTGACTGGCGCTCTGGAACTCATCACGGATGGTCTGCCGATTGTAGCTGGTTTTTGCGTGCCATCCATTTTAACACCCTCCTGTCTCTGTCATTGGTTTTCGACTTCCGTCCTGGGTGTTTTCATGCACTAGTGATGCCAGAACGTCTCCATTTGTCGATCACATAGCCAACCGTTAAATTTGAATTCTCTAGTTGAGCGGCAATGGCACGTATGGACATTCCACCAATGTGACAGCTCGACGATAACATCTTTCTTGAAGTCATTGAGTTCAAGTTGTGTTGCCATACCACTTGTATTCAACTGCTATGATGAAATACTTCTTCCAACTCAAGTCCGGTGGAAGTGGGCATGCGGGCGCCGTCACTGGTTCATAAGTTCATTTTTAAGAAACAAAATTTTTATCATAAAAACAAAAAATTCTTAGAATGATCAATATTAAAACAAATAAGGCCGGATACCCCGAATAAAAAGTTTAAAAAAAAATTGTATATTGCCGCATTTTTGATCAGCCGGCTGTTTACAATTTTGCAGTGAGAACAGGCTAAATGCTTGCCTGCAGAATGTTGTGTTTACTGCAGTCTATCTAAAGTGAAACTGTGAACGGTTTTTATGCGCAGAAATGAATTTTCGTACAAAACATTTGTTGATAGTAAACCAGTCATATGGTACGCATCTCAGTAGGCTACTGACAGTAGCGCAGTGCGGACTATTATATTTTCTCTGTATCGTGTTGTGTAATAATTTCTTGTGGGTATAAAATAAAAATGGAATCAAAAATTAAAAATAAGTTATCCGGTTTTAATTGAAATGGGGCCTGTTCAAAAGAAAAATATAATATATCCCAGAGATACATATGGTCGTAAATTTGGCGACACGTATTATAATAGAAAAATGGAAAACGGGGTGCTCGTGCCAAGAACATGGCTCATTTATTCCGAAACTTTAAATTCTGTTTTTTTGCTTTTGTTGCAAACTTTTCGCACCTACTGAATCAAGTAGTCTTGTATAGTTCGGCCACCGATTAGAGATCCTTCAACACTTCTGCGCATCTCAGAAAAAGGAGAATCCATTCCGATAATAGGGTAATCAGTCCGTATAGTTGGATGAATTGTTTATTATTACCGGTCGGAAAATTAACTTCTCTTTTATGATTATTGTAGTTAACTATGTTGCTTGTATAACAGTTGGAAAATTTTACCTATAAAGCACGTGATTTCGCATGTTGGCGACCAATTTGGACGTCCTTCATTTCTTTCTCTTCTTCAGCATGAATCGACTATTCTTGGAAAGACGCGATGCAGGGACATACAAACGGTGGGCGAACTATAGAAGGTTATAACGATTGGAGAAATGTAAGTACAACTTTACATAGACATGAGACTAGTTTAACTCACATGAAAAATTTCTTAAAATGGAAGGAACGTGATAAAAATTAAAAAAACAAAACTACTATTGATTGCGAGACTCAAAGCATGTATGAAATGGAAAAGAAACATTGGACAAGTGTTTTAGAACGCATAATTGAAATTATAAAATTCCTTGGTAGCCAAAATTCTTTTCAGGGATCATCTGATAAATTATATGAAAGGAATAACGGCAATTTTTTTTAAATTAGTCGAACTGTTTGCGAAGTTTGATTCCGTTATGGAAAATCGTGTTGAAAGGGCCCTACAACGAAACGATAGAGTACACTATTTGAGTAAAGACAATCAAAATGAAATATTGGAAACTTTAATCAGGGATACAAATTTATTATCAATTCGAAAATCTGAATATTATTCTATAATTTTAGACTTTGTTTCCTGTGACAATGGAATTGTCAAGATCAGGGAAAACCTTTTAGGTTTTGCAGATATATCAGATTCCACAGGACGTGGTTTATGTGCAACAATAATGGAACATTCCCATTGAAGACATGGGGCAAATATGAAAGGGAAAAAATATGGGCTCCAAAATTTGCTTTCGAACAAAAAATCCTCGAGCTTTTTACGTGCCATGTGCTGCTTATATTTAATTTAAATTTAATGCTATCTAAATTTAATCATTAACGATGCAGCCAAAGTGAATGCAGATACAATTAGTTTCTTTGCAATTATTCAAGAAATATACAATTTCTTTTCATTCTCTTACTAACGTTGGGCAATCCTTTTAAAGTTCGTAAAAAATTTAACATTGAAACAGCCATCAGAAACGCGATGGGAAAGTAAAATTAATGCAATCCGCCCTCTACGATATCAGTTAGGAGAAATTTACGATGTACTTTTTGAAATTATAAATAATGAAAATTTTAATAAAGAAACTCAGCATGAAGCACAAACATTATGTGCTAAAATAAAGGACTACAAATTTATTTGCTCTCTTATAACTTGGCATGATTTACTTAACAGAATAAACCCTGTGAGTAAAATGCTTCAAGACAAAAATATGAACATTACACTTGCTTTTGAATCTATCGAAAACTTAAAAATATTCTTACAAGAGTATCGATCAGATACAAATTTTAAAGAAGTTCTAAAAACGGCAAAAGAACTGAGTGAAGAGGTGGAGAACAAGAATTTAAAACTAGTACGGAAGTTCGACGACAACAGAAGACACGACTATGACGATAATTTGACTACGAGCATCATGGCTAAACGCCACAATCCCCAGAAGATAAATTTAGAGTGAATGTGTTTTATACACTTCTAGACGTTGCAATGTGTTCGTTAATAGAACGTTTTGAACAACTTAAAACATGATAATTTCAATTTCTTGTATAGATTACTACAAATTAATAACGAAGATTTACGAAAAAATTGTGACGATTTGAAGATTCTCTTGAAGGACGGCGACAATAAAGACCTAAATGTAATAGAACCGTATGACGAGTTATGTGCTTTCCGGGATATTTTTTCGGAAGGATAATTTAAATATTCAAAACCCTTTTGATATTCTTAATTTTATTGTGTCCAATAATTTATCTTTCCCTAACTTTTCAATTGCTTTAAGAATACTATTAACCTTACCTGTTAGTGTAGCTAGCGGTGAACGTTCCTTTTCCAAGTTGAAATTGATTAAAACCTACTTAAGAACAAGTATGTCACAAAAACGCTTATTAGTTTGGCGTTAATAGCTATTGAAAATGATATATGTGCGGAATTAGACGTTAAGACCATTATTTCTAATTTTGTGAATATGAAATCAAAAACCCAAAAATTTTTATTTAAAAAATTTCAAGTATATTTATATAATTTAATTTATTTTCTGTTATTCTGTGAAGATGTTATTTTTTGAATATATTAAATGTTCTAATTATTTCTGAATTCTTTTCTTATTTTCTCATCTATCTCGAGTTTCTTTTATTTTCCTAAAAGATAGTTCCACTTATAAAAATTATTAAAATTTTTTACAAGTTATACTAAGAATTTAGTAACTTGTAAAATGCAAGAATTTTTAACTTTAGTTCAAATAAATTCTAACTTTAATTAAAATTCATTTTAATTTTGTTGGTGAGAAGGCTATAATCCCTGTATCATTATATTCAACGATTAAAGTGAAGTGGCTTTATTAAAATTTCCTTTAACTTTTGAGAATTTTTTGAATATTCGGGTTTTTAACGATTATCCTGTCTAGTCAACACCCCCGGTTCGTTACATTTAGCAAACCAATGTGTGGCTGTTCTGTCAAAATTTATTTAAGAAATTTCAAATAATTTAAATTTTTATTATCGTAAAAGAACCACACACACGCCCGGATCGTTACAAGGGCGCTTAGATAGAAATTGCATGCGGGTGGCAAAGACCCTAGCGCCGGTTCTGTTCCTACTATCTTTACACTGGTTTTTATGTTATTAAGAAACCTGGAATATTCCATAACTTCAAATAACAGGGGTGTCCGGACAATTATTGGTAGCATTATTGATAGCTACCAATAATTGTGAAGGGGGGGGGGGTTGAATAGGCGATTTGAGAATACACACTACGCATCGCATACGACCTGTGACTGAGTATCTGTAATGATCGCTAATTCATAAGTAGTATAGAAATAGAAGACACGACATCTTCTTCTTGTTATTGTGCTATCTTCTATCGAAGGTCAGCGACTATCTTGGCGAACAAACTGCGCTCTTGTGCTAATCTGAGCAGTTGTGCACTGCTCTTTCCTGTCCACGTCTTGATGTTGTCAAGCCATGATATTCTTTTTCTTCCTCTAGTTCCTTTGCCACCAATTCTTCCTATCAAAATAGTTTGTAGAAGTTGGTATTTGCTGTTTCTCATGATGTGGCCAAGATATGATGTTTTTCGTTTCTTGATTATTTGTACAAGATGTTTAGCTTTGCCAATGGATTTTAAGACATCTTCATTGGTAATTTTTTCTGTCCATGATATCTTTAGCATTCTTCTGTATAGCCACATCTCAAAGGCTTCGATTTTCTTGATGGTTGTCGCCTTCAATTCCATGTTTCAACTCCATAGAGCAGAATAGACCACCCGTAGCATTTCAGCATTCGGCATCTGACTTCCGTGTTTAGGTCTTTATTGCAGAATAGTGTTCTCATTTTCATGGACTGCCGTGCAACTTCAATCCTTGTCTTTATATCTATTTCTGGATCCCACCGTTCATTAAGCCAGCAACCAAGATATTTATATCTTGACACTTGATCAATATTTTTCCGGGGTGTCCGGAAAAATATTGATCAAGTGAACAGGGGTGTCCGGACAATTATTGGTAGCTACCAATAATTGTGAAGGGGGGGGGGATTGAATAGGCGATTTGAGAATACACACTACGCATCGCATACGACTGAGTATCTGTAATGATCGCTAATTCATAAGTAGTATAGAAATAGAAGACACGACATAACATAAATAAAAAAATGAATTTTAATTAGGAAAAGATTTTTGGAAAATTTTCTAGTGTTTTTTTTTCTTGGGGGTGGGGAGGGCCTGCTCACTGCGCCACTGATTGGTGGATAGTGTATATTCTTCAACTCGGCGACGTCATACTAATCCCCAGTTTATCTTGTCGATTTCACTAGGTTTACTACTTGTAATCATTCTCTGGCGGCACATGAGATGTGCTTATTAATGTTACTTTATTCTTGTCATTTATTATTCCTAGTGAGATATTTTATCCTACTGGCTACTCTTAGAATTTCCCCGCTTAGGAAAACATTTATCTTTTTGATCGCGTAGGTCAAATGTGGACCATTTTACATTTATTGCCGTTGCATAACTTCCCTCTCACAGATCCATTCTGCAGTTTTAAAGAGTAATTCATGGGCCGTTGCTTTTATTTACAAGCTATCTCTTCCTCGAATCATTACCATTATTACGTCATCGACAAGAGGTATAACTTTGTTTCAGTAATATAAGTAAGCCACAATGAAAAATCGTACTGAATATTCCAGAATGCTCACAGCCAAAAGCTGTTGACAGCTATTTGGCTTCTTTCGTTATTACGTAACACCTCCAAAGACTCGTTTCGGGAGGGCTCTCTATTCCATTCTGCCACATACACATCAAACCGTCTCTCCTACCACACACAACTACCAGCTAACACCGCCACAAACAGTATTTTTTCGTATGTAAAATTGCGTGTGTTCTGAATGCCGTTTTTTCCGTTGTGGTTTTCACTGTCATGGTTACTCTTCTATGGTTGATAATAATTTTGTCGTTTAGTTTGCCATAACTCTGGATTGTTGTAAGTTCTCTTACACGTCTGTAGTTCAGTCAGTATAGATGAAGCCCTTTGGTCGGAAAGACTTGTGTTGGATTCCAGTCCATGACGTCAGGAACCTTATCAGGTCTCTTTCGACTAAAGGTGAATTAGCTGGTCTCATACGGAGGTAGAGGGTTTTTCACCCGGAAATTCGGGTTTTATCGTGCTTCAAAACAGACAAACTGACCACGTGAACACACGGATTTACAGCCATGAATACTTACAACAACAACATGTTGAAGAGCTAAGGTTGTCGTCACATGTCGTTATGCCCATAGTGGTCAACTAGAATTCACATCATGGCAGTTAACCTCCTAGATAGGAGACGACACTTGAATGGGATATATATGTAATATTCCATACACTAAAAGTTGAGGGAGCTATAAGCATATCAGTGCCGTGCGTGTTGGTTGCAGATGAGAACCGAGAATTTTTTTATAAGAGTTACAGGCTGTAGTTTGGGAATTTCATGGAGAAGGCTCTTCCAGAGTGGAGAGGTGGATGAAATGAAAGAGGGAGAATAGAATCTGGTTTGGTGTGTTTGCATTACACACTAAAGGAATGCTGAGCAACTGCTGCTGCTCTGTATTAACAGGTGTAACAGAAAGTGGAGGAATGATGGTCGCCAATTCACTAGAGCAGTGACCATGGAAGTCATGTTGGATGTTTAATGGAATATTTACAACGCTGGGAAAGGATTAAAATTAGTTTTAATGCTTCCAATAAATTCGTCTCAGTCACTGAGACATCTTCAGGATTACAAATAACTTTTGTAACAATACACTCAAATACAATACAATACTAAGTGAAACACGTGAGTAACTCTAAAGTCCTATCTAGGTGGTGCGTCGTCAGTGGGCGTTTGTACGATTTTGTGACCTAGGATGTAAAGTGGGATCTTTGATAATTAATGTTTCCCAAATTTTGGGAAGTTTCATGCAACCGTATTTATTTAAATTCTGTTGATTTCTGAGTGCCGTCGCAGATTCTAAAAACAAACATTCTAGCATAAACACACGGACCATGGAAGTATCTGCAGAATAGACACATTGCTATACTCCATGTGTATGCCTGTGAGATAGAGGTTGAAGTGAATCTGTGAGCAGTGATGGTTCAAGATAATTTCGCGCCCCGGGCAGACTCTGTGTGTGATGCCCCCCTAAGTTTTTTTTTTTAATACTTAAGTACTTTCTAATTGCATTTTTTCAAATTATTAATAGTTTCGTAAAAAAAAAAAAAAAAAAAAAATGTTGTTCCCGTATAGGGAGTAGGCGGGGCCGTTTATCCTATCTAACTTTTTCGTAAAAAATAAACAAATAAAAATGATTACAGACAAAAAAATTATTGATTTTACGCTGTAATTTTAATATAAACAATTATAATTTAGATATACATTCGGGTGTCTTTTTATGCGGTAGATACGTTCCAGAGAAAATTGCATATAAAAAATCGCACAAAAAAAGGCCTAACTTACGTTGAAAAATTAGGGATACGTTCTATAATTTTCTAAAACCGCATAAAACCGAAGCAATGAATTAAAATACACCTAAAATCGCATAAAAAAGTTTATAAAAAATTCAGGAAAACAAGAATGCCTAAGTTTGTTTTAAAGCTTTATTCATTTAATTTTATTGAAAAGTAACATTTTTTTTTTTTTTTTGTCATCAGAATTATCATCGCTATTAGACAATATTCGGCAACGTTTGCGAACTAGTGCAAAATTACTTTCATCACCAGAAGATAGTCAGCGCATCAGATCTGTATGATAAAGCCAATGATTCTTCAAAAACAGAATTAGCTTCACCCTCGTTCTGTGCTGATTTTTTTTCTTCTGACAATGTAATCAGTGATTAAACTTTGCGATGATGATTTCACTAATTTTTTTATACAGCTCGCAATATCCAGATATACAGACTCTTCAGCTCACGTTGGAATTTAAAGGCTCGTTCAGAATTTGTGTCATTAACAAGAAAATGATTTTCCAATTTATTGCACAGTTCAAGACCTCGAATTATATTTGCAGTAAGGGGGACAGGTTTTTCTTCCGCTTCATTATCGTTTTCTGGATCTTCGAAAATACCTAAAGTTAATCGATATCCAATAATATCATTACCACTTAAGGCATTATCCACAAGCAATTCGTCTACATCGTTCTGGCTAAATGTATCAAAACCTTCTCCACCAATTTCATGTGCCAAAGTAATGATTTCAACTAATAATGTTGATGTTGGCATAGTTGCACTGTTTGCAACACATCTAGGCCAAGCTGCTTTCCAGCAGGCATTTAAAGTTTATGGCCTTATTTCAGCGATAGCAGATTTAGCATGATTTAAGCAGTCCAAAATAGAAAATTTTTTCCAAACGTCAGTTACTGTTAATGATTCATTTTCTAGTTTATCCAATATAAATTGAAAAGTGTGCTTAACGTAATATTTTTTAAAAGTAGCAATTATGCCTTGATCTAATGGCTGAATAATGCTTGTTGTACTGATTGGAAAAAACACTACCTGCACATTTGGATGTTCTAATTGTGGACTTAGTGCATTGTCAACAATTAATAAAACTTTAAAATCGAGAGCTTTTTGCTTAATATATGATTCCACTTCTGGTACAAAGCAATTATTGAACTAAACTATTCAGTAAATAGAGCAGTTGTTATCCAGGCTTTTGTATTAGCCATCCAATGTACCGGCAACTGTTTTAGATCTTTGCCTTTTAGAGCACGTGGTCTTAGAAATCGATTTACTAGGACTGGTTTCAACATTCGATCTCCTGATGCATTGCTACAAAGTAACAACGTTACTCGATCTTTGCTTGCTTTTTTTTTTTCTCAAACTTTGCGATGTAAGTTCGACTAGGCATTTTCTTCCAAAACAATCCTGTTTCGTCAGCGTTAAACACTTGTCTGGACAATATCCACCATCTTCAATCATTTTGGCTAACTTCTCTTGAAATTTTTGGCTGCTGCTGCAACCTCGCCTGTAATCTTCACGTTATGAAGTGCATTCCTTTTTAAAAACTCAGTTAACCATCATTTGCTACCGAAAATTCTTTATCAGCCTGGGAAGCTGAAGTAGGCGGCTCCAATTGCTTCATCTGTTCGTAAAACCGAAGAGTTTTTTGTTTAATTAAATAACCACTTATAGGAATTCTTCTTTGAGTTAATTCTTCAATCCAAATTAGGAGTGCTCGTTCCCTGTTTTCTAATAAAGCATCTCTTGAGTACGATGATAATTTGGCACTTAGTTTTGTGCCGGAAATGACGATTTTCTTATTGCAACTTCATTCTTTTTAATTACTCTTATAGTAGATTTGCCTAAATTAAAATGTTTACTAATCGCCTTAGATCCCTCTCCTTTTGCTAAGCGATATAAAACTGCAAGTTTCATTTCCAAAGAAGTTGCTTTTCTTTGGTGCTTTTTTTTCTCCATTGGGCCAAATTAAATCTTTAAAATAACAATTAGCAAAAAAAAAAAAAATCATCTAACGCCTATTTGTTCCCGTATAGGGAGTAGGCGGGGCCGTTTACCCTATCTTAGCAAAATAAAAATAAATAAAAAAAAAAAAAATAAATAAAAAAAAAAAACACTTACATGTAAACTTCACGGACACTCACTGCTTACACGTTATCACGCTACGCCAGAATGTGCTACAACTCGCTGTGCGTTATGTACAACGCCGTTGAACGAATTGGTCAACAACACGCAAAATCACGTGCTTTATAGGTAAAAATTTCCAACTGTTATACAAGTAAATTAGTTACCTTTAAAAACTACAATGATCATAAAAAGAGAAGTTAATTTTCCGCCGTGTAATAATAAACAACTCATCTCACAATACCGATTGATTTCCCCAGGGTTTCCCAAACTGTGTTCCGTGGAAGGTGAATAAGTGCTCCGCGAGTTTTCTTGGAATTTGTCATTTTAGTTTTCTAAGCAGTTTACATGAATAAACATGTCACAGTGGAAATATTCTGAGGAGAATAACATTCGTGAATATGTCGAAAAGCTCAAACCCAGAACGTCTAAATAACATCTGTGTAGCAAATGTTAGTGACCAAGTCGTGTATTTTTAAACGTGGAAGTATTCATGAATTATCGTTAATTTTCACACGTTGAAACCTTTCAACATTCGGGAAACGGAATACCGCTGTTTATGACCGATCATAAAAATTGCCTGCAAGTCGATTACAACAGCGTGTGGTGTATCCACTGTTCTCAAAACTGAACGAAATAACATCTGTTGCAAATGTTAGTGACCAATCAGCAAGGAAGTACAAAGAAAATTTTTCCACTGAAATTAAAGATCAAAGTAGTTTGTATCCGGTTCAGATCTAGTAATACTAAATACTTTCTTCACAAGTTCGTATTGTGGGTGAAAGTGCTTGTTTCGAAACCGTAGTGCCGTGATTTTTTAAAAGTAATAGGCCTACAGATTTAAATTTTAATATGAATAAGAGACAAGGGACTTCGTTTAATTTTGGTGTTAAGAAATCTCATTGAAGATGTTTATGACGCAACAGATAGTGAGTCATCCACCACCAGCCTACAAAGCGATCTCCAAGATGTACAAAAGGAGTGGAAAACTATCTGCACACAGGAGAAAAAGTCTGCATTCATTCGTAAGTACTTATAATAAGAATAATAATATAAATTTTTGGTGATCAGAATGAGATGTCAATGAAAATCAGCACAAATTAATTTACTGATGTTTATTTTTAATTGGTGTTTAATTAATTATTAATTAATAACGACACCGTGCTAATTACAGTTAACATTATGGATCTCCAAAAAACTCATTGACAGAGTATAAATAGAAATCCAAAGAATGGGAATAAGTATAAACATCAACAAGACAAAATACATGATCATCAGCAAACATCAATGAAACTGACACTCAATGGGAAAAATATCGATCAAGTGTCAAGATATAAATATCTTGGTTGTTGGCTTAATGAAAGGTGGGATCCTGAAATAGATATAAAGACAAGGACTGAAGTTGCACAGCAGTCCTTCATTAAAATGAGAACACTATTCTTCAATAAAGACCTAAACATGGAAGTCAGATGCCGATTGCTACATGTGGTCTATTCTGCTCTATGGAGTTTAAACATGGACATTGACGGCGATAACCATCATGAAAATCGAAGCCTTTGAGATGTGGTATACAAAAGAATGCTAAAGATATCATGGACAGAAAAAATTACCAATGAAGATGTCTTAAAATCCATTGGCAAAGCTAAACATCTTGTACAAATAATCAAGAAACGAAAAACATATCTTGGCCACATCATGAGAAACAGCAAATACCAACTTCTACAAACTATTTTGGTAGGAAGAATTGATGGCAAAGGAACTAGAGGAAGAAAAAGAATATCATGGTTTGACAACATCAAGATGTGGACAGGAAAGAGCAGCGTACAACTGGTCAGATTAACACAAGAACGCAGTTTGTTTGCCATGATGGTCGCTGACATTCGTTAGAAGATAGCACCATAAGAAGAATTAATAATTAACGATCAATTATGAATTAATAATAAAAATAGGTAAATCAATTATTAATTAATACATTACAAAATAACTAAGGTGTTCCATGAAAATTTCAGGATTTGTGAAGTGTTCCGTCGTAGGAAAAGTTTGGGAAACGCTTGATTACCATATTATCGGAATGGATTCTCCTTCTGATGACATACGCAGAAGTGTCGAAAGGTCTCGTATCTGTGGGTGTACTATACATAAGTTTTCCGCATAAAAAGAGACCCGAGTGTAGTATTTTCTTGATTTTAAATCTGCGAAAGCTTTTATTCTTTCACAAATGTCTATTTTCTGAGCAACAGCATTTTCAATAGATAATGAGGCTGAAGAATTTAATCTCTCACTTTCCATTGTCGATCGCAAATATTTTTTTGATAAGTTTTAATTTGCTAAAACTTCTTTTAGCTGTTGCTACCGTTACAGGAATTGTCAGCAAAATTCTCCATGCGACCCACATATTTTGAACTCTATTCCGCAAGTTGATTGTTTTTAAAAATCGTAAAGTTTCTAAAGGCGAATTGATGTTTCAGGAAGTAAACTGTTTAGAGATTTAATTTCTCCAAAAAGTTCATTCGCGTCAATGTCACTGCTGTTTTCATCATTAAGAATTGAATGCAAACCCATGCAATGTTTTCTTAATTCGTTTAAATCGCCTACTTAGTTAAATTAAAGAGAAAACCCCAATTTTGTTTATAAATTTTTATTTGCTCAAATCTCTCTCTTCAAGTGATGTTAATATACAGACAAATCGGCCTTCAGAACACATGCAATTTACAGACAAAAATTACTAGTGGTGGTGATGGGCAGTAGGTGGCGTTGATATAGATGATAATAGTAGAGGTTCGGTGTAGTTGGTGGATCCAGTGGTGGAGATGGAGAGTTGTAGAGTAAGTATGGTGACCAACTCTCCCGTATTTCCCGGGAACTCCGGTATTTTAGCTAATTTTTTGGGATCATCCCGACTCCCGTATTGATCTTTAAATTCTCCCGTAATTTTCATAATCAATCATTGTTGTTAATTTTTTAACGTATATTATAACCGCCAAATACAATTTGACACTAATATCGATAGTTTGGAAAATTCTAATCGATACAATTCTGTTCTGGCCAACGAATATACATGGTGTTCCGGCAAAGATGTTATATCGTTGCGTTGATCTTGTAACCTTTGGGTATCGATTATTAACCATTTTAATAATCGATACCCATTCGGAATAGTCAAATCGTTGGTAGCGATTTTCGATATACACTTCCGGATTTGTTTGTCTGTTTCCTATCTTGCGTTCTTATCAGCCGTTGTGTCTGCATTCATTCTCAAAGTATTTTCAATATCCTTGAACATCGAGTGCCATAGTATATATTCGTGATTGATAGTGACGGTGAAACAGAAAGTAATACTGTATCTCGTTTTATCGGTATTAATGTTAAGTCCATTATTGCTAAACCATTTACTTAGTTTTAACATATCACTATTAATCAGATTTAGTTCTAGTTAGAAAACGCAAAGTAAATCAAGTTAGATTTACTTTGCGTTGCAACTCTTCTACTGCCTTTTTTCATTCATCTCCTCGTGGATATGAATGAAAAAAAAAATCAAATATATCGTGTTTATTTAAAAAATGTCTTTGTATATTTGATTTTTTATTATTTGAAAGATTTTCATGGCATATTAAACACATTGGAAATCCTGCTGTATTTGCTACAATTGCGTAGGTTTCGGTCCATTCACTTTTAAACTCTTGATTTTCTTGTTCTATCTTTCTCTTCTTTGCTGACATTTTAAATACTATAAAAATATTTTTATTTTGTTAATATTTAATTGGATGTTACAATATTCACGTTACCTAACACAATCACCAGTAAATAAAAGCACGGCAACGTCCACTACAAAATCTTTACTTATTTTAACAAAGTGAGCAGATTTACATACCACCCCTGCACTATATATATAGGTACCCTCCCGCGATGAGTCTTCGGACTCCTTGGAGGTGTCAGGAATAATAATAATAATAATATATGCGAAGACAAATGTGCTAGCCTAGCGTGACGTCATAAATATGTCCAAGCAAACTGCTCGATCGTAGCGATCGCCATTCGCTACAAAGTATCGCTCTGCCTGGTTGATCGTGACCAATGTAAACTGACTTTTTTTGAGTATCGACATATGGTTAGGGGTCATATGACCTACAAAATATTTCTTTTTACTTCTATGTTTAGATAGATCGTTTAATAACGAAAAGAGCCACAATTATTCATTCAGTCGTGTTCAAACATTAAATTGTAGGGATTTTTCCTATGCTTATGATAGAGCTTCTCTTTTGTCCTTATCATATTTTTTAGTTCATTGTTATCCAGTGTGTGTGTGTGACCATCCTTTTTTGTAGCAACTCTTTTGTGATATTGCGATTTGCTGTCTACATATTTAATCATTTTGATAAATTCCTCATAAAGCTGATTTATGTCTAATATGTCGGTTTGAGGCAGTTAATAATGTTTTATGTAGTTCTCAAATTTATTATAATTGGTGCATATTTCAAATTTTTTATGATTAACTGCACGGTTCGTGTCAACGCTATTAGGTAAGGATAGTTTCAACAGTATCGAACGTTGATCTGTTATTTTGCTAAAGTAGATTGCAGAGGATTGGCTCATAGGCCATTCTGTTTCTTATGAATATGTGATCAATGCATCTTGCTGAATTGTTCGCTTCTCTCGTATTGCCATCGACGTAAGTAAGAAACCCATGAGTAGATAATATATTTTTATATTCTTCAGTTTTACTATTACTCTTATCAGGAATACGCCAAAGATATTTGTCGCCTGGGTACAAACTTTTATCGCCGCCCCTAATGCTGCATTGTATAATCCAAATTAGATATTAGCTACATAAAATGTCGCCCAGGTGCTGTGTACCCCCTTGCATCCTCGGGTTGGCGCAGTCCTGACTCTTATAAAGGTCCAAATTTATATCTCCCACTAGTATGACATTGTCGTGTTTTAAGGTTTTTAGGACATTATTTAGTTCTGATAGAAAGATATCAACTGAGTCATCGTGTGCATGGTATATAGCAAATATAAGTATATTCATTGTTGTGTCGTAAATCATTACAGTTTCAGCGCTTTGCATTTTTGATTCCAGTCTATTTTTTTAGCGTATAGAATTAATCCACCTGAACGATTATAGTCGCGAAAATCATAATACTTGTCGTAATCTGCGAGAGAATAACGATCAATCTCAAGTTGTTTGATCCATATTTCACTTAATACTAGTACATCTATATATGATTGGTTTCTGTGAAAAGTAACATTAAATTATCATTATTGACATGATATATGTTGAAATTCTTGGATGAGTTTCAAGTTTTCATTCTGAACTTCTGGTACACCGTTTAATTCGATATTATTCAACCTGGAGCACTGTTGAATTTCATTAACTTCCCATTTCATTCGTTCATTTGAGCTTTTAGTATTTTATTTTCGTTTGTTAGTTCTGTGTTTTTAGTTCACAGATCCTTAATTAGGTTTTCATTGCATTCGGCTTTGTTCTTTGATCTTGAATGCATGAAAAACTATACTCCAGCGATGCCTTCAGTTCATTTATTTCGGCTTTAAATAGTACTTCCAGTTCCCTTCTTATCGCGGAGTTATCGTCTTTAATTACTACTTTGATCGCGTTTATGGCTTCTAAAATCTGTTCCCTGAAGTTTCTTAGGAAAACCCTCACGTCAGCTTCTCCGTCGTCTTTGTTTAATGCTTTAGTTAAATCTAAACCGGCGCTGCTTCTATTTAGTTTACTTGTAGTTTTATGATCGTTTGTGGGAGAAGTATTAATACAACTCTGGCATTTCTATTTTAATTTCTTGTCCTTAGACATTTTTCGAAAGTTAGATTCTGTTACACCTATACATGCAGGATGATAATATTCGCGACATTCAAGAGAACTTTGCAGTTGGTGACGGACATGACTCAGCTGTTGACCTTGAAGGAGGATTAGTAGGTATCCGTTAGGTGAGGATGGCGGTCGTCTCAGCAAGTGGTTTAAAGGATTATATGGCGTGTCAGTGTTCTTCTGCTGTACCTTGACGCTCATAGCTTGCATTTTGAAGAACTAGTTTTACAGGAACCACTGGATCGATTTCGATGATTAATGCGTATACTTTTTCAGATTACTGAGACGATTCATTTGAGCACATTTTAAAGGTGATTATATTAAGGCAATTACTTACATTTAAGTTTAGAACAGGAGCAGATTCAGTAACAGGCATTCACTCTGCGCCCTCTAGGGTATCTTTTTGTTATTTTATTTTATTTTATTATGAAATAATATAATTTACTTATATCATAAAGACTAACATCCTGGGCCATTGTATATGCTACTCCTAAATTGAAGAAAATATAAAAATAAACGGCGTGTTTATTGAGATAGAAGTTTGCTTTTTTTTTTTTTTTTAAACTTGTCTGTTTTAACCATTGCCTAAGTTGCACAGCGGATTACAACGTCCCTCAAAATATCGTAATTTTATTAACTTTTATAATACTTTTGGCTCATAGACTGGGTTGCATGTTTGTTCTACAATTTTTGATTTGTCCTCTGTAATGTTTTGTGACAAAGGCTAATAGTATTATTTGATTTATGGATTAGTCGTAATAGGCAAGTTCAAAGCATAGGCAATGCAGAAAGAAAGCAATACGGCGTAGCATTTCTAATTGGGACCGATTAGTTCGGGTTATTTGCTGCACAAGATGAGACAGTGAAGTATTCTCCTTTTTTAATTAAAAAAATCCATTTTTAATGAAATAGATCACTTTAAATGAGACTATGAAAAATTGGCCACTGCTCAGCGGATTTGCGCAATCGCCTGACTGTAATTGTATAATTACAGGATGTGAACAAGAATTACAAATTTCTCTTGGGATAGCTGAATATGATATGCGCCATATGTGTGTCATTACTGCGTGTACAATATTCATCTTTATCGCCGAGTAAATTCAAGCACAGTTTGTTTTGTTTCTGTGAAAAAGAGATCACCTATTTCCAATAATTCGTCGGTGTTTATACATGTCCTTTTTTTCTCATACTACAAGTTATTAATGTCGGTAAACGGATTAACGCCGCATCCTGTTACATCAGTAATAATGAAAACACTAATCATCCAAGGAAGATCCTAGAAAAAATGATGGCTCTATCATATCCGTTATTTCTATAGTGTAAATTTTGTGTTGGATTCGATGATCTTGCGGTCTTCATTTTGCACAGAATGTTACCGTTTTTAAACATATTCAGTGCAAAAAAAGCTAAATATCTTTTAAAACGGTAAGTCTTGTTTAAGTTAAGGGATATTGCATCCCATATCGTTTCTTAGCCGAATAAGAAACTCAAAGAGTTTCCTGCCGAATATAGTAGAAACTATATATAAAATTCGGCGATTCCGATTGGTAAGTCTTGTTTTGCATAATAATGATTTATCGTTTAAAATAATTATAATATGTTAATAAAGTATTTTATTTGAATTTTCCTCTGGAATTATAATTATTTTAAATATGCCTGCTCATGGTATTTCATTGAAACAAATGCTTTATCGTTTTTAAATATATTTAATACAGTAGCGTTTTTTTTTTTTTTTTAGATTAATAAGCATCAGAAAGCAGCCTAGTAGTATTTAACGATCGCTCGGTGTTAAAGATATGCTTAAGAGAAAAAAAAATAAATAAATAGCTTAGAATTCATTCAACTTGATGAACTTTATGTGTGACAGGACCTTCCATGATGAGTCTTTTGAGTGCACAGAGCTCGTGTTGTGGAGATCTTGAATTTAACTTTTTTCAAAGCTTTTGAGTTTGAGAGGTATGATAAACACTGTGTAAATAATGGTGAATGTGTACCTTCTCTGATGAGTTGGGAGATGCCAAATAGTAACATTTTTACGGGTAATTATTATTAATACTGGTATCAGAGCTCTGTGCACTCAAAAGACTCATCATGGAAGGCCCTGTCACACATAAAGTTCATCAAATTGAATCATACCTTAAATTTATGTAACATTTGCCTCTTGTTCTTCCTCTGTCTTCCTTCATTCTATGAAAAATCTCTTCCACATTAATCTGGTACTAATCCTCACCAACTATGTCTCGCTCATATCATCTCTCCACTTTCCATTCTTGGAACTTTGCATATATCCTCATATCCTATATTTTCATAGGCTGGACACCATCTTGTTCATATCTTCTAACTTGCCTGTATCATTTCCCAGAGTCTGGTTACTTCTTTGCTGAGACTTTGGAGTAAGAAAAGATTCAGTTGGTTTGGTTACAGCCATCCACAGTCTAGGTTGGTAGTGGGGATGCTACCTTATTGCCTCTAAACTTGTCTTAGGTATCCCTTCTCTTGTTTCTACCTGACCAAGCTCCCAAGTGGAGTTAGTATCCAATCTTCCACTTAGTTTACCAAGGTTTGGGGTTCACTTAGAGGTGAGAACATCTGTGGCATATGTGGAGTGCAGACGACGACTGAGAGAGTTTTTTTTTTTGTGGGGGTCTGTTCCAGGGGGGGGGGAGATGGACAGAATAAAAGAGGAATAATAAAGCAGGTTCAATGTGTTTGCAGTTGCACAGTAAAGGGATGCTGAGCACCTGCTGCTGGTCTTGTATTAACTGGTGCAACAGAAAGTGGAGGAATGATGGTTGCTAATTCACTAGAGCAGTGAATATGAAAGTACCTGAAGAATAGACACAGTGCTGAAACACTGCACCTGTGCAATAGAGGTTGAAGGAAATCCGTATGAGATGGGATCATCTGTTAGCCTAATTGCTTGCTGCTGGATTACATTAAAGCTTTTAAGGGAAGTTTTAGGTGCACCACCTCGAACGTGTGAGCAGTATTCTAAACATGGGCAGGTTTGGGATTTATATATAATTAAGAGTTTAGGTGTAAAATAGGTTTGAGAACAAAAGAGAATGCCAAGTTTCTTGAATCCTGAGAAGGCTATTGATGTGATGTGTTTATGCCAGGAAAAATTGAAAATAAACATTAATCCAATCAAGTAGTTCTGATCTGTCTGGCGAGTTGTGTATTACTAAGAGAAAGGGTAGTTGAGCTGGGATCTGTTTTGCACAAGAAAAAGCAGAAGTGTGTTTTGCTATCAATAAACATGACAAAGTTGCCTTTACCCCCATTTGAAGGAGAGTACATTCTAGTAAATTAATGTTTAAGGCACTAGTTGGAGATGACCTTTGTAGTCTGGGATGTCAGAGTACTGTATGGTTTGTCAAACGAGTATGATGAGTGGAGAGTACCATCATTTGCAAACCTCGATAGGATTAGTAGTTATTGTGAGGCCATTTATGTACAGGAGAAAGAGTAAGTGAAAGATTAGCTGATTTTAAAAGTACTGTCTCCCACAAAGGGGATAGATGTAGACCATAGGATCTGTTTAAGTTAGGAAAGTGAAGTAAAGTTCCACATGTTTCTTTATAAAGCCATTCCAGTGAACTCTATGTTTAGTGTTGATGGCATGCTCTGCAAATCCAGACTGTTCAGGTTCAAGGTATTGAATAAAAGACGTGTTCTTCTAGCCAAATAAAAGCAGTTCTTCCTGTATGTCCAAAATAAGATAACCCACAGGAGCAAGGAATCTGGTAGACACCTGGATAATTGAAATGTGGAAGCTTGTCCTTTGGAGAAGTGAGAAAGGTAGAGATTTTTCTGATGGCATGAAAGGCAACAAAAATATTTAGTGGTTTTAAAACTTTTGCTATACGTTCACTAATGCCTTGCACATAAGGGATGCGAGTTATTTCTTCTTTATTTGAAGAGGTAGAGATACCAAAACTGGATTACGTTAAAGCTGCTCAAAGCTCTTTTGATGAAAGAATTCTTATAAACATTAGATGAAAAAATGGAAATAATATGTTGCGATTCTTTCTGTAATAGCTCATCTGAAGAACATAAGGAGTGGACCCGATGAACAGTGTTTTAATGGTTCCAGCCTTTTGACTGGGATGGCGATGAGATTCAGCATGGATATAATGGCTTGTATGAGTCTTCTTCCTAAAAACTGAGGGAAACTGTTGTAATTCATAAGAAGAGCCATTCGAGATAGCAAAAATGTCATCTACATATCTGAAGCAATGAGTAGGTCTAGGTGAAATGTTGTTTATATACTAATGTTCCTTTATCTGACAACATTGAATTACTACAACAAGAATTTCCTTCAGACATTGTTAAAATATTTGATTTTGTAATACATTCTGGTTATTTTTCCTTTAGAAACAAGTTATATCAACAAATTAAAAGTACAGCAATGGGCAATCCTATTTCTCCTGCTATCGGCAACTTCTTTGTGGAGCACTCTGAACAACGTATTTTTGGCAACATTTCACCTAGACCAACTCATTGATTCAGATATGTAGATGACATTTTTCCTATCTGGAATAGCTCTTATGAATTACAACAGTTTCTCTCTAAATTAAATGCACTTCATCAAGGATTCAATTCATCCTAGAGAAGAAGTAAATAAGCAGTTAGTCTTTTTAATCTTTTGATTCTTTCTCAACCAGATGGTAACCTACATTTTTCAGTTTTTAGGAAAAAGACTCATACAGGCCATTATATCCATGCAGAATCTCATCACCATCCCAGTCAAAAGGCTGGAACTATTAAACCACTGGTTCCTCGGGCCCACCCCTTATGTTCCTCAGATGAGCTATTACAGAGAGAATTGCAACATATTATTTCCACTTTTTTGTCTAATGGTTATAAGAATTTTTTCATCAGAAGAGTTTTGAGCAGTTTTGGTATATCTACCTCTTCAAATACAGAAGAAATAACTTGTATTCATATGCCTTATGTGCAAGGCATTAGTGAATGCATAGCAAAAGTTTTAAAACCACTAAATATTTTTGTAGCCTTTTGCCCCATCAGAAAATTCTCCATATTTCTCACTTCTCCAAAGGACAAGCTTCCACATTTCAATTATCCAGGTGTCTACCAGATTCCTTGCTCTTGTGGGTTATCTTATTTCGGACAAACAGGAAGATCTGCTTTTATTTAGCTAGAAGAACACAAGTCTTATATTCAATACCTTGAACCGGAACAGTCTTGACTTGCAGAACATGCCATCTAAACATAGAGTTCATTGGAACAAGACAAGAGTCCTTCACGAAAGTCAGTTCCTCATGGAACTGTTTTATAAAGAAACATGTGAAACTTTACTTCATTCTCCTAACTTTTTTTTAATTGCACACATACATACATATATATTTATTTTTTTAATAAGTTAGGAAATTTAATGACTTTTTTTTAGTAATATTACATTAGCTACTTAGGTGGTGCCTTTTGGAATTGTCAGTTATTGTTCTATTAGCTTTGTACTGAAGATGCCTTTGATACTTTAGGCGAAAATTATAGTAATGAATAATTCATATTTATGAATTTAAGGACACAAAACACGTGTTGAAAAGATTATTTTACTGATTAATAATAAAATAATAACTTGACGTTTCGACCCCTGTGTTGAGGTCATCATCAGAAGGATACATGTGTATATGAACCAAGCTACATGCTGTTGCACTCTATATAGGTAAATTACAACTACGTGGTTAACTAATCTTTTTTCTTAGCCTGTCCTCTAGTGATAAAAACAAAAAAAAAATACCAATAAAAACTACAATAAACTCTGCTAAAGTCCTCATGTACTAGGATTCTTCTGGAATTATACGGTTAATATTGTTATATTACGATTATCTTCTGAATTTGTACAATACGGGTTGCTATTCAATGTTCAGGGGAGAAAAAAAAAACACTTCACCAAGACTTCTTGTATTGAGATTTTTCCTTCTGTCACCAGGCTAAACACAGCCCCTGTTATTTTCACCAGGGAACCAAGGCGAACAGCAAAAAGTCAGCTACTCGAACAAATCTGAAAGCACACCCCAACTCAACATAACCAGAGTTAAAGATCGGTACTATCAACATAAGAAGCCTGAATGGCAAAGAAATGGAGCTAGCTGAGGAATTACATAAGTACCAGATCGACATAATAGGGGTGTTGGAAACAAAAAATACCAAAACTGGCGAGATCTTTCTGAGCAATAAATGCAAAATGTTATATTCAGGAAATAACAATCAAGTAAAAGAAGGAGTAGCCATAGCATTCAACACAAAATACAAGCTAATCTTCTTGAATGACAAGCAGTCTCAAGTAGAGTGATATGGGGAATTGGATAATCAGACTTATTTGTGCCTATGGTCCCACAGAAGGGTCTACTAAGGTAGAAGTGGAGGAATTTTTTGATGCTTTAGAAAAAGCAACTGACACAATGAAAAAGGAAAAGTTGGTCCTTGTTGGGGATCTAAATAGCAGAGTAGGAAATGATTGTGAGACATACAAAAATATTTTGGGAAAATTTGGAGAAAATAGCAAAGCTAATAATAATGGCAAATACCTGTTGGATTTCTGCTCAGGACATGGACTGGTTATTACTAACACCATGTTCCAACATAAAAATGTGCACAATTTCACATGGAGAGAAGAGGCTAGGAATATGAAAAGTCTCATTGACTATGTTATGGTTGATAGTGATGATTTCTCCCTGGTGCAGGACACCAGAGTGTACAGAGGATTTGAAATTGGAAGCAATCACTATTTAGTCTTAAGCAGGATAAAATTGAATTTCATATTGAAAAGAATACCATCTAAGAAAGTTTTAAAGCGAATAAAAGTTGAGCAGCTCTCAGATGTGAACTGTATACTAAAATACATAAAGATTATTGAAAAAAGAATGAAAGAGTTTGAGAACATGAACCCAACCTTGGAGATTCAGTGGAAAGCCTTGAAGAAAACCCTGATTGATTCAGCCAGAGAGACGTGGTGAGGTTGTCTGGAAGGATAGAAAAATCAGAATTCCATAGTGGACACAGGAAGTTAAAGAGGCAGTGAAGGAAAAGAAGCAAGCAAATCAAAAGTTCCTGGCAAATAAGTCAACTTTTGCTCTTAGAGAATACAGAGACAAATGTAAGAAAGCGAAACACTGTGTAAAACTAGCTAAACAAAAGTCAAAGAAGGACTTTGGCAAGAACAAAGAAAATAAATATCAAGAAGGTGGTAAGATATTCTGGAGGTTGTTGAAGAAGCTTAGAAATGGAGGAAAGAGTGCTATAAAAGGAGTTAGAGATGATAAAGGTTACATGAAAATAGGAGAAAAAGCTATCCTTGAAGTATCTTACCACCTTCTTGATATTTATTTTCTTTGTTCTTGCCAGAGTCCTCCTTTGACTTTTATTACTAAATAAAAAATTACTAAATGAAACAAGCAGTGATAGCACAGTGGTAAAAAACACTGAACAGGCATACAGTCAGGAATACATATCCATACTTGAAGTAGAAAAAGCCATCCAAGGCTTGAAATATGGAAAGGCAGCAGGAGTAGATGATATTCGACCAGAAATGCTGAAGTATGTGGTATAAAAGTCTTACAGTGGCTGCACTGCATAGTTTTCAGAAAGCCTGGCCAGAGGGACGAATTCCTGATGATTGGAGTAGAGCTCTAATAGTACCCATATATAAAAAGGGAAATAAAACTGAATGTGAGAATTACAGAGGTATTTCCTTACTGAGTGTTCCTGGCAAGATCTATGCAAGTATACTTGAGAAACGGTTGAGAAGAATTGTGGAAGAAAAGCTTGGTGAAGAACAAGCTGGATTCAGACCAAATAGAGGCTGTCAGGATCAGATCTTCACTTTATGACAAATAGTTAAGAAAGCATGGGAATATAACAAAGATCTGTGTTTTAGTTTTGTCGATTTGGAAAAGGCATATGACAAGGTGCCAAGAGAGAAGCTATTCAATACGCTACAGTTTTATGGTGTCAGTGGGCATTATATCAAGCAATACTTAGTCTTTATTTGAGTTGTAAGTCAGCAGTTAGAATTGCAGGAAGTACAGGAAGATGGTCTAATGTTAAATCTGGTGTGAGACAAGGATGTACATTATCCCCTCTGTTATTCATTATCTATATGGATCACATTATGAAAGAAAGTGGTATTAAACATGATATCAGAATTGGAGATGTTAATGTCAGCTCTTTGCTTTATGCGGGCGATGTTATTCTTCTAAATAAATCTGCTACAAATTTGCAAGATTCCCTGACTAAATTGAATAACTGTTGTAATAGATATGGTATGAAGGTCAGTAATAAAAAGACAAAGACAATGAAAATAGGTAGAATTGTTGAAAATGTCAACTGTGTTGTGAACGGGGAACCTGTAGAATAAGTAAAACATTTCAGCTAATTAGGCACGATTTTCACCAAAATTGGCAAATTAAATATGAAGATAGACAACAGAATCAGCAAAGCTGGTATGGTGGGAAGTCAACTGAATAAATTCATATGGAATAAGAGAGAAATTGGTCGGAACACACTAAGTTAGCTGTATATAAGTCAGTGTTCAAATCAGTTTTAACTTATGGATCTGAGAGGTGGGTCAGAGGTAAAACACTTGATCAAAGACTGGAGACTGCAGATATGAGAGTCCTGAGAAAGATTAGAGGCATGAACAGATGTCATCAATGGCAATAGCATATTAAAAACGACGATATTAGGAAAGAACTTGACATTGCCAGTATCCAGGAATGCATTAGCAGAGCTAATCTCAGGTGGTATGGTCACTTAAACAGAATGGGTGAGGAAAGATTAGCAAAACAAGTGTTCTCTGCCAGGTTGGCAGGAAAACGACCCAGAGGAAGACCAAAATATAGGTGGATTGATACAGTACAAAGTGCCTCAGATGATAGAAATATAAGATCTGATAATGCTGGAGTCTTGACAAGTAACAGACTGATTTGATGGAAAATTATAGATAGGAAATTAGTAATGATGTGAATTTTTCATGTAGTACTATTATATCCTGTACACCCCTTGAGGGTACATTTCTGGAATTTGATGATGACGATGATCATGTTTTGGTGTGATGTAGGGGCTCAGTACATTTCCAATCAATTCTGTGGTATGTTTGGAGTGCGTGGTCAGAAAGGCCAGTTTTTCCAAAATGGAGGTATTTTATGTGTCGTTTGTGTTCATTCTTCCTGATTGGGATGGTTCGCCCTGTTTCTCCTGTGTATGGTATGTTACATGTGCATTGTATTTTGTAAACCCCCTGGATAGGCTAAATGTGGCAGAGGATACTTGGAAGAACTGAGTAGGGGTTTTAATTTTGTCAGGGGTTTAAAGGTGGTTTTGATGTTGTATTTGTGTAGTGTTCTATCTATTTTTTTGGAAATGCTTCTAACATATATTATAGCAATAGCATTCTTGAAATCTTTTTTGTTAGTAGTGGTATCTTTGTGGAGGATCTTGTCAAAGATACCCCTAATAACAAAGTATAAATAGAATAAGAAACAAAGATACCACTAATAACAAAAAAGATTTCAAGAATGCTATTGCTATACCATATGTTAGAGGCATTTCCAAAAAAATAGACAAGATCCTCCACAAAGATACCACTAATAACAAAAAAGTTTCAAGAATGCTATTTCTATACCATATGTTAGAGGCATTTCCGAAAAAATAGACAGAACACTATACAAATACAACATCAAAACCACTTTTAAACCCCCCGACAAAATTAAGACACCTATGCAGTTCTTCCAAGGATACTCTGCCACACCTAGCCTAACCAGGGGTTTACAAAATACAATGCACATGTAACATACCATACATAGGGGAAACAGGGAGAACCATTCCAATCAGGATGGATGAACACTAGGACACATAAAATACCTTCATTTTGGAAAAAACAGCCTCTCTGACCACGCACACTCCAAACATACGACAGAATTGATTGGAAAGGTACTGAGTTCCTACACCGCACCAAAACCTGGTTCGAGTGGAAATTCAAGTAAGCTTGTGAAATGCTCAAGCATGATCCGAATCTGAATAAAAATGATGGTCTAACCATTCCAAGAATGTGGAGGACCGATCTGCAACCTTCATAGCAACCACAAGATTTTTTTTTTTTCCCTGAACATTGAATAACAACCTCTACTGTACAAATCCAGAAGATAATCATAATATAACAATATGAACTGTATAATTCCAGAAAAATCCTAGTACGTGAGGTCTTTAGCAGAGTTTATTGTTTTTTTTTTTTGTTTTTTTTTTATCACTAGAAGGCAGGGGAAGAAAAAAGATTAGTTAACCATGTACATGTAATTTATCTATATAGAGTGCAACAGCATGTTGCTTGGTTCTTATACACATGTATCCCTCTGATGATGACCTGAATACAGGGGTCGAAACATCAAGCTATGATTTTATTATTAATCAGTAAAATAATTTTTTCAACACGTGTGTTTTGTGTCCCTAAATTCATAAATATGAATGCTGATCACAGTGTAACCTTAAAAGAAAGATACTAATGAATAATATTTTACGTGAGTTAATTCGGGTATTATAATTTATTTAAATATGCCTAATCATTTTATTTCCTTATTGAAACAAAGATTGCTTCCATGCATTGGGATCAGTATAAAATATGTATAATAACTTATAGAGATGATGTAGTTTGGGTGTTAGCTCTGGAGGATAATGTATGAAAACAATTGGAGAGATGTTATCAAGACCATACGACTTTTTACTATCCAATCTAGTAGGAGGTGATTTCCCTTTTTCATATATAGAGGGGTTCAAGGAAAATATTGATGCCAGGAGGTCAGCTTTATCTTTGGATGAAGTAACAGTGAAGCCATCAGGATGAGAAAGAGAAAGGTGGAAGTGCAAGAGAGCAGCAGTTATGTCTATTGTCCTTAGCAAGGGACCAGAAGGCATGGCTTCTGATTGGACAAGAGGCAAATTTTCTGCTATTGAAGTTGATTAATGTTATGAATTGTTGTATAGGCAGAGTATGAAGCTAGACTTCTTGATGAGAGCCACATGCAGTAAACTGAATTTTATTTTATTGACTGCTTTTATTAACTTTTGGTTGAACTAGGGCTTGTAAAGCAGGTAAGGATTATGTAGGATGAAGGCCTTGATACCACTGAGAATAATTTTTGTGATGTGTTTGCAGTAAGTGTTAAGGCCAGATGAGTGGAAGCAATAGTCAGATCAAGGAAAGGAGTAGAAATTCCAAAAGTCATCCCAATTGGCTCCATGCACCAACCAATCCTGACCTCGTATCCACTGGCACTACAAAGTGCCAGTGGATATGCGGTCAGGATTGGTTGGTGCATGGGCATTCTGGAGAGAGGAGGCTTGTACAAGATTGTGGTCTGAGTTGTTGAGGGGAGAAGCATCCTCTACAGTGTATCTGGAAGGAGAACTGGTCTAAAAGCAATACCGAGTATTTGTAGAGTGAAGAGGTTTATTAGGAATTCGAATGGGATGGGTAGATGTACAATTTGTGTTAAGTCATTATTTAAAACAAACTTTTCTGTTGCTTGTTCTTCTTAGTTGTTGCTGTTGGAGTTGGTGATGATGAGCTAGTTGGAATTATGGACTTTTATGTTGCTCGGAAAGATGACCTCATTATTTGTATAGCTTGATTGCAGGTGCTCAAGTTTCATGGAAAGGAATGTGAAGAGAACTGAGTGGTAATCAGTGTTTGGAGACCGGTAAATGCAATAAATAAATGTTATAAATGTTACTAAATGGAGCAAGGAAACCTTGAGCCAGAGAAGATCAGAAGCAAGGAATGATTCTAAATTAGTCATTCTCTTTCAGGCTATGGCACAGGTGCTGTGGTGAAAACAGGTGGACCACCGGAAGTGGGCCATAGTAGATGTAGTTGTGATCTGGGTTTTTGTCAGGAATTAGATGTCTGGTCTGGAAGTGGTGGAGAATGTCATTTATGTTTTGTGTTAATGCCACGGATATTAGTAAACTGGATGTGAAGGTGAGATTTTAGTGAAGAAATTCTGGCATGGTGTGTATGTTATGACTGGTTATTATGTGACTTTTTTTGATTGGATTTGTTTGAGAGAGATTTGCTTTTTTCACAGTGTGACTGTTATTGTTTGTGAGAGTCTTAATAAGTTTGATTAGACTTAAGGATATAGTGGGGATGTGCAGTGAAAGATAATAGACCCTTGGATATGGCATCCATACTGAGAGAATTCAGTCTCTCTGCCATGATGTGGCTGCGACAGTACCCCCCCCCCCCCCCAACACACACACACATAGTAGAGCTCAGATTTCCTCTCCAGGCATGACCTGGTAGAGTATGTGGCAGTTAATTGGAAAGCCTCCTGACTCATTATTGACAGGTTCGGGTCTGTGCAGTAACTGCTAGCCTACAATGACACCATTTTATTTGATGTACCCTCAAAATGGAGGAGTTATGGATCTCTAAGTATGTTTGTCATGGCCTCGAAGGGTATCACTCATGCTGCACAGAGAAGAGAGGTGTGGGGAGAACAGTTACCAGAATATATTGTTCATCCATTCATTCATCCTCTTTGAACCCTCTAATGAATCTAAAACTGATATAATGCTGATTACTTACTATACAGCAGAAGAAATAACATTACAGGAAATTTAACAATCAACACAGCAAAGAAAATTAGAAAAATCCCATGGGGAAGATGGAATAAATATATATAATTTATTCAATAGGCTTCCTATTCATCAGACAACCTTTAAAATGATTTAACAATATCTGGCATCAAGGAAAAGTCCCAGATAGATGTAGTAAAGCAATTATCATTCCAGCATATATAAAAAAAAGCTGATAAGTGCAACTATGAAAACTATAGAGAAATTAAGTCTTATAAATACTAGTTGTAAGTTATATGCACAAACGTTAACTTCAAACCTTAAATTATATTATTATTAAGAGAGACCTCCAGGGAGTCAGGGATTCATTGAGGGAGACCATATACTACACACACACTAGCTATCTATCATACTTGTTCTTGAAGTCATTCACATGCTAATGACTTCACATCATTTGCCTTAGTACCTCATAATGCAATTCACATATCCTTACAACATGTACAATGCTATGCTTTATGGGTAGGGCCACTACCCAGACCAGTTTTGACCTTTATTGAGGTCTCAATAGTAGGAGCCAGACATAGAAGTGATACCAATGTTGAAGTAATGCAGAAGTCATATTTTCATATACAAGTACCCAAAAGGTCTCACACCTTATTACTAAAACACTCTGGATTAGAGATAGATGTTGAAAGTTTTTCCACTTGGTTATATTATAAATTGAAGATGCCAAGAAATTATATTCTTGGTTTCATCCTTTATCCAAGTGTAAGCAAAAAAGTTTGCACATGAAGTAACTTCATGACTGTGCAATCATATATATAGAGGTTAATGATTTCACATGAATAAAAGTGAATAATTTTACATCATTTAAAAATATTTACAATATGTACATATCTGCACTTCTTTTATAGATGCTACTTCTGGTGGAGAGTTGAGTCCTAGTACACCAACTTCTTATCCACTCACTGTTGGACTTGTCAGTAACAAAAGGAGAGGAACCTTTAGGTAATTAATATAATTGTCTTTCTGTGATTATTTATCACTTATTGAAGTTTTTTTTTTTTTTGTCTAAACATCCAACATAGTGATCTCACTATTATACGGCCACATTGTGAAATTGATTTGATAGTCCTGAAAGCATGGTTCACTGAATGTATGCTACACAACAGCATATTTTCTATGTGGTTACCACCACTATCATCATCATTACCATCTAATTCTTGATAATGTGTCATCAAGGATTACTAGGATACCGTGATAGTGCTACATGATAAGTTTACATTACCTTCTTCCTATCAACAATTTTCCTCCAAATTCATTTGCTGTTTGTTAGTCCTCCAGCATTGCCAGATATTATATTTTGGTCTTCTATGGTACTTCTGACTGCCTCAATCTACCTATATCTTTGTCGTTTTCAAGCCGTCTTGCTATCAAACAACTGTTTAGTCTCCCATTTTGTTTAACTGACTATACTAAAATAGTTCTGCTCACATATTCTTGAATTCTAATGATGATGATCACAAGTTTCTTTCTAAACATCATTTTTAAAATGATTCTGTCATTGATGTTCATTCCACTGATTTTTTTTTTCATTACTTCCATATTCACTGTTTGAATATGGAAGTAATGAAGAAACAAAATATACAGTAATGAAAGAAGCAAAAGCAAATCTAATTAATTCATCAAGAAAGAACAATTGTAAGTAGCCATCATAAGATGCTATTCAAAATAGCAGAAGAAAGAAAGAAATAAAATGCAAAACTTCAGAGAAAGCCAAGAAAGATAAAGAAAAACGTCTAAACAAAAGGTGCAGGAAAATCAAAGAAAGTATAACGTTAATACAAGTGATCTCTGGTAAAAAAATAAATGAAGTTACAGGGAAGTTGATCCCTGGATTAAGATTAGCAAAAAAGTGATTTGAGAAAAAGTTTGATCGAAGATGTGAAAAAAAAAATAGAATGAGTATGTATGTAGAATACTTTTACAAGAAATATGCTAATATTAAAGGAGAATTTGAAAGGAGAGAATTTGTTGAAGAATGTATGATAATTAAAAGTGAAGTGATATGAACAATGTGGAACTGCTGCCAAAAGGAAAAGCTCCTGAAGCTGATGGAGTGTCAGTGGAATTATTGAGAGCAGCTGGAGGATGAAGTTGTGAATATATTAACTGAATTTGTCAAAGATTTGGAAAAAATATACAGACTTTGAGATTGGAAAACATCAGTAATCATCCCAATTCCAAAATGGGAGGGGGGGGGGGAGTCAAATGTTAGAGACTGTGAGAATTACAGGCTCTGGCTGGAAAATTTCAAAACAAAATATTCATCTATTTTATTGATTAGGAAAACTTTTGACTGTGTTGATCATAACATACTGTGAAATGTGATGAAAGCAATGTAATAATTCTTATAATCTATTTCTCTTATAATAAATTTAGTTTAATCCTTTATCCAAGTGTAAGCAAACCAAGTTTGTGCCTGAAGTATCTTCAGGACTGAGCCAACTCGTTGTAAAGGTGGACCAAGCTCTCATCACTCCTTGTCTTAGTATCTCCCATAATGCAAATCACATCTCCATCTCCTTGTGGACATGTATAATGCTATGCAATAAGGGAAGGGCCGCTGCCCAGACCGGTTTCGACCTTTATTGAGGTCTCATCAATGGGAGCCAGACCCATTGGTGATATCAAGGTGGAAGCAATGCAGAAGTCATATTTACCTATACGAGTTGCCAAAAGATGTCTCACCTTATTATTAAATTACTCTGGATTTAGAGACAGATGGAAGTTTTTTTCCACTTGGTTAGACTATAATAAAACTATAATATATAAAACTTCCAACATTTTTCTCTAAATGCAGAGTAATTTAATAATAAGGTAAGACACCTTTTGGCAACTTGATATACTTATTATGGAATATCATTGATGCAGAGGCAGCCATGATATATTTTGTAAAAATGGGAAGATATTGTTTTTCATATTATAGTAGGCAGGAAGACCAAATATCCCTTAAGCATCTTTATCATGCTTTTGCTGTTCGTATCACAACCAAGGGCTTCAATAAAAACAGTATTTGAAGAAACATAAAGTGTTTAAGTGGAAAAAAGCGGTGCAGAACAAAGAGTTGTAAATTTCCTCTCTCATTCTTAATATAACTCTTTGTAAAGGAATACCGTGAATAGACATATAAATACAAAATTAATGAAGGAAAATCTCACATAAAAAGATTGTTTTAATAGTATAATTTTTGCCTGTGTGCACAGACATCTTCAGTACATGTTAAGCTGAAATTAAACAATAACTGACAATTCCAAAAAGCGTCACCTAAGTAGCTAGTGTAAGATAACTAAAAAGGTCAATAAAATTTCCTAAGAAAAAAAAAAACACTATATATACAATAAAAAGTTAGGAAAGATTAGCTGATTTGAAAGATAGCTCTGCTAATGCATTCCTGGATGCTGACAATGTCAAATTCTTTCCTAATATCCTCATTTTTAATATGATATTGCCATTGATGCCATCTGTTCACACCTGGAATCTTTCTCAGAATTCTCATATCTGCGGTCTCTAGTCTTTGGTCAAGTGTTTTACTTCTGATCCAGCTATCAGATCCATAAGTTAAAACTGGTTTGAACACTGTCTTGTATACAGCTAATTTAGTGTTCCGACTAATTTCTTTCTTATTCCATATGAATTTATTGAATTGACTTCCCACCATACCAGCTTTGCTGATTCTGTTGTCTATATCTATATTTAATTTACCATCTTCAGTAAAAATCGTGCCTAAGTAGCTGAAATGTTTTACTTGTTCCACAGGTTCTCCATTCACAACACAGTTGACATTTTCAATGATTCTGCCTATTTTCATTGTCTTTGTCTTTTTATTGCTGACCATCATACCATATCTATTACAACAGCTATTCAATTTAGTCAGAGAATCTTGCAGACTTGTAGCGGATTTATTTAGAAGTATAACATCATCCGCATAAAGCAAACAGCTGACATTAACATCTCCAATTTTGATATCAGGTTTAATACCACATTCCTTCATAATGTGATCCATATAGATAATGAATAACAGAGGGGATAATGTACATCCTTGTCTCACACCAGATTTAACATTAAACCATCTTCCTGTACTTCCTTCAATTCTAACTGCTGACTTACAACTCAAATAAAGACTAAGTATTGCTTGATATAATGTCCCGACACCATATAACTGCAGCGTATTGAATAGCTTCTCTCTTGGCACCTTGTCATATGCCTTTTCCAAATCGACAAAACTTAAATACAGATCTTTGTTGTATTCCCATGCTTTCTCGACTATTTGTCGTAAAGTGAAAATCTGATCCTGAGAGCCTCTATTTGGTCTGAATCCAGCTTGTTCTTCACCAAGCTTTTCTTCCACAATTCTTCTCAACCATTTCTCAAGTATACTTGCATAGATCTTGCCAGGAACACTCAGTAGGGAAATACCTCTGTAATTCTCACATTCAGTTTTATTTCCCTTTTTATATATGGGTACTATGACAGCTCTACTCCAATCATCGAGAATTCATCCCTCTGTCCAGGCTTTCTGAACTATGCAGTGCAGTCACTGTAAGACTTTTATACCACCATACTTCAGCATTTCTGGTCGAATATCATCTACTCCTGCTGCCTTTCCACATTTCAAGCCTTTGATGGCTTTTTCTACTTCAAGTATGGATATGTATTCCTGACTGCATGCCTGGTCAGTGTTTTTTATCACTGTGCTGTCATCACTGCTTGTTTCATTTAGGAGTTTTTTCAAAGTAATTACTCCATACTTCAAGGATATCTTTTTCTCCTGTTTTCATGTCATCTTTATCATCTCTAACTCCTTTTACAGCACTCTTTCCTCCATTCCTAAGCTTCTTCAACAACCTGCAGAATATTTTGCCACCTTCTTCATATTTATTTTCTATATTCTTGCCAAAGTCCTCCCATGACTTTTGTTTAGCTAGTTTTACACACTGTTTAGCTTTCTTACATTTGTCTCTGTATTCTGTAAGAGTAAAAGCTGACTTATTTGCCAGGAACTTTTGATATGCTTTCTTCTTTTCCTTCATTGCCTCTTTAACTTCCTGTGTCCACCAGGGAGTTCTGATTTTTTTATCCTTGCATACAACCTCACCACATGCCTCTCTGGCAGAATCAATCAATATTTTCTTCAGAGTTTGCCACTGAATCTCCAAGCTTTCATTCCTGTTCTCAAACTCTTTCATTTTTTCTTCAATAATCTTTGTGTATTTTAATCTACAGTTCACATCTGAGAGCTGCTCAACTTTTATTCGCTTTAAAACTTTCTTACATGTTATTCATTTCAATATGAAATTCAATTTTATCCTGCTCAAGACTAAATAGTGATCACTTCCAATTTCAAATCCTCTGTACACTCTGGTGTCCTGCACCAGGGAGAAAACATCACTATCAACGATAACATAGTCAATGAGACTTTTCTTATTCCTAGCCTCTTCTCTCCATGTGAATTTGTGCACATTTTTATGTTGGAACATGGTGTTAGTAATAACCAGTCCATGTCCTGAGCAGAAATCCAACAGATATTTGCCATTATTATTAGCTTTGCTCTTTTCTCCAAATTTTCCCAAAATATTTTTGTATGTCTCACAATCATTTCCTACTCTGCTATTTAGATCCCCAACAAGGACCAACTTTTCCTTTTTCATTGTGTCAGTTGCTTTTTCTAAAGCCTCAAAAAATTCCTCCACTTCTACCTTAGTAGAACCTTCTGTGGGACCATAGGCACAAATAAGTCTCATTGTCCAGTTCCCCATTCTCATATTTGCCCACATTACTCTACTTGTGACTGACTGCCATTCAAGAAGATGGGCCTCGTATTTTGTGTTGAATACTATGGCTACTCCTTCTTTTCCTTGATTGTCATTGCCTGAATATAACATTTTGTATTTATTGCTGAGAAAGATCTCACCAGTTTTGGTCTTTTTTGTTTCAGTCACCCCTATTATGTCGATCTGGTACTTATCTAATTCCTCAGCTAGCTCCATTTCTTTGCCATTCAGGCTTCTTACGTTGATAGTACCGATCTTTAACTCTGGTGATGTTGAGTTGGGGTTTGTTTTCAGATTTGTTCCAGTAGCTGACTTTTCGCTGTTCGCCCTGGTTCACTGGCGAAAACAACGGGGGCCTTGTTTAACCGGGGGACGTCCCAGCCGGCATGAAATTTTGTCATGTCGTACCATCATTTTTTATTTTGGTTTAACCAATAAGAATACAATTTGGTCGGCTTAATCCCAAATTGCCAGCCCATCCTTGTTCGTTCAGTATCAAAGTAGATACCCAACAGGGTGCACCACGAGAAGGTGAGGATTGGACATTAGGTCAGATGCCCTGGTCGGTTCTCCGCATTCCTTTAAAGGCTATGTGGAGGTCTCCTCTCAGTTATACAGCTTTGTCCCTTAAGAATCCCCATTATTGATAGTTGATTTATCAAATTTTGATGGTATTTGTACCACATAGTTATTATGGTGTTATGCTACTTACCTATACTAGAATGAATACAAGAAATTTACAATATCCATCTCGGGTATTAATATGTACTCCTGATTGCATTCTTTTTGAATGTTTTGTAACACTGCTCTGTTCATCTTGGAATTTAACATTCTTCAAAGTAATTACTGTAGGCATTCTTGAATAGCTTTCTCCTCAGATTTTATATCACTTTTATCATTTCTAATTTCTTTTGCAGTATTGTTTCCTCCATTTCTAAGCTTTTTGAACAACCTCAACAGCATTTTGTAATTTTCGTGATACTTATCTTCTGTATTCTTACCAAAGACTTCCCATGACTTTCATTATGGTTATACCAGTTATACCAGAAACACCTCATTGTATTTTGATTATTTGAAATAAGATAATTAAGTTCTAAGTTAAGTTTTAGAGTTTTCTATTGGAAATTCATCATTGAGGCTGTTGAAAAACACACACACACACACACACACACACATATAAATTCTACAAAAATAGAATAAAACAAAAAAAATTAATAGGCTATCATCCCTCAACCATTGATTTCTTTATTAAAATAAGGCTGCTTAAAAACACAGAAAATATGCTATTTTTGGGTGAGTAAACTCTCAACTAATTATCCTTAAGGATATGTACCTTGCATTATAGGATACTAAGGAAATCAATGTGAAGTCATTAGCCCCTATATACAAGTAGCCACGTTGTGAAGTTACTTACTTGCAAACTTTGTTTGCTTACACTTGGATGAAGTATGAAACCAAGAATGTAATTTCTTGACATCTTTAATTTATGATAAAAAAGCAATGAGAAAAATGAAAACTTCCAAAATTGTTTTGTGTAACTTAAACTGTTCATACTATGATGTAATAATGCACATTTGTTTACCTCTAAAATAAAATAATTTTTTCAGGAAGTGGTTATCAAATCCAGTCCGCAAACTTAGCAGTCATGGTCGTCCAGAGAGAGCACCCAGTGATTCATCTAAACCAGGTGGTACGAAAAAATCAACAGCTCCTAACTGGAGGGTATGTTCCTCTAGATCACTTTCCAAATTTTGTAATGTTTTATATTAGATAGCATCTGCTTAATACATATTATCTAATATTAAAATATGTAACAGAGGTCAAAATTAGCATTATTACCTTGATTTCTGGGAATAGTATTTCTGAAATTAATTGGAAAAAAAAAATTTGCCAAAATAGGAACAAAGCATATCCTTTTCATGAATCTGACGATACATTATTCTAATTGAAATGTTATTGTTTTCATCTGCATTATATTCATGTGAATAATAGAAGTTTGCAAATGAAATCATATTTTTAGTGCTTTTTTTTATATTAAAAGCAGTTGCTTTTACTATGGATTTTGCCCATAAGTGTCTACTGCTCTTGAAATGTGCAGTCATTCTTTGAAAATATTTTGCCTTCCATTTTAAAACTATTTGAGTTGTTTTATGTTAAAGGGTAACATCTGCGAAATTAACACTACGAATCTTCTAGTATTCCTCCTTGACTGGTTGGATGCTAATAAACATGTTTCGCTTCTGCGGTAATTGCAAATGCTAAAATATAGTTTTAAATTGAAAGCTGTACTGAAACTATTGTTTGAATTCTTGAAATGAAATTATTATAAAATTATTTTGGAGTTAACAAATGCTATAGTTTGCTTGAACAGATTTCTTGGGCAATAGTAATTGTTTGATTTATGATCTGTTCTTTCCCTTTGTTGGAAAAATTTCCATTATGACAATTTTTTTTTTTTATCCAATCAAGTGGCCTAAGCTAACAAATAAATGATATTCTTGGAATATATTATTTATTAGTGAGTGTTGAAATTAGAATGAAAAATTTAAAACTACTTTGTAGATTTATGATAAAAGTGTTGAGCTAACATCAATACTTTTATCATAAATTAAAAGAAAATAGATTTGTCTGAACTACTACTGTGTGTGTGTGTGTGTGTAGAATATTGAATATATATATAGAATAGAAATATATAGAAGATTGTTATTATTATCTAAACACCCCTATGGAATTAAAGACTCATCACACGAGGTCCCTTTATCATAATACAGCTCATACCATGCCTTAAATACGTGCGTATTCTCTAGACAGCACTCTCTGGCAATGCATTGCGATCATTCATCACTCTCCATGCAATAAACATGCTTCTCTTGCTCACACTCTTCTTATACAGCTTCCAAGGATAACCTCTTGTTCTCCCACCATTTTATTAAAAACCTTTTTCACATTAATTCTCTAACAACCTCTTACTAACTTATATGTCTCTATTATATCATTCCTATTCACTACACTCTACAAATTGCATCTTCACAAAGTTGGGAAGATACAAATTGCAACTTGCCAACTTTTCTTTACTCAGCATTCTAAGGACCAGAAATTACCTTAGTCAATCGGTTCTGGATGCTTTCCAATATCTCTTCATCCTTTTGAAAACCAGGTGACCAAAGTAAGGGTAGTAAGAATCCTTCAAAGCAGATATTCAAAGTGACATCTGCCATGTGATTATTAAGGTGAAAGCTTGATACTTCTGTTTTGTCTGGATTGAGCTTGAACCTCCATTTTTTGTAGTATTCACCTATTGTTTTCAGATCTTTTGTAAGTACCTCTTCGATCTGACTCATGCTTTTTGTGTGTCGAATGGCAATTACAGTGTCATCGGCATAACAGAACTTGCATGAGATGGTGGCGGGAAAGTCATATGTATATAGATTATAAAGTAGGGGTGCCAATACTGACCCATGTGGGAGACCATTATTAAGCTTTCATTGTTGGGACATTTTATTTCGTAATATAACTTGAAAGAAACGTTCAGTGAGCATGGAGGAAATTAAGTGTGGAGTCCGTTTACATGGGACATTACTAAGAAATTTGTATATAAGACCTTCATGCCAAACTGTATCATAGGCTGCTGTTAGGTCTAAGAAGATAGCTGATGTTTTTTCTTGCTTCTGGAATCTATCTTCTGTGTATGATGTTAAAGTGAGCACTTAGTCACAGCAACTGTGCTTTTCTCTAAAACCAGCTTGTTCAATCAGGACATGCTACATGATTGGTATGGACATTCTGTTGTACAGAAGCCGTTCCAACATTTTATAAGTGCAACTCAATAAAGCAATAGGTCTGTAACTTTGTGCCTCCGTGGCAGTTTTCCAGGTTTAAGAATAGCAACTATTTTTGACTTCTTAAATTGGCTGGGTTGTCAGCCAGTCATTAATACATCAGAGAAGAATTCAGAAAGCCATTTTATAGTTTTTTTGGCCCACTATTAATCAGGAATTCAGGATGGATACTGTCGAAGCCTGGGGCCTTGCCTGCTTTTACTTCATCTATAGTGAAGATTGAGGCATATTTTGAGAAAGCAGGGACATTTGTTTTTAATGTTCTAAGTTTTTTCTTAACTTTCTTGGTATGTTCATGGTCCCTGGGTGCTCTTGACATATTAACGATTTGATTAACTATTGTCTCAGGAGAGATCAAAATGCTTTTACTTTTACATAGATTAGTTGTGGATAGTTTTTGGAGAAGATTCCAAGCTTTTCTACTTGATCTTTTGAAGTCAAGGTTTTCAACCACATCAATCCATTTTGTTTTTCGAGATGAGTTCAGGCCATATAGTAATTCATCTACTATTTCAGGATCTTCACTTTTGAGGAACTCTCTATAAAGATTTCCACTCTTTCATTCCATCCGGGAACATAATCTTTTCTGTAACCTGTAGGGTATATTTTTTCGTAGTTGATATGATCGTTCCTACGAATTTTTTGTGCTCTGCAACTCTAGTAGGTATCCATCGAACACATCCAATTCATTTGCAAAATTTCTCCAATTTGCTTTTTTAAAATTCCAATGCGGTCGTGGAAAGGATCTTGCTGTAGGTAACGTCATACCAATTTCTAGTAGATTACACCCCAGCAATGACACTAAAACAGACATCTCTAAGTACACCACTAGTGACTTTCCTCTTCTGGGATATTGCTTCTCTATACAGAACTTACTGATACCTATCAAATAGCCAATCTGTAATCCGATGCACTATGCACACACATACACTGACCTATAATTTGATGTTTGAGTTCTTTCACCTCCCTTATGAAGTGGTACAATCTTCCTGTCCTTCCTTCTTTACCTTTGGAACTTGACCTAATGTAAGATTCATATTAAGACTCACATGCTAAGGCAGATATCAACTACCTGGCACATTCCTTCATAATATGTGGTGATATATTATCATGTCCCCTTATTAACATAAAGTTTGCTTAATTCCCCATATACCTCTTCCTATTCATCCACTGCTCTCAAACTCTCCATGATGTCACATTCACAAGACTGAAAGACCTTTATGAACTGCTTATTAAATCTCTCAACTATATCCTAAGCAGTGGTTGTCGTTATACCATTTTCTCCAGTCATTGTCATCCTACCATAATCATTCTTTTTTTTTTGCTGGCTACATATCGAAAGAACTTCCTGGGTTTTTTGGCTTCATTAACTAACTGCTGGCCATACTGCACTTTTCTATCCTTACCAACCAAGTCGCTCTCCTTGTCTATTTTTTCTACTCCTCATGAAATTGATTATTAGCACTCATCTTATGTTGTCTCCATGATGCCTTCCTTCTCTGCATTGCATGCTTAATTTCCTCATTCATCCATTTCACACCTACCACATTTAAACTTTTGACTCTTGGAATACACTTAGACATTTCTTCTACTAGATAGGTCTTCAATAACACCCATTGATCTCCTTTCCATGACAACCTGGTTGGCCAAGTGGTTAGCATACCCACTCTCCAACCAACAGGTTGTGGGCTCGAATCCCACTGCAGGCATGGATGTTTGCGATTGTCATAACTTGTGTACTGCTATGACCTTTGCTGTCCTTGCCCATTAAAACCATAAAACCATAAACTCCTCATTCTATGCTATCGCTTTAAGTTGTCTCCTGAGCTTCTCATCACCATCCTTATAGTTCCACATATACCCTTTCCTTACATGGCAGGGAACCACCCAAATAATTACTTCATAGTCATCCTCACCAACTGAAGATTTGAAGCCTCATTTATAATGACATCCTCTGATGAAATGATCAAATCTAAGACCCTCAATCCTTGTGAACTCTCTATTTACAGCACTTCCCAAAATGTGGGCCGTAGGTTTTGTTGAGGGGGGGGGGTGAAATAATGAAAACAAATTTAAAATATTTTATTTTTTTATCTTAAAAGAAACGTATTTAATTTTTATTATTTATTATTTCTTTTTTGTTATTTTTTATATTTTAATGGAAAAAAATCACGCATTGGTGCGTGTTCACAAATTTTGCTTCTTGCATATTTCGGTGCTTAATAAATATTAGTAAATATATGCTTATTCATATAAGTTTCATTTCAAAGCAGAAATCTAAGAATTGCAGTTTCAAATATTTTACCTGATATTGACTTTTTGTGTAGCCGTATTGAAACACATCCATCACATTAAATTGTTATTAAACTTCTTTTATGTTTTTTATTCTTTCTTTATTACTAATTGTTTTACATTTCATGTGCTTGTACTGCAAATGTGCAATAACAATATATCTATCTATATAAAAATATGAGATAATGTGCCATTTCAAATGTGTATGTAAGATGCTAAAAAATGTAATCTTTGCATTTTATATTTGCAATATTCGCTGCGTATGTTTTGTATTGAATATAAATACAGTAAATATTATAATAATATATGTCTATATTACGATTTTTTTTCGAGGGGGGGCGTGAAATATTTTAATTTTTCCAAAGGGGACCCTGCCATCCAGAAGTTTGGGAAGCACTGCTCTGTTACATACTGTTTGAGATAGTTATCCCTCAAAAACTCAAGAAATTCATTTTCTTTACTTCTGGTTGCTATCTTGTCATCCTAGTCTATATTGCCATAGTTAAAATCACCCGTAATGATTACCTGTTTCCTATTTGCTTACCTAATTATTACTAGGTCTGTAGCAAAATTGGACTAAGTGTTTCATTCTGTTCACCTCTGTCATATAATACTGCCTCAAAATCATTGCCACTAATCACCCCCTTGCCTCTTTACCTTATATGGACATAATTCTTTTTCTATCATCAATAGCACTCCACCTCCCTTTTTGTTCTTTCTATCTTCACAAAAAACATCATACCCTTCTATCTCTATTCTTGTCAGGCCTTGTCTCACTTATTCCATTTTTCAGTGAACTCATTCCTGGATCTATAACAAGTTTTATTGATACCATTTATTAGATGTGACTTCTTCATACTTTCTTTGAGCCATTTCTTTTTCTCCTTGCCCATTCCCGAACATTCTTCAAATCTATCTGCTCTCTCTACATCCAAAGCCATTCCATTCCCTTTATGTCTATGCACAGATTTGCTTCCTCTTTGAGCATCAACCTTTCTCATGATGTGTTCCCCTTTCCTCCCTGGTTTCTGGTTTGTCTGGCACACTTGTTTTCTCATTCTCTACACTCATGCTACCTACGCTTCCATCCATAAGCACCTCTTTTGCAGCCACAGCTTTTGCAGAAAGTGAAAAAGGTTATTTTGGTACAGTTTATTTTTTCAGTCAGTAAAATAATACAGGTATCCCTCGATTAACGCAGTTAATTAATCCCTCGATATTACCACGTATATCAAAATCGCATTAATCAAATCTAATAATCAATGCTAAAAAAGTACAATTCATCCCTGATCGATTACTACACTATCTCATCTCATCTCATCTTATCTTCTTTATACCCTCTTTTACCTTGCGGTGTCGAGGGTCCATTGATCATCGGACCTCAATCTGTTTTACAGGATAAGGTGGTCAGCCCTATGCCCCGGTATATCCTATGGCCTGTAGTGTTAAGTTCTCAAGGCCAGTTTGTCTGCTTTGCGGGATAAAAAACCCCAGAATAAACTGGGGAAAAAACCCTGCTGTCCACGCCCAAGACTGGCTAACTTGGCTATGGCTGAGGAAGATCCTTCAGCTCCTCACTTCACCGACGGGAATCGAACCTAGGACACTCCTTCCCCAGGCATATGGTTGCGAAGCACATAACCACTAGGCTAACCGCGCGGACTACTATACTAATAGTTCGTTTTATATGGTACTCTTTTAGGAAAGATAAAAAATGAATGCAAAGTAAATGTTTAATAAACTTGTACCTATGTTATTTACTGCAATTTTTTATCAAAAGAAGTTATCAAGAGTTGTTTGAACAGTTTTAGTTTTTTTCTTATTGGCAGAAATTCTATGATAACAAGCAAAATGACTCTCCAGACCTCTGCAAAAAAGCAATAAAACATAAAGAAAAAACTGCAAATACAATACATGATGGTACAAATGAAGTGGATATTGAATCCAACATTATTTCATAGCCGAATATAGAAACTACAAGAGTTTCATGCCGAATATATAGAAACTAAAAGTTTCGGCAGATGCAAGCATAACCAACCTTATGGGCAACCGTAGTAAAGGTGGAGTTAGCTCCAGATCACTTTTGCTTAGTATTTTCCATAAATGTAAAGCACATCTCCTAGAGGACATATATGATAAATAAATCTTTGGCTCTCTATTGTAATACATGATGGTTTATTTATTTTCAGTTACAATCTAAAAATTATTCAACAATGATTGATTGATATTCTGAAAAAAACAGTGCAGATTGATATTCTGCACTGTTTTTTTTTTTTTTTTTTTTTTGCTGTCAGTTTGGTTTAACACGTTATGTAAAGGCAAACTGACAGCAAAAAAAAACAGTGCAGAATATCAATCGTAACATATGAATGCACAGCTACTCATGACCTACAAGCTATACACTGAATTGTGTGAGAATATTTATATTAAGCATTTTGCTTGTATCTGTCAGATCAGCTGCGAGCTCCTCAGGGTTAAAGGCATGTTAATCAAAACTCTTGCCGCGTATATCAAGGGATTGCCACAATTAATTTCACCACGATACTCAAAACCGCGTTAAGCAAGGGATACCTGTATTTACCGACTTTCTATTTGAACATTCTCTATATTTTGTAAAGGACAGACAGTTTTTGTTTGTCATGTCATTTAATTTTATTTCTTGTCATTAGGTGGGAGGGGGAGTTAGCATATTTGTGAGCAATATTCCCTATAATTTTTCCCTGCCCATATGTGCATGAAAAAAATATTTTGTGCACAAGTTTCCATCCTCAAACACAATGTGTGTTGTAGCCTGTGCACACAACAGTGAAAGTCACAAGCCACAAATTCTCCATTTGATATGCCCAAAATTTGATGTTGGCTTTGTCATTTCTCATATGAATGTAATTTTTTTTTTTTTCTTTATTTTATTTTATTTTTTTTTTTTTTGTCTAGCTATATCTGTAAAAATTGTGATAAATGAATTAATTTGCTTAAATTTGTGTAACAAAAGCATAACTTTTATTGCACTTTTATTTAACAAAAGTGTAACAGATTCAGGCCTGGTCTGTTACACTTTTGTTGAACAAAAGAGACCAGACCTAAATTATGCCTTATAGCCACTGAAAAACTTTTATACCACCATATTTGAGCATTTCTGGTCAGATGAGATTGTTCAAATAATGAGTGCTTACTTCACTGAGATCTATCAACCAGCTGTGTATATAACACAGTGCACAATGCTATCACTACACTCTGTGAAGAGGTGCATACAAATGAAGTTCATCAGCTGCTGAATAACTGGAATATCAATTCAGCAGTTGGGCCAGATAGGATTAGAGCATGTGTGCTAAAGGAATGTTCAGCTGAAATGGGTTGGTCCTTGATATATTTCTGTAACTTGAATCTCAGTTCAGGAAAGATCTCATGCATTCTTTCATTCCTGTGGGATCTTTCCCAATCTGAGACTCAAGTTATACAACATTGCAAAACCACTTTTCCTAACTACTAACCTGTTAGTATCTCTGATATGGTGGTGAAGATTTTTAGAGAATTTGGTGAGAACTTGCTTACAGAAATTGGTTGATAAACAAGCTATACTTTGCATGGAACACCATGGGTTTACTAAAGGGAGGTCATGTCTGTGCAATTTGCTATCATTTGATAATGTTACATCTGAGTTGGATAAAGAGAATGGATATACTATGATACTTTTAAATTTTGCTAAGGCATTTGATAGGATACTACATAAAAGGCTATTGCATAAATTGGAGAATAGGAGATTGGAATATTATTATTATTTGATGCCTCTAGGGAGTCCAAAGACTCATCGAGGGAGGGCACCTGCTCTACAACTCTGTCTCCACCAACACCATCTACTGCCGACCACTACCACTAGTATTTCCACAGACAATTGCAAACATCCATGCCCACGGCGGGATTTGAACCCTCAATATTTCGGCTGGAGAGAGGATATGCTAACCACTCGTCCGGCCAGGCTGGCATATATACTATATATATATATACACATATATATGTATGCATATATACTATATGCTATCGACTTGGATCAGTGGGTGGCTGATGAGCTATCAGAAAAAAAGGTATGTGGTAGGTTTGAATTACCAGATTTCAGGTGACCAGTGATGTTTCCCAGGGATCAGTTCATGGACTGTTGTTCAATCTATACGTTAATAGTATTGGGAAGGACCTAACAGGAGATGTTTGATTGTTTGCTTATGATGCAAAGATATGCAGGGCAGTCAGGGATGCTACTGATGTATAGTGCCTACAGAAAGATTTGAATAGGCTGGAAACATGGGCAAATGATAATGGCTATGAATTCAATGTTAGTAAGTGTAAAATTATGCACTTTGGCATGATGAGATTTTAAACCTCATATTGTATTGGTGGAATTATGTTATAAGAAATTATTGAAGCTAGGGATCTTGGAGTTATGGTGGATAGGAAACTGAAGTTCCAAGAACACACTGCAAAAATTAAAAATACAACTCAGAGAATAATTATGATGTTGAAGCCAACATTGACATATAGGGATAAGGAAGTCATTTTGCCTATTTACAAGGCCTTGATACTGCACTTGCACTATCAGATTTGGTCTTCTGGGTTCGATGGGGATAAAGAAGCTGCAGAAAGGGTTCAAAGAAGACTAACAAAGATGATATATATATATATATATATATATATATCATCTTTGTATTTGAAAGGCACTGGTGATATATATATATATTACCAGTGCCTTTAAAATACTTTTGTTTACTTATATTTACATATAGATTAGTTCTCCTAATGTTCATTTTAGAGCATCTGCCAACTTATTTGTTAGGAACTTCAGTATGCTCTCTGTTTTCAAGACTGCTTCTTTAATTTGTAGTATCCACCATGGTGTTCTTATTTCTCCATCCTTGCACAAAACTTCTCATATTCCTCCTTAGCTGAATCAATCAGTGTTTTTCTTCAGAGTTTGCTGCTAGACTTGGTTCTTGTTTTTTAACTGTTTCAGTTTTTTCTGAATAATGTTTGCATAATGGAGTCTACAGATGTGTAAAAGCTGCCCAACTGTAATTCTTTTAAAAACTTTCTTACATATTGTTCTTTTGAACGTGATATTGATTTTTATCCTACTTAAAACTAAGTGATGATTACTTCCAATTCCAAATCATTTGTATACTCTTGTATCCTGAACCACCATGAAGATATAGCTAACAACAAAGCATTGTTAATGAGGCTTTTCCTTTTTCTCATGTCTTAATGCTTATATATATATATATATATATATATATATATATATATATATATATCTCCCATGCCCGAGAAGTACAAGAACCTCAAGCACATCAGTGTCGTGTGTGAGGTGCAGATAAGGGTTGAAAAAGAAAAAACCAATTGACATGCGTACATTCTTATGTTGAAAGATATTAGTAATGACATGTTCTGAACAGAAATTCAGCAGGTACTTTCCATTATTATGAGCCTTCCCTTTTCTCCAAATTTTTCCAAAACATTTCCAGATGCTTGGTGCCCTTCATTTCCTACCCTGCTGTGTAGATTTCCAACAAGGCTGGCCATTTTCTAGGTCAGCTGCCTACTCTAGTGAAATTCCTCCACTTCTTCCTTAGGACTACTTTCTGAGGGTCTTAGGCACAAATGTTTCATTATCCATTGTCAAATTTTGAAGTTTGCCCACATAACCCTACTTGAAATTGCCTTTCAGTTTATCTTCAGGTTTAGTGTAGAATGCTATCGTTACACTTTCTTTTCATTGATCACTATTACCAGAATATAATATTCTATATATATATCATCATCATCATCAAATTCCTGCCATGTACACTCAAGGGGTGTACAGGATATGATAGTACTACATGACAAAAATTACATCATTACTAACTTCCTTTAAACAATTTTCCTCCAAATCAGTCTGTTACTTGTCAAGACTCCAACATTATCAGATCTTATATTTCTTTCGTCTAAGGCACTTTGTACCGTATCAATCCACCTTTATCTTGGTCTTCCTCTGGGTCGTTTTCCTGCCAACCTGGCAGAGAACACTTGTTTTGCTAATCTTTCCTCGCCCATTCTGTTTAAGTGACCATACCACCTGAGATTGGCTCTGCTAATGCATTCCTGGATGCTGACAATGTCAAGTTCTTTCCTAATATCCTCGTTTTTAATATGATATTTGCCATTGATGCCATCTGTTTACTTCTATAATCTTTCTCAGGACTCTCATATCTGCAGTCTCTAGTCTTTGGTTAAGTGTTTTACTTCTGACCCAGCTCTCAGATCCATAAGTTAACACTGGTTTGAACACTGTCTTGTATACAGCTAATTTAGTGTTCCAACTAATTTCTCTCTTATTCCATATGAATTTATTCAGTTGACTTCCCACCATACCAGCTTTGCTGATTCTGTTGTCGATTTCTATATTTAATTTACCATCTTCACTAAAAATCGTGCCTAAGTAGCTGAAATGTTTTACTTGTTCCATAGGTTCTCCATTCACAACACAGTTGACATTTTCAATGATTCTGCCTATTTTCATTGTCTTTGTCTTTTTATTGCTGACCTTCATACCATATCTATTACAACAGCTATTTAATTTAGTCAGAGAATCTTGCAGACTTGTAGCGGATTTATTTAAAAGTATAACATCATCCACATAAAGCAAAGAGCTGACATTAACATCTCCAATTTTGATATCATGTTTAATACCACTTTCCTTCATAATGTGATCCATATAGATAATGAATAACAGAGGGGATAATGTACATCCTTTTCTCACACCAGATTTAACAGTAAACCATCTTCTTGTACTTCCTTCAATTCTAACTGCTTACTTACAACTCAAATAAAGACTAAGTATTGCTTGATATAATGCCCCATTGACACCATATAACTGCAGCATATTGAATAGCTTCTCTCTTGGTACCTTGTCATATGCCTTTTCCAAATCGACAAAAGTTAAATACAGATCTTTGTTATATTCCCATGCTTTCTCGACTATTTGTCGTAAAGTGAAGATCTGATCCTGACAGCCTCTATTTGGCCTGAATCCAGCTTGTTCTTACCCAAGCTTTTCTTCCACAATTCTTCTCAGCTGTTTCTCAAGTATTCTTGCATAGATCTTGCCAGAACACTCAGTAGGGAAATACCTCTGTAATTCTCACATTCAGTATAATAAAATTACTTTAATCCTTTATCCAAGTGTGAGCAAACAAAGTTTGCGCCTGAAAGTATCTTCAGGACTGGGGTAAGGTGGTACAAAACCAGGGCAACTCGTTGCAAAGGTGGAGCAAGCTACCAACACTCCTATCTCCGTATCTCCTATAATGCAAAACACATCTCCTTGCGGATATGTCTAATGTTATGCATTAAGGGAAGGGCCACTACCCAGACTAGTTTCGACCTTTATTGAGGTCTCTTCAGTGGGAGCTAGGCCAAGTGGAGATACCAGGCAGAAGCATTAGCAGGTCATCTCTACCTATAGGAGTTGCCAAATGGTGTGCCACCCTTTTTTAATAAATTACTCTGGATTTAGAGAAAGATGTTGAAAGTTGTTGGTTAAGTGTTTTACTTCTGACCCAGCTCTCAGATCCATAAGTTGAAACTGGTTTGAACACTGTCTTGTATACAGCTAATCATCGGGAAATTCAATTTATTTTTCACTAGGTTAGAGTATAATAAAATTAGTTTAATCCTTTATCCAAGTGTGAGCAAACAAAGTTTGTGCCTGAAAGTATCTTCAGGACTGGGGTAAGGTGGTACAACACCAGGGTAACTCGTTTAATGCTTCTGCCTGGTATCTCCACTTGGGCCTGGTGCCCATTAAAGAGACCTCAATAAAGGTCGAAGTCTGGGTGGTGGCCCTTCCCTTAATGCATAACATTAGACATATCTGCAAGGAGATATGTTTTGCATTATAGGAGATACGGAGATAGGAGTGTTGGTAGCTTGCTCCACCTTTGCAATGAGTTTTACTGGTGTTGTACGACCTTACCCAGTCCTGAAGATACTTTCAGGCGCAAACTTTGTTTGCTCACACTTGGATAAAGGATTAAACTAATTTTATTATATTCTAACCAAAGTGAAAAATAAACTTTCAACATCTCACATTCAGTTTTATTTCCCTTTTTATATATTGGTACTATGAGAGCTCTACTCCAATCATCGGGAATTCGTCCCTCTGTCCAGGCTTTCTGAACTATGCAGTGCAGCCACTGTAAGACTCTTATATCACCATACTTCAGCATTTCTGGTCGAATATCATCTTCTCCTGCTGCCTTTCCACCTTTCAAGCCTTTGATAGCTTTTTCTACTTCAAGTATGGATATTTATTCCTGACTACATGCCTGGTCAGTGTTTTTTACCACTATGCTGTCATCACTGCTTGTTTCATTTAGCAATTTTCCGAAGTAATTACTCCATACTTCAAGGATATCTTTTTCTCCCTTTTTCATGTCGCCTTTATCATCTCTAACTCCTTTTACAGCACTCTTTCCTCCATTTCTAAGCTTCTTTAGCAACCTCCAGAATATCTTACCACCTTCTTGATATTTATTTTCTATGTTCTTGCCAAAGTCCTCCCTTGACTTTTGTTTAGCTAGTTTTTCACAGTGTTTAGCTTTCTTACAAATGTCTCTATATTCTCTAAGAGCAAAAGCTGACTTATTTGACAGAAACTTTTGATATGCTTTCTTCTTTTCCTTCACTGCCTCTTTAGTCCTGTGTCCACCAGGGAGTTCTGATTTTTTTATCCTTTTCAGACAACCTCACCACATGCCTCTCTAGCTGAATCAATCAGTGCTTTCTTCAAGGCTTGCCACTGAATCTCCAAGGTTTCATTCCTGTTCTCAAACTCTTTCATTTTTTCTTCAATAATCTTTGTGTATTTTAGTCTACAGTTCACATCTGAGAGCTGCTCAACTTTTATTCGCTTTAAAACTTTCTTACATGTTATTCTGTTCAATATGAAATTCAATTTTATCCTGCTCAATACTAAATAGTGATCACTTCCAATTTCAAATCCTCTGTACACTCTGGTGTCCTGCATCAGGGAGAAGACATCACTATCAACAATAACATAGTCAATGAGACTTTTCTTATTTCTTGCCTCTTCTGTCTATGTGAATTTGTGCACATTTTTATGTTGGAACATGGTGTTAGTAATAACCAGTCCATGTCCTGAGCAGAAATCCAACAGATATTTGCCATTATTATTAGCTTTGCTCTTTTCTCCAAATTTTCCCAAAATATTTTTGTATGTCTCACAATCATTTCCTACTCTGCTATTTAGATCCCCAACAAGGACCAACTTTTCCTTTTTCATTGTGTCAGTTGCTTTTTCTAAAGCCTCAAAAAATTCCTCCACTTCTACCTTAGTAGAACCTTCTGTGGGACCATAGGCACAAATAAGTCTCATTGTCCAGTTCCCCATTCTCATATTTGCCCACATTACTCTACTTGTGACTGACTGCCATTCAAGAAGATGGGCCTCGTATTTTGTGTTGAATACTATGGCTACTCCTTCTTTTCCTTGATTGTCATTGCCTGAATATAACATTTTGTATTTATTGCTGAGAAAGATCACACCAGTTTTGGTCTTTTTTGTTTCAGTCACCCCTATTATGTCGATCTGGTACTTATCTAATTCCTCAGCTAGCTCCATTTCTTTGCCATTCAGGCTTCTTACGTTGATAGTACCGATCTTTAACTCTGGTGATGTTGAGTTGGGGTTTGTTTTCAGATTTGTTCCAGTAGCTGACTTTTCGCTGTTCGCCCTGGTTCACTGGCGAAAACAACGGGGGCCTTGTTTAACCGGGGGACGTCCCAGCCGGCATGAAATTTTGTCATGTCGTACCATCATTTTTTATTTTGGTTTAACCAATAAGAATACAATTTGGTCGGCTTAATCCCAAATTGCCAGCCCATCCTTGTTCGTTCAGTATCAAAGTAGATACCCAACAGGGTGCACCACGAGAAGGTGAGGATTGGACATTAGGTCAGATGCCCTGGTCGGTTCTCCGCATTTCTTTAAAGGCTATGTGGAGGTCTCCTCTCAGTTATACAGGTTTGATCCTTAAGCTAGTAGGATCTTAACTGTTTTAATCTTCTTTTCAGTAACACTAGTTATGTCCACACATTTTCATTTCATCTGCAAGCTCAGATGAAATGAAAACGTGTTTCTTTTTCACTAGTCGCCCTTGTTGCCAGAGTTACTAATGAGCTCTTGCATGAAATCTCATGTTGTACTATCATGTATATTTCTGGTTTAAGCCATTACAGAGTACAAATTGGTTAGCTAAGTCCAAAATGGCCAGTCCATCCTCAGTTGCTCAGAATCTAGTAGTTACCTACCAATGGTGTGTGCCATGTGAAAACAAGGATTTGACGTTAGGTCATAAGTTCCAGTGAGTTTTCTACATTCCTTAATGTGGAGATCTCAATCAGGTTATCTGGTTTGATCCTTAAGTGACCTCTCTATGCTCGCATAGTCAGTTAAAGAGAATATGAGAGAAAGAGTTAACATAACTGATGTTTGTTGCCAAAGAGCTGAAAGCATACCTTAGTAGACTGAAATATAAGATCTGACAGTATCAAAGTCCTGACAAATAGCAGATTAATTTGGAGGAAATTTGTTCATAGAGTCTAGCAATAACATAATCTTGCAACATACCGCACATCCCTCGAGGTTCCTTATCTGAAAATTATGATGATAATCATTAATTGTGCTAGGCAAGAAATTTAATTCTTGTTTTAATCCTATACTTAAGCAGGAGCAAATAAAGTTTGCACATAAAGTATCTTCATGACTAACCTACTTGATTTAGAGGCTGGTGGCTTCATATCAGTTGCCATTGGGTCCCATAATGAAAAGCATACTTCCTACTTTCTTTCAAATCTGTGTATATTACTGTACATTATAGGATGGTAATTACCCAAACTGGTTTCTTACCTTTATTGAGATTCGCAAAGGGAACTAGATGTAGAAAGATATCGAGGCTACTTATTATTATATAGTGTATCTCCAAAGAGTCAAAAGACTCATCACAGGAGACCCACACTAACCATTATTCACACAGTATCTCATACCTCTCCTTAAACTTATTTACAGTTGGGTACTCACAACTACCTGTGGCAATCCATTTCACTCATCCACCACTCTTCAAGCAAAATAAAAAAAAAAAAAAAAAACACCTAGTCTGCACACCTTTACTAATCACACTCTTATACAACTTCCAGTAGTGATCGTTTGTTCTTCCCCTGTGCCTTTATCTGTTGAAAAATTTCTGTTGTGTCAATCTTATAAAATCTCTTTAGTAACTTATAAGTTTCTATCATCCTCTCTCCTTTGCTTTTCAACTAAACTCTGCAATCCCTATACCTTCAGTCTGTCCTCATAGGTAGAATTCCACTGACCTGTCACCAGCTTGGTCACTTATCTCTGAATTCTCTACACCTCCTGCTGATCGCTAAGAAACTCAAGTGACAGATTCGTGGACTACTGTGCACAGTATTCAAGATGCAGCCACCAAAGTATAGCCTTATAAAGAGGAGGAAGAACATATTGCAAAAGTTGGCATAATAGCTCCAAAGATAACTTCGTGCTATTTTGCCAACTTTTGCAACATGTCCTCTGAACTTCAAATCTCTGTCCACCATCACTCCGAGATCCCTAGCCTCATCAATTCCCTGTAATCTAATACCATCAATATGATCCAAAGTATGTAATCTTTTCATTCCAAAGTGCATTACCTTATATTTTACATTAAGGTGATGCAGGATATCTGCATCACCTTTATCAACTATTGCACTACCCAGTTTTGCATCATCAGCAAACAACTGAATATCCCTCTCTTAAATCTTTCTCTAATAATAATAATAATAATTGTATGATGATACACGGCCATGAGTCCCCTTTACGGGGAGGTACCATCTTGGCACCATCTCCCCCCCCCCCACCAAATTTTATCCAGGCTCAGGAACTGGCATAGCTGATGAATCAGACCTATGGCTGGGTCAGTATTCCTGACTGTAATCCATGTGTGTTCACTGGACCGGTTTGCCTACTTGTAGGATGAAAAACTCCAGATAAACTGGTGGAAAAAACCCTGCTGTTCATGCCCAAGACCGGCTAACTTGGCTATGGCTGAGGAAGATCCTTAAGCTCCTCATGTTGTCGACGGGAATCAAACCTAGGACACTCCTTCCCCAGGCATATGGTTGCGAAGTGCATAGCCACTAGGCTAACCGTGCGGACAATTTTTCTCTGTATCATTAATATACAAATTAAAGAGTAGAGGCCCTATTACATAGGCCTGGAACAATACTAGTCACCCTTAATCCAGCTTGATTCCACTCCACCATACACCATCTTCTGGTTTCTGTCTGTCTGTCTGTCAACCATACCCAATTCATATCACCAGCTTCATAACCATTCCCATTTGCTCCAACCTAATTAAATTTTATAATTTCTGTAATTCAGTACAGAAGTCATTTATTTTTCATATATAAGTAATAAAATGGTACATCACCATATTTTTAAAATACTGTGAATTACAGATAGTTGTATGAAGTTTTTCACTTGGTTATCGAGTAAATTTTGACAATTGCTCACATCATTCTACTTGAAATTGCCTCCCATGTAAGGGCATTTGATACTTTAGTTCCTCTTTCCTTTCCCAATCACTACTGTTTGTATATAACATCTTGTAATTATTTAGAAAAGTCTTTGCTGGTTTTCTCTCTTTTTTTTTTTTTTTTTTTTTTTTTTTTTTTTTTTTTTTTAAACACAAATTACGGTATATCAGTGTGGTACTTCTCTAATTCTTCTGCCAGTTATACTTCTTTTCTGATGATACTTCTTTCATTGATTGTTCCTGTTTTAAATTCTTCTGATGTTGAGTTTAAATTTCTTCCAGTTACTGACTTTTGTATGGTATGCTCTAGCTCCTTGACAAAAACATTTGTGCCCTTGTTTAACTAGGTGATATCTTGGATGACATGATATTTCAATATGTTGTATACCTTGTCTTTTGATTTAATCTAGTACAGAATACAGTTTGGTTAGCTAAATTTTATTTATTGCCCACTCATCATTTGTTTCAGTATCCATGTGGATACTTTCTAACAGGGATCAGGAGCACTACAAAATAGATCAGTATTCAGTAGTCCAAGTCTTTAATGAATGACCATATTGATGCCATTGTTGGAATCTGTATCATGATTTGTATACAAAGATTTTATGAAGAAAGAAGTGAGGTTTTTTTTTTTTTTTTTTTTTTTTTTTTTTTTTTTTTTTTGCAGAGAGTGGTGCATTCGTGTGTGCGTGCGTGCACATGCGCAATGGGTAGTGGATGCATTGATGCCATACCAGTTGAAATGAGGTGCAGTATTGTAGTATGTTGAATAGAAGATCATTCTGTGATAAGACCTATCTATATAATTTTATATAATTAATACTAATTTTTTGTTTCAAAGATGACTTGAATGAGAATCTTGTTTTGCTAACTTCTTTGTAAAGGCTTTATTTCATTTTTGTATCATTTTGTCCAGATGTAGAGAATTTTTTACAAATTTTAATTTTAGTATGTTACTTGTCCTTTTGCAATGCTTTCATGACAAAATCACTACAAGTAACAATAATTGCAATTCCATTGCAATTATTGGTTACTTGCAATTGATAAAAATATTATGCATCAAAAATCAAATTTTGATGCCTAATACAACTGGTAGCTTCTTCAACATAATATTTAAGTAAGTAATTAGAGAAGTGAATTAAAAAGTACTTCATTAATAAATTACAGATAATTCATAAAGCATAGAAATGCACTGATCTTGTATTTGTTTAACTTTTCCTATTTTGTTACTTATTACCTAGGGAACCATGGTCACATTATGTAATGAAACATTGCCGAAGAATTTTATCATTGCTGCATTGATAAAATTCTAATTATTAGTTTGTTTAGATTTTTTTATTTTAAAAGCTTTTCAATGGATTATTCTTGAATTTATTTTTTATCTGTAAAGTATGCTGTATGATATTCAAAGTTATTTAAAATTTTGGTTTTCTCATTTGGTAAGATAGTTATTATATTATTGAATGAGTTATTTCCCCTCTCTACAGCTTCTAAGTACCAGAGAAGAGATGGGTACCAAACCTTCTTCATTAGGATCCATAAGTCATATAATTGAAGACGATAAAGTAAGTTATCAAGGGTCATAACACATGCATGATTAGATTTTATTATTATTGCGTGACACCTCCAGGGAGTCCAAAGACTCATCTAGGGAGGGCACCTACTCTACCTCTCCATCTCCACCACTCAATCCACCAACTACACCAATGCCATCTAACGCCCATCACCACAACCACTAGCACTTCCACAGACAATCACAAACATTCATGTCCACGGTGGGATTCAAACCTGCAGCCTTTTGTCTGGAGAGCGGATATGCTAACCACTTGGCCAACCAGGCCGGCATTTTAATTACTATTTCACAACCACTTTTGTGCAGTTTTTTAATAATTCTAGAAACACCCTTTTTTGTAAATTACTGGAAGGGGAAGAGAGGTGGCAGACATGATGAGGAAGAGGAAGTTAGACATTTTATGCATGCAGGAGACAAGGTGGAAGGGGGAAAAGGTGAAGGAACTAGGAGACGGGTATAAATTGTTCTACTCTGGAGCGAATAAGGAGGGAAGAAATAGTGTCGGAATTGTGGTGCATGGCAGAATAAAGGGTGAAGTACTGGAATTGAGTAGGAGCAACGACAAGATCATGCGAATGAAACTGAGTCTTGGAGAAGAGCAACTGGTCATCTTATGCATATATGCCCCACAAGTTGGCTGTACAGCAGAAGAGAAAGATGAATTCTGGAACGTGCTAGATGAAGAAATGAGGGAACTGGAAGAAAACAAGATGGTGATTGTCGGAGGAGACTTGAACGGACATATAGGGAGACAGAATAGGGACTGTGAAAGGGTGACTTCAATATTGGCAGATTTTATATTTTCATCTTATAGAGCCCTTCTAACTGCATTACACCACTTGGATCTTGGTATTTACCGATGGGTTTTACTCTTCCATCTTAATATCAGACCCTGTTTTGCTAACCTTTCTCATTCCATTTAAGTGATCATACAACTTTAGATCTGTTCTGAAAACTTCAATAACAACAATTTCAGAAGCATTCATAATGTCTTCATTTTTATATGATGTTACCAACTGTTCACTTCCTTGACTTACCTCACACCTTATTTAATTTGCAGTCTTCATCATCATCATATTGCTGATATGTACACTCAAGGGGGAGGGTGTACAGGACATCATAATAATACAACATGCAAAGTTTACATAATTTTATCTGCCATTTTCATAATCTATCTCTTAGCACTACAATATTGCCATATTTTATATTTCTAATGCACTTCAAACTGCATCAATCCACTTAGATGTGGATCTTCCTCAAGTTCTATTTCCTGCAATTCTGGCATCAAACAAAAAAAAACCTGTTTTGCTAACTTTTCCTCTCTCATTCTTTTTAAGTGACTATACTAACCTTAGATCAGCCCTGCTCACACATTCTTGAATACTAAAATTGTGAAGTTCCTTCCTAATATCTTAATTTTTAATATGATTCTATGATTCATACCATCTGATCACTTCCTAATTTTTTTTACAACTCTCATATCAGTGTCTCCAGTTTTTGATCAGTTGTTTTATTTCTAACTTTGCTCTACAATCCATAACTTATAATTGGTTTGAACACTATCTTGTATAGGTTTGTTTGGTGTTTGATTAATTTCTATCTTATTCCATGTAAATTTATTTACATGCTTCTCTGCAATACCAGGTTCATTAATTCTGTTGACTATTTTCATACTTAGATTGCCATCTTTACAAAATATTTGTGCTGAATAGCTGCAATATTTTACTTCTTGTATAAATTCTCCATTAAGAATGTAGCTAGTATTTTCAGTGTTTTCATATGATTTGTCTGTTTATGGCTGATATTTGTTATTATTGTTGTTATTTGCTATTATTATTGTTATGCTTATTTATATTTATTATTATTGTTATGCTTATTTATATTTATTATTATTGTAAAGCTTGTTATTATTATGTTAAGTTTATTTATATTTATTGTTACAAAACTACTCTAGGGAGTCATTGAAGGAGTCTACATATTCACACTACTACCTACAGCACTTCCTCCAAAGGCAGGCCATTTCAATCATTCACTGTTCTGTGAAAGCAAAATCTCTCAAGAGCAGTGCATGAATTCCTCTTCCTTCTCAACTTCGATTGATGCCTGCTTGTCCTTTCTCCATAACATGAAAAATTCCCTCTAGTGGTATTCTGTATGACTTTTTATAAGTTTGTGGGTGTCTGTCATATCACACTTCTTTCTCCAGGTTGCTAGTAGCTGAGATTCACAAATCCCCAATCTGTTTTCTTGATCTACAGTTCACAGTCCCAATGTCATTTTAACACTCACCTTCATATCCTCTCCATTGTACCTGTGGCACCTTGGAAAACAGAAGGCCAACTCTGTCCACAGTAGTTTACATTAGAACCCTTTAAAAAAACAAAAAGACTTCTTTATCCTTATTGATCAAGGTTATTTTCAGCATTGCAGTTATTGTCTGGGTTGTATTCACAGTCATTGCTATATGGCTCCTGCAACCTGGAGATGAAGTCTGGGTACAGTAGTCCAGCATGATGAGGCCATATCAAAGTCTTGTAAAGAGACAAAATGACCTCTTTATCCTTACATGTTAATGTTTGTTTCAGCATTGCAATTATCCTCTTGAATTGAATTCACAATTTTTACTATATGGCTCCTGAACTTCAACTTTCTATTTACTAAAATTCTAAAATCCTAATTCTAACCTGGTCAGTTTTTTAAAGTTTAATCTCACCAATATAATATATCTCACTGGATATCTCATTACACCATAGTGTGTAATTTTACATTTTCTAACCATGGAACTGACAGCCATTTTCACTTGCACGCAATTCCAGCCTTTTCAAGTTATTCTTTCATCATGTCAGTTGCATTCCTGATTATTCTGCCTATCAGCAAATAGCTATATTTCTACTGTCAAATCTTTTCCAATTTGATTAATTGAAGGATTGAATAAAAGTAGACCAAGGACTGATCCCTGTGGTCCAACCCTATATCATCTACTTATGTAACAGCCTTCCATGCTGTATCTTCTCAAAAGCCTTAGCAAAGTCTAAAATTATCATGGTTTTATACCTATGAAACCACATTTAGTGTTTGGTGTTGTTATCCCACTGGATAACAGTGAGATAACACCAAACTATTACACAAATATATGTATAAATATGAATGTTTAGTCAAAGAAAGTGCTGAAGCCCTACTTGATCAATCAAACCTTAATTTGGTTGATTTTTATTTTTTATTTTTATGTTGGGCCCATATACAGGAGGTTGGTTGGTCAACCTATAGTATGTTAGTACCGTATATATGGGTGGTAGGTTGCAAAAGGAGAAACTTGTTTACCTTTGATTTGAATGCCTGTATGTTGTATTCCTTGGGAAATACATTTGGGGGAAGACTGTTCCACAGTACTGCAGTAGCAGGGATGAATGAGGAGGAAAAGAAACTTGTTCTGTGGGTTTCGAGGTGTACTTTGAAAGGATGTTGGGTGGCAGCTGTACGTGTTCCAATGGGCTTAGTACAGGGTAGGGGAATTATTGATGCTGTTTCAGATGGGCATTTTCCATGGAAATATTTATAGAATATACAGATTGCAGAGACCAAGCATCTATGTGAAAGTGGGAGGAGAGTGAATTAGTGAGGGATGGGTCATTTATTAGTCTAATTGCTCTCCTCTGTATTGAGCCAAGCATTTTGAAGGAGGTTTTTGGAGCCTCACTCCAGAGAGCAGTATTTGAGAGCTGGGAGGATTTGTGACTTGTATAGTGTTAACAGCTGTTTAGAGGTGAGCAGCAGCTTGAGTGAAAGAGAAAACCCTATTTTTTTTTAAGCTGAGGATGCAATGGTTGTGATGTGTTTATGCCAGGAGAGGCTTGATGTCAAAGTAATTCCAAGAAGAAAAATTTCATCTTGTCTGAGAATTTGAGTGTTATCAAAAACAATACTGGGGGAAAATGGCTCTTTTTTGTGAGAAATAAGACAGAACTGGGTTTTACTAGCGTTGAAGTTGACAAGGTTATCTGAGCCCCACTGGCAGATGGCTTGGAGGTCAGAATTAAGGGCAGTGGTGATTGATGATCTGTGGGTTGAGGTGAGTTGTGTGGAGTCGGGTTTGTCAAATGAAAGGGAGGAATATAATGTGCTGTCATCTGCAAAACTGTGTATTGGGTTAGAGGTCAACTGAAGTAGGTCATTGAGATATATATATATATATATATAGAAGAAAGGGGGTCGGTGAGAGAACTGAACCTTGTGGGACCTCAGCATTAGTTGGATGGTGAGAGGATAGGGAGCTGTCTACCATCACGCATAGTGTGCATCCAGACAGGAAGCTGGTAATCCATCTGCAAAAGTCCTGAGGCAGTCCAAATGATGGGAGTTTGCTTAGTAAGCCTTTGTGCCAGACCCGGTCGAAGGCTTTGGAGATATCAAATGCAACTACTTGGGATTCACCGAATTTCTCCACGGCGTTTGTCCAGTGATGTATGAGAGTAGATCTCCTGTTGAACGGCTTCGATGGAATCTGTACTGGTGGTCGCTTAATAGCCAGGTACCTTCAAGGTAGATTAGGAGTTGAGAGTGGATGATTTTCTCCATTACTTTAGATGGGACTGAAGTGAGTGAGATAGGGCAGTAGTTAGATGGCAGTGATTTGTCACCCTTTTTGGGAATGGGTTGAATATATGCCAGTTTCCAGGTTTTGGGATATATACTAGTGGAGTGAGAGTGTGTACAGATGACATAGGATAGGAGTCAGTTACGATGCACAGACCTTCAGGATAATTGGCAGAATGCCATCAGGGCCAGGAGACTTTTTTGTGTCTAATTTAGACAACAGGTTTGTGATGTCTTTTTGGCAAAAGGATACAGGGGACATTGTATGTTGGGCAGTTGGAATGACTGGAGGGCATTTGCCATTGTCAGTTATGTGTGCATTGGAGGCAAAGTGTGATGCCAGGAGATTAGCTTTTTCTATGGGTGATGTTGCAATTGAGCCATCTGGGTATGTTAGAGGTGGGAATAGTGTAGGGCAAAAGTTACGACCAATTGCTTTGGCAAGAGACCAAAAAGGCACGGCTGCCATTTTGACAGGCTGCAAGCTTCCTGCTTTTGGCCCGTTCAAATTCTGTTTTGGAGGTATTGATAATTTTCTTGCATTTGTTACGGGCTTCAGTATAGGCATTGAATGAGGATGGGGGTTCTTGATTTGAGCCAGTTGTGGTATGCCTGATTTTTTATTTGTACAGCCTTGGCACATTTTTTTGGAAAACCAGGGTTTAGTTAGGGGACGACAGGTCTGAGTAGTGTGGGGAATATATGCTTTCATGCCAGCGAGGATCACTTTGGTGATGCGTTCAGTGCATATGTTTGGACTGGAAGACCGAGAACAATAGTCTAACCATGGGAAATGAAGCATAGTAGTCTCAGAGACTGTCCCATTTGGCACTGTTATAATGCCAAACTACTCTTGTGTGGGAGTGACTGTGTAAGCATTGTTGCATGGGGGGAGGATGAGCACTAAGTTGTGGTCAGAATTGCTCAGGGGGGCTCACTATATTCACTGCATATTTGGAGGGGTCATTAGTAAGGAAGAGATCTAGGGTATATGGGGAGTGGTTTGGGTTATCTGGTATTGTGGTTGGTTTTTTAACAATTTATATGAGGTCATTGGTGACTGCAAATGTTTCAGCATCTCTGCCTGCAGGATCTCTATAACTGGAAGAGGAAAGCCAATTGGTGTTATGGACGTTGAAATCACCCAGGAGGATGATTTTGCTGTTAGGCGAGTGGGACTGGAGAAAATCAACTTTTAGGGAGAGGAATGAAAGAGCTCAGAGTGGTGGTATTAGGAGAGCGATAGAGACAGCAGATGAATTTGACTGAGTGGCGGAGGGATATCTTCAGTTGAAGTCAGGCGATTCTAAGTTGGTTGCTCTCTGGCAGGGTATGTCAGAGCAGATATATGCACAGATGCCACCCTTGGGTCGCAAGGAGTTAAATAGTGTATAGTTAGGAAGGTTGAGATGAATAGTGCTGAGGGAACGTGAAATTTGAGTTTCTGTTAAAAAGAGTAGGTGGGGTTTGGTGGACTGCAGATGGTAGTCGATGCTATTAAGGTTGGAGTTGAGGCCATGGATGTTGGTGAAGTGGATATGCAAGGTTCTGTGAGGCATGGATTTGACTCCAAGGGTCTTGCACGTTTCCTATGCAGTGTCTGCATGCTGGTGTCCTTGGTGGCTGCACTTGGTTTTTTTTTTTTTGTGCTAGTTTGGATTGTTTGTTGTCTATCACCCAACTGTTGTCTCGATTTTGGCATTTTTCTTCTAGTTGTCTTCGGAGTTAGCGTCTTTTTTCTCTCTGGGCAAAGGTTAAATCGGGTCGAGCATGTATGCACGACTGGGGGCAAGTGTCCTTTAGCTTGTTGTTTATTGCTGTCATAAATTTGGTTATGTTTATAAGTGAGTCGCAGGTCATTTTCACGAGACGTGGAAAGTTTGTACTGTCCTTTCTTTTGTTTATGGGTCAAAATATGATATTTCTGGGATCGAAATTGCTTTCTCCTGCAAGTTTGCCGACGTCTTTTAAGGATTTACCGTTTTCATTGGAAAGTTCAGGATAACAGCTTTGAGTTTCTTATTTTCGGTCTCGAGCGACTCATGTACCGATGATGTGATTAGTTCACGAAGCTTGTTAGCAGGCACGGACGCTGGTCATTGAGTGTCTCAAGCTTAGTTTCCAACTTTCAGCAACATGATAATAAATTAATATTTATATTAATTTATACAAAACTCAATATGATGAATAGTAGGAGCTAAAGATATCTTTATAGTGGAATGTTTTGGTAGCAATATTCTTTTACCTTAGCATCAGTACTAATGGACTTTGGTGAGAACTACCTCTAACTTTATATGGTAAGTCGTCATCATCATCAAATTCCTGATATAGATACCCACAAGAGGTGTACAGGATATGATAGTACTACATGAAAAATTTATATCATTACTAACTTCCTATCTATAATTTTCCTCCAAATCAGTCCATTACCTGTGAAGACCCCAATATTATCAGATCTTATATTTCTGTCTTCTAAGGCACTTTTTACTGTATCAATCAACTTCTTGGTCTTCCTCTGGGTCTTTTTCCTGCCAACCTGGCAGAGAACACTTGTATTACTAATCTTTCCTCGCCCATTCTGCACTTACCACCTGAGGCAACATACGAGTTGCCTCAGGTGGTAAGTGACCATACCACCTGAGATCATTCCTGGATGCTGACAACATCAAGTTCTTTCCTAATATCCTCATTTTTAATATGATATTGCCATTGATGTCATCTGTTCATGTCCCTAATCTTTCTCAGGACTCTCATATCTGCAGTCTCTAGTCTTTGGTCAAGTGTTTTACTTGTGACCCAGCTCTCAGATTCATAAATTAAAATTGGTTTCAACACTGTCTTCTGTACAGCCAATTTGGTGATTTGGCTAATTTCTCTCTTATTCCATATTAAATTTATTCAGTTGACTTTCTATTATATCAGCTTTGTTTATTCTGTTGTCTATTTCCATGTTTAATTTACCATCTTCACTAAAAATCTTGCTTAAGTAGCGGAAATGTTTTACTTGTTTTACAATCTACAAATTCTCAACCTGTCTTCATAATCAGTATTCCACAATCCTGGTATGATTTTTAACATTCACCTTTGTACTCTCTCTAATATATCAGAATCAAACGGAAACCAGGAGACCAGACCTGGGCACAGTAGTCAAAGTGAGGTCTTATCAAGGCCTTGTAGAGAGGCAAAATAACATCCTTATCTTTACATGTGAACGTTCGTTTGAGCATTGCAATTATCTTTTGAGTTGTATTTACAATCTTTGCCACATGGTCCCTGAACTTCAACTTCCTATCTATTAACACTCCAAGATCCCTTGCCTCATCAGTTTCTTCTTGCCTAATCCCATTAATATAATACGACACTGGATAGGTAATCATGCCAAAGTGAATGAATTTACATTTACTGACATTGAACTAACACCCATTTTCCCATGCCCACAATTCCAGCTTATTCAAATCATTCTGCAAGGACTGCATATCAGCAGCATTCATGATTACACTGCCTATCTTTGCATCATCAGCAAATAACTGTTTGTCACTTGTCAAATCCTTCCCATTATCATTAATGTACAGATTGATTAACAGTGGACCAAGCACTGAACCTTGTGGTACACCGCTTGTTACCTTAAACCTTGCAGACTCAGATCCCCCGTATATCACTTTTTGATATCTGTCAGTCAGCTATCCTCTTATCCATGCTAATGTTGTATAACCCAAACCCACTTTCTCCAATTTATGCAGCAATCTGTCATGTTGTATTCTCTCAAAAGTCTTAGCAAAATCCAAAAGTATCATGGTATGTCAATTATCATAGAATGTGAGCAAGTTGCTAAAACATGACCTTCCCTTAGTAAACCCATGTTGTTCATTGCAAAGTAGAGATTCACTGTCAACCCATTTCTGAATGTGGGCCCTAACTAATTTTTCTAAAATCTTCACCACCACTCCTGAGATACTAATCGGTCGATAGTTTGATACATCTTTGCACCACCTTTATACAATGGAATTACCGTATATTCCTTCCATTCCTGTGGAATCTTCCCTGTTCTGAGACTCATATTAAACATCCTGGTCAAAGGAATGATCAATTCAGCTGAACACTTTTTTAGCACATATGCTGATATTCCATCAGTCTCTATTACTGAATTCTTATTCATTTTGTGCAACAGCTCTAATACCTCAACCTCACACACCTGCGTTTCTTCATCTAGTGAAGAGGTAACAGTGAGCTCAATGTTGCGTTTACTAGGTTGATAGCTTTTAATGAAATGGGCACTCATTAACTGAACAACCTCTTCTGCATCAGTAATTTTCACTCCATCTGGATTTAGAAGAGTTATTCTTTTACTTGCAGCATATCGAAAGAATTCTTGTGGGTTGTCTTTCGCATGCAGAGCTGGTTTCTTTTCATAATCAGACTTTGCTTTCCGTACAACATCATGTTGGAGGATTAATGGATTTTTTACAACACTCAAAAAGAATTAAAATAGAATTTAATACTTCCTATGTTTCGTCCTAGTCACTAGGACATCTACGGGGATTACAAAAACAGTTAATGTAACATACACACAAATAATAAACAATACTGAGCCCAACCACGTGGGTGACACTAAAGTCCTATCTAGTTTGAGCGCCCTCTAAGGGCAGCAGTAGGTGGCCTGGAATGTAAGGTGGGACCTCTGGTGATGAGTGTTTCCCAAATCTTCGGAAGCTTAATACAACCGTATTTATTCAGATTTGGTTGGTTTTTGAGAGCTGCTGCTGCTTCCAAGAAAAGTCTCTCTTTCTTGAATTTGCTGTGGTGGAGCATGGTGGTTTTCTTCCAAGATACCCTGTGGGTGGTATCCAAAACATGGTCAGCCAAGCCTCAATGGCCATAGTTGTGTTTGCAGGTGTAAGACTTGTGTTCATCTATTCGGATGGATGCTGATCTGCCTGTCTGTCCAAAGTACGCCAGCTTACAGGAACAGGGTACTTTGTAAACTTCAGGCAGAGAGAGAGGAGGGAGATGATCTTTCGTAGAACGGATAAGGGTAGCAAGTTTGTGGTGGGGCTTATATGCTGTGTGTAGGTTGTACTTTTTTAGTATCTTGGCTATCTTTTCAGATGTGCCACGGATGTAGGGTATGGTGATGGCATTTTTAAATTCTTGTTGACGAGAAGGACGGGGAATGGGGAGGGAGTTGATTATTTTTTTGATACTGTGATCACTGTAGCCATTGGAGAGGAAAGTGTTGTGTATGTGGTTAAGCTCAGTAGTGAGGGTGGTTCCCACGTGGTTGGGCTCAGTATTGTTTATTATTTGTGTGTATGTTACATTAACTGTTTTTGTAATCCCCGTAGATGTCCTAGTGACTAGGACGAAATATAGGAAGTATTAAATTCTATTTTAATTCTTTTTGAGTGTTGTAAAAAATCCATTAAGCCTTCAACATGATGTCCTCACAGCACTTAAGCCTCTACACACGAATTTCCGTACAACAGTTGTGACTATTCTAGCCTGCTGCTTATAACGTTCATAACGGATGTCATCCTTATGTAAATGGTATTCCATCCACATCGTCCTTTTCTTATGAATCTCTTGCTTGATAAAATTAAACATCCATTTGACTCCTACTCTATTTATTCTTTGAACTCTTGGGACACATTCTGATATCACATCATTTAAATATTGTTTAAATGCTTCCCATACACTGTCGATATCCTTTCCATCTGGCCACCAATCCCATTCCACTGAACTCAGTATACTCCTCAGTTGGTCATAATTTCCTGCTTTGTAGTTCACCATGTAACCTTTTCTGAATGGAACATTCATAAACTTAGTCATACAAGTTATACAAGTTATACAAGTGAGCACTGTATGATCACTGTTACCAACTGGAGGCAGAATAGTTACGTCTTTAACTGAAATGCTCTCTGACACTATAATCAAATCTAGCACTCTTTGACCTCGAGTTCCTTCTGTCACATGCTGGGTGAGGAAGTTGTCCCGCAACAGCTCAATAAATGCATTTTCATACTCTTCATGAGATTCTACTGCTACCCAATCAATATTTGTATAATTAAAGTCTCCCATTATGATTACTCTTTTTGCGCTCACCTTTTCTATTTGGAGATGAATTTCTTCATCACCAGCAACCGATCCACCAGGTCTGTAACAACACCCCACTGTGTAATTTGTCTTATTAGATTCCATCTCACACCAGATGGCTTCAAACTCACTGCCACATGAAATATTGTTAGTAGTATTACTACATTCATAGGTCTCGACTCTAACTGGATTTAAGTCATCCAATATCATTAGCAGCACGACCCCTCCTCTCCTATCCACTCTATCCTTCCTAAAAATACTATATCCATGACACTCGATACCAGTTAATAGGTCTGATTCTGATAGCCATGTCTCACTAATTCCTACAATCTGAGGTCACAACATATCGACTAAGGCAACAAACTCTACCCCTTTGTTTCTGATACTCCTAGCATTCGTGTACAGACAGAATAATCTACCTTCATGTTCTTTAGTATACCCTTGTTTGTAGTCTGTTTGACCCAATTGGACAACTTTTAGATCTCTATTCTTCTCTAATGCTTTACACATGTAGACATCTTTGCACACATATGATTGGTCCGAACCGGATGAACACAAACCCGAAATCGTTCTCAGCTCGTCAATATTCCCATGACAAATCCCATTCCCACTGTTAACACAGTTATATACCATTTTCACTCTTACACTCACATTCACAACATTCCTCCCTTTATAATTTAGTTTCCCTGACTCTCTGTGTTAGGTCTCATACCAGTTAATAGTTTTTCCAGACTCCTGATACCAAGTGAATTCAGGTGTAGGTTGTCCCTCTTATACAAATCCAATCTTCCCTCAAAACTCACTCCACACAACCAAAAACTCGCATCCGTTCCTTCTACATAGCCTACACATTAATCATTTGCCATCATAGCCCTTCTTTTTGATTCATTTTTGTCATAGTGAGGTAAAATACTAACTATTTTCACTTTCTCACTCTTCGCTCTTGCCTCTACCAACAACCCTTTCATGTCTTCTCTCATACTGAACTTATCACCAGTTAAATTGTTCGTACCTGCTACAAGTACGATTTCATTTACTTTTCTTTTCTGTTTTTGAATTACTTGAGTTATATTTTTAATTTTCGCTCCAGGAAAACTCGATGTTATAACTCTCTCATCTATAGCATGTTTTATTATAGCGTCACCATACCAAATAATTTCTTTCTTTTTACTAACAACATCACTTACATGATTTTCGTTATTTTTTGACTTACCTGTTTCCTTGCTTTGTTGTTTCTTATTTTCCTGTTCATTTTTCTTTTTCTCTCTCTGCTCATTTAAACGTCTCTCAACTTTTTGCAATTTCCGCGATGTCTCTCTGATGATCTGCTTCAACTTCGCTATATTGGCGGTTAATTCATTTTCGTTAACCTCCTCCATGTGCACAGTAACCTTGTTGGCAGGGCTAACCTTCTTGTTCTCGCCTGCGGTGCTTTTTTTAGCATTACCGTTCTTGCCCTTTTTTGGCGCCATTTTAAACGTATACTAAATATTAAAATGTCTTAATAAAAATATACGATTAATAAGAAATACACTATAAAACACTAAAATCTACACTAGTATACTACAAAACACTAATTTTCTAAAGGAAAACAATAAAAACAAACAAAAATCACCAACTTTACAGGAGCGCTAAATTCTATCTATATGCTGCAAGTAAAAGAAAGAATGAATATGAAATTCAATTTTATTCTGTTCAATACTAAATGGTGATCACTTCCAATTTCAAATCTTCTGTACACTCTGGTGTTCTGTACCAGGGAGAAAGCATCACTATCAACAATAACATAGTCAGTGAGACTTTTCTTATTCTTTCCTCTTCTCTCCATGTGAATTTGTGCACATTTTTATGTTGGAACATTGTGTTAGTAATAACCAGTCCATGTCCTGTGCAGAAATCTAACAGGTATTTGCCATTATTATTAGCTTTGCTCTTTTCTCCAAATTTTCCCAAAATATTTTTGTATGTCTGACAATCATTTCCTACTCTGCTATTTAGATACCAGATCCTTGTTTTAGCAGATTTAGATAGTTGGTCCTTGTTGGGGCCAACCTTAGAGAACCTTCTGTGGGATCATAGGCACAAATAAGTCTCACTGTCCAGTTCCCGATTCTCATATTTGCCCACATCACTCTACTCGAGACTGCTTGCCATTCAAGAAGATTAGCCTCGTATTTAGTGTTGAATACTATGGCTACTCCTTCTTTTCCTTGATTGTCATTGCATGAATATAACATTTTATATTTATTGCTCAGAAAGATCTTACCAGTTTTGGCATTTTAGTTTCAGTCACTCCTATTATATTGTTCTGGTATTTATCCAATTCCCCAGCTAGCTCCATTTCTTTGCCATTCAGGCTTCTTATGTTGATTGTATCGATCGTAAACTCTGGTGATGTTGAGTTAGGGTGGGTTTTAGGATTTGTTCCAGTAGCTGACTTTTTGTTGCCCTGGTTCCCTGGCAGAAACAATGGGGGCCTTGTTTAATCAGGTGATGCTTCAGCCGGCATGAAATTCTGTCATTTGTACTATCATTTGATATTTTGGTTTAAGCCAATAAGAATACAATTTGCTCGGCTAAATTCCCAGTCCATCCTCATTCATTCAGTATCCACGTAGGTGCCTAACAGGGTGCACCACGAGAAGTTGAGGATTAGACATTAGGTCAGGAGTCCTGGTCGGTTTTCGGCATGCCTTTAAAGGCTATGTGGAGGTCTCCTCTCAGTTATATAGCTTTGACCCTTAACCACCTCACCGTCCATTATGGATCAAATATGCATCCTCATACACTTCGTATCCATCATATATTTCAATGTCATATAATGGTATTACAATTTTAATATGCACTTCGCATCCATGATAAACTTGACATCTATAGACGTCTTGGCCGGTAGAATGGTTAAGCACCCCTGATATGTTAAGCGTTATTGTAATTTAGTGATTTTTTAAAAAAAAATTTTTAGATCAGTCTCTGTCTATTGTAATATATTTTAACACTTGAATGGGATTTTAATTTATATAACATGCTTGTTCTGATTTTGTAAGTTAAAATTTCAATTTATTCTCAAAGGTAACTCACCTGCCTGAAAAACTCCAGCAACTAGAACTGAATGGTGGTTCAACTACAGAAGAAGAAGAAGTGTGTGAAGTAGAGCTTCCTCCTCCAATGAAAATTCAGGATAGGAGTTTTACCCCAGTTCCACAGCCTGTTGCTGATAATGCATGTGATAAGGTAAATGAAAAAATTTAAGTTGGTTTTAATCATATTTATAGATAGTAACAAAACATTGAGGCCATCAGCCAACGGTGCATTTAACTTGGATATCAATTTTAATGTCATTAGAAAGTATTAAATGTTGACTGTTAATATTTTGATGCTATTAACTCATACCATAAAAGAACAAAATAGCTGATCAGTTTATTATTATTATCATCACGTGACACCTCCAGGGAATCCAAAGACTCATCGAGGGAGGATACCTACTCTACAACTCTCTGTCTCCATCACTCAATCCACCAATTACAGCGAACCGGATCATCTACACCAACACCACCTCTTGTCCACTACCACGAGTAGCATTTCACAGACAATCACAAACATCCATGCCCACTGTGGGAAATTACTGAATTGAAGCCAGTATTATTAACATGTAAGCACTGCAATTGAGTATAAAATAAAATATTGAAAAGAAAAAAGCAAGAAATAAGTTCCGATGAAATTATGGTTTACTTCATAGATTAGGGAACTACTTTTATAGCCTTTTGGATTTTTAATGGCTTCTTCTTCTCCCCCCCTTTTTTTTTTTTTTTTAATGTGAATTCCACTCACAAGAAGTTGCAAACTTATCATACATTTAATATTGTGGGTGGCCAGCGGCTACTCCAGTGTAATACCATCACCCTGCTTAATGAACGCGTAAAATGACTTGGGCGGGGGGGGTTCTGTTTGGTAGCATATCTAGAGACTGTGTGGTATTTTTTCAAGCCTACAGTTAGCAGGATGATCTCACACCAGGCAGTCAGAATTAACCTCCACCTAAAGACTTTAAGATGTGTGTGTCCTAGTGAGATTTGAATTCCATAGGTTGGAGAGTAGAGATGCTCTCTGCTCAGTAACTAGGCCAGCTGTTCTGTGTAACTGAAGTACAGTTTGGTCTGAATTGTTATAGCGTATTTTTTGTGCATCACATATATATTTTACATTTTCTAATTTTTTTTTTATTAGTATAAGAAATTCAAGACAGCTGTTACATAAAAAAAACATGCTGTATCATACCTATCTTTGTTGCCTTTTTTATATGAGTAATAATTGATTTATGCCATTTTTTTATAGAATTTTTTCTATCTATAGTTAAAATATCATTGAACATATCTAGTATGACCTTGTTGTCTGTGCGGTTAGCCTAGTGACTTTGCGCTTTGCAACCATATGCCTGGGGAAGGGGTGTCCTAGGTTCGATTCCCATCAACGACGTGAGGAGCTTAAGGATCTTCCTCAGCCATAGCCAAGTTAGCTGGTCTTGGGCATGGACAGCAGGGTTTTTTCTGCCAGTTTATCTGGTGTTTTTCATCTTGCAAACAGGCAAACCAGTCTAAGGACACATGAATTACAGTCAGGAATACTGACCCAGCCATAGGTCTGATTCGTCAGCCTATGCCGGTTCCGGAGCCCTGATAAAATTTGGGGGGACTAGATGGTACCGTGAACTGGCAATCTTAAAGGAAACATGAATGTTTCCTTTAAGATTGCACAGTGATCATCATTCATATTTATAAATTTAGGGACACAAAAACACACGTGTTGAAAAGATTATTTTATTAATTATTAATAAAATAACACTTGACGTTTCTGCCCCTGTATCGAAGTCATCATCAGAAGGATACATGCGTATATGGAACCAAGCTGCATGCTCTAGCCCTGTATACCGGTAAACTAAATCTACATAGTTAATTAATCTTTTTCCTAGCCTGACCTCTAGCGATAAAAAAAAAATAAATAAATAAAATAAAAATTAAATTAATTAAATAATAAATAAATAAAAAAAAGTAAAAATAAAAAATACGACTACAATAAACTGCTAAAGTCCTCATGTATTAATATTCTTCTGGATTTGTACAGTTCTGATTGTTATAATATGATTTCTTTCAGTTGCTGTTGAATGTTACAAACACTTCACCAAGTTGTCTTCTTGTAGTGGGATTTTTCTATGGCTAGTTTAGGTTGTTTGTTATACAGGTTGTAGATGGGTCCTCCACATTCTTGAAATGGTTAGGCCATCATTTTTGTTGAGATTTGGGTTGTGTTTGAGCATTTCACATGACTCTTTAAATTTTCTCTCAAACCAGGTTTTGGTGTGGTGTAGGGACTTTGTATTTTTCCAATCAGTTCTGTGGTAAGTTTGGAGTGCGTGGTCAGAAAGGCCGGTTTTTCCAAAATGGAGGTATTTAATGTGTCGTTTGTGTTCGTCTTGTCTGATTGGGATAGTTCGCCCTGTTTCCCCTATGTATGGTATGTTACATGTGCATTGTATTTTGTATACCCCTGGGTGGGCTAGGTGTGGAAGAGGATCTTTAGAAGAACTGAGTAGGTGTCTTCACTTATTTGGGGGTTTAAAGGTGGTTTTAATGTTGTATTTGCATAATGTTCTGTCTATTTTTTCAGAAATGTCTCTAACATAAGGAATGGCAATAGCATTCTTGAAATCATTTTTGTTCTTACTGGTACCTGTATGGAGGATCTTGTGAATAGTTTTTTTATGGCTTTGATGGCTTTTTCTACTTCAAGTATGGATATGTATTCCTGACTGCCTGTTGAGTGTTTTTACCACTGTGCTATCACTGCTTGTTTCATTTAGCAATTTTTCGAAGTAATCACTCCATACTTTAAGGATATCTTTTTCTCCCATTTTCATGTCACCTTTATCATCTCTAACTCCTTTTACAGCACTCTTCCTCCATTTCTAAGCTTCTTCAACAACCTCCAGAATATCTTACCACCTTCTTGATATTTATTTTCTATGTTTTTGCCAAAGTCCTCCCATGACTTTTGTTTAGCTAGTTTTACACAGTGTTTAGCTTTCTTATATTTGTCTCTGTATTTTCTAAGAGCACAAGCTGACTTATTTGCAGGGACTTTTGATATGATTTCTTCTTTTCCTTCACTGCCTCTTTGACTTCCTGTGTCCACCATGAAGTTCTGATTTTTCTATTCTTGTAGACAACCTCACCACATGCCTCTCTGGCTGAATATCAGTCATTGTTTTCTTCAGCATTGCCACTGAATCTCCATGGTTTGGCTCCTGTTCTCAAACTGTTTCATTTTTTTCTTGAGTAATGTTTGTGTATTTTAGTCTACTGTTCACATCTGAGAGCTGCTCAAATTTTATTTGCTTTGAAACTTTCTTACATGGTCTTCTTTTCAATATGAAATTCAATATTATTCTGCTCAATACTAAATAACGATCACTTCCTATTTCAAATTTTTTGTACAATCTGGTGTCCTGTATGAGGGTGAAAACATCACTATCAACAATAACGTAATCAACGAGACTTTTCTTATTCCTTCCCTCTTCTCTCGTGTGATTGTGCACATTTGTATATTGGAACATAATATTAGTAATAATCAGTCCATGTCATGAGCAGAAATCCAATAGGTATTTGTCATTATTATTAGCTTTTCTCTTTTCTCCAAATTTTCCCAAAATATTTTTGTATGTCTGACAATCATTTCCTATTCTGCTATTTAGATCCCCAATAAGGACCAACTTTTTCTTTTTTCATTGTTTCAGTTGCTTTCTCTAAAACCTCAAAAATTTCTTGCATTTCTATCTTAGTACAACCTTCTGTGAGACCATAGGCACAAATAAGTCTCATTGTCCAGTTTCCCATTGTGATATTTGCCCACATCACTCTACTTGAGACTGCCTGCCATTCAAGATCGGTCTCGTATTTAGTGTTGAATGCTATTGCTACTTGTTTTTTTGCTTGTTGTCATTGCCTGAGTATAGCATTTTGTATTTATTGCTCAGAAAGAACTCACCAGTTTTTGGTTTTTTTTTGTTTCAGTACACCCCTATTATGTCGATGTGGTACTTATCCAGTTCCTCAGCTAGCTCCATTTCTTTGCCATTCAGGCTTCTTATGTTGATACTACCAATCTTGAACTCTGGTGTTTGAGTTGACGTGTGTTTTAGGATTTGTTCCAGTAGCTGACTTTTTGCTGTTTGCCCTGGTTCCCTTGGAAAACAACAGGGACCTTGTTTAACCAGGCGATGCCCCAGCTGGCATGATATTCTGTCATGTTGTACCATCATTTTATATTTTGGTTTAAGCCAATAAGAATACAATTTGGTCGCAATCGCAATATCAGTTCTTGCCCCATTGTTATTCAGTCTTTAGATTAATGACATTGCAAAGGAGAAATTTGATAGGAGACATGCAGCCATTTGTTGATGATGCCCACATAAGCAGGGCAATTAGGAGTGTGACTGACATGCATTATTTGCAGATTGACTTGAATAACTTGAAACTGCAAGAATGTGAAAATGGCTGTCAGTTCAATGTTAGTAAATGTAAAGTTATGCACTTTAGTGTGAGATCAGATATCCAGTTGCATATTATATTGGCAGGATTATGCTAGAAGAAAGTCATCAGGCTGGAGATCTTAGAATTTTAGCACGTAAGTAGTTGAAGTTCAGGAGATGACATAGCAGAGATTGCAAATGCAACTTAATGTATAATTGAGATGCTAAAACACACAATGACATGTAAGGATAAGGAAGTCCTTTTATATCTTCACATGGCTTGATACAACCTCATCCGATGTGTTGTGTATAGATCTGGTCACCTAGTTTCTGAGGTTATACATTGAAGAGGATGAAAAGTAGAGTGGTAAAGATTATAACGAGACTGTAGGTTATGATGACAGATTGAGATTTTTTTTTTCATGCCAGAGGTCAGTCTATTGTCAGTGGTTCAGTAAGCAGTTATTCTCAGTCCACTGTAGTATGTACCAATTTCGCTTGTGAACCAGTGCATATATGTGTATTTCTGAAGATGACCTTGATATAAAGATCAAAATGTGGAATTTTATTTTAATTTTAATTAAAGTAACTTCTTAAATGCAGTAGTGTGTCTCCATAATTATTCATAATGAGCAGCTGAAATGTTTTACTTGTTCCTGGTATGTGATTCAGAATGCAGTTGATGTTTTCAGTACTGTTCGTATAATATATTATTATTCACCTATTACCAGAGTCTGTCTTTTTCTGCTTTTCATACCAAATTTGTTGCAGCAGTTGAGAATAACATCTCCAATTTTGATATAAGGCCTAATGCCATTTGTTGTTATAATGTGATCCATATAGATGATGAGGAACAGTGGAGATGGTGCACACCTTTATTCTTACATTTCATTTTACATCAATCTGTGCTCTGTACAATTCTAACTACTGATTTACAGCTTGTGGTATATGTTTGATATAGTGTCCTGTTTACCCCATATAACTATAGTGTTTCGAACAAACCTTGTCATATGGCATGTCAGATCTCATCAACAGATTCCTGATACGTACCCTCCCTGTGTGTGTGTTTGGGGGTGTGGCAGAATATGATAGTACTACATGAAAAGTTGACATCATTACTAATTTCCTATTGACAATTTATTATTATCCATATGTGGCCTGATCAAAGCCTTATACAATGGAACCATAAGATTCTCCACATCATACCCATTTTATCTGCTGCACAGTCCTCACAATTTTAGCAATATGTCCCAAATTTTAGGTCCTTGTCCACAATCACTCTCAGATCTCTCATGTTCTCCAGTTGTGTACTCTACATTCCATCTTTGCTTCCCAAATTTCAAAACCTTACACTTTACAGCAGCGAACTGATAACACTCCTTGTTTGCTTTGCCCATTCACTCAGTCTATTGTAAGTCCTCTTGTAAGGCCACAACATCTGCTTTGCTCTTCATAGTTCTTTTCTACCTTTCATCATCTGCAAACAATCACTTATCACTATTCAGACTTCTCCCAATATCATTTACATACAAATTAAACATCAGTGGGGTATATCCCAAAACAGATTCTTGGGATACACCACTAGTAAGTTTCCTCTTCTGGGATATTGCTCCTCCATAGAAATCTCTCTGATACCTATCACACATTCACTCTCCAGTCCGGCATACTAATCTGCTGTTTAGCCCCATCTGTTCCAGTTTAATTACCAGCTTGTCATGGGCAATTTTTCAAAGGCCTTTGCAAAATCTAAATATACCACTCTGTATGCATCAACCTTATCCAATTCATTTTTCACCTTGTTATAAAAAATAATAAACAGATTACTGAAACACGATCTTCCTTTAACAAACCAATGCTGACCATCAGAGAATATTTTTCTGTTGTCAGCCCAGTTTTGAATCTTGGTCCTAATTAACCTCTCTCTATTACTTTAACCACAACTCCAAACACACAGATTATCCATAATTCAAAGCCTTAGTCTTATCACTTTCCTTATGAATCATAACAGTTTTGCCCTCTTTCCATTCCTTTGGAACTTGGTTAGCTCATGGTCGCTCTCACCAACTGGTGGAAGATTTGGCATCCCATTTATAATATCATCTGATGAAATGATCAAATCTATGCCTAATATAACTGTCTCTTGAAAACTCTGAAATCCATTTTCCTTGACCCCCAGATGCAGTCTCTTGATTCCAGTCTATATTACCATAATTAAAGTCATCCATAATGATCACTTGTTTCTTGCTAACTAGGCTAATTTGCCTATACATTTCCTTCTCATTACCCTCTATATTACCAGGTCTATATCAACACCCAACTAAATATTTCATTCTGTTCACCTCTACCTCACACTATACTGCCTCAAAACTGCTGCTACTGTTTGTCCTTGCAAATCCACCTTAGATAGGCTGAACTCATCTGCTACCAGCAACAGTACTCCTCCTCCCTTATTTCCCTGTTTGTCTTCATGAAAATTATCATATCTGTCCACATTACAACAAATGTTTACTCGCATCACATTTTCATGTGAGTAAACTCAACCAGTGCAACAATTTCATTCTCCTTATTTCAAATATTTTTGACATTAGTAAACAAATATAACAAATCATTTCTAGTTCTTCAAGTCTTATGGACCACTTCTCAGATGTGACGCCTCAACACCTTTCCCAGTCCCTTTTGTATTATTAGATGGACAGATCGTGGTCTATCTCTAGGTCTTTTTTCCTGGCAACCTGACAAAAACACATGTCAGGATATCATCCTCATCTAACCATGTCTAGCTTATAGCAATAATTTTGATGTGAATAAACTCAACGAGTGCAACAATTTTATTCTCCTTATTTCAAATACTTTTGACATTAGTAAACAAATATAACAAATCATTTCTGGTTCTTCAAGTCTTATGGACCACTTCAGATGTGACTCCTCAACACCTTCCCCAGTCCTTTCTGTGTTACCACCGATTTTACAACTTACCTCAAACCCAAACTCTCCCATCCCAGGCCATCTTGATCCTTTTTTTCTGTCCACTCACACATTCACTTCTGAATCCAGCATCAACACTTTTATTAGTGTCTTCTTATCCACCTGACTCCCCAATTTTCTCTCTTTGTGTTTTGTTTCCACCCACTCATTTACTTTACTCATAAAGTTTACCTCTCCATTCAGATTTGTCGTTTAATCTGTTATCTGTCAGGACTCCAATATTGTCAGATCACATATTTTGGTCTTCTAAGCTTTTCTTACTGTATCACTCGATCCAGATCTTGGTCTATCTCTAAGTATTTTTCCTGGCAACCTGACAAAAAACACCTGTTTATCTAACCTTTCCTCTCCACCTGAGGTTACCTGTGCTTACACACACCTGAATGGTAACAGTATCAAGTTCCTTTCTGATGTCCTTCATTTTTATTATGATGTTATCCTTGATGCCATCTGTTCATCAGTCCCTTAATCTTTTGCAGAACTCTCATACCTGTGATCTACAGTCTTTTATGTTGGAAGTTTATTTTTCACTTGGTTATACTATAATAAATTTAGTTTAATCCTTTATCCAAGTGGAAGCAAAAAAAGTTTGTGCCTGAAAATATCTTCAGGACTGAGGTAAGGTAGTGCAACACCAGGCAACTCCGAGCAAAGGTGGACCAAGTTCTCATCACTCCTTGTCTCAGTATCTCCCATAATGCAAAGCACATCTCCTTGCGGACATGTATACTGCTATGCATTAAGGGAACGGCCACTACCCAGACTGGTTTCGACATTTATTGAGGTCTTGTCAGTGGGAGGCAGACTTAAACATGGAGATACTAAGGCAGGAGCAATAGGAGAGGTCATATTTACCTATAGGAGTTGCCAACAGGTGTACCACCTTATTATTGAATTACTCTGGATTTAGAGAAAGATGTTGGAAGTTTATTTTTCACTTGATTAGACTATATTAGTTTAATCCTTTATCCAAGTGGAAGAAAACAAAGTTTGTGCCTGAAAATATCTTCAGGACTGAGGGAAGGAAGTGCAACTCCGAGCAAAGGTGGACCAAGCTCTCATCACTCCTTGTCTCAGTATCTCCCATAATGCAAAACACATCTCCTTGCAAACATTTTCAGGCGCAAACTTTGTTTGATTCCACTTGGATAAAGGATTAAACTAAATTTATTACAGTCTTTGATCAAGTGATTTATTTCTAATCCAGCTCTCAGATCCATAAGTTAAAAATCATTTAGGCACTGTATTGTATATTGCTAGTTTAGTTTTGACTAATTTCTCTCTCTTATTTCTATGTATATTTACTCAGTTGACTTTCTACAATACCAGCTTTCCTAATCCCATTGTCTGTTTCCATATCCATCTTCACTAAAAATTGTGTCTAAATTGTTGAAATGTTTTACTTGTTCTGAAGGTTCTCCATTCTGGATATAGTTGATACTTTAAATGTTTCTGCCTATTGTCATAAGTGACTTTTTATTTCTGAATTTCATACCAAATTTATGATAGCAGTGTCGTTTAGTTTAGATAGGGAATCCTACAGACCTGTATCGGATTTATTTAGGAGTGTAACATTATCTACAGAACTAATGAAAAATGTTAACATCTTCAATTTTGATATTAGTTTTAATACTATTTTCCTTTATAAAATGATTCATAACAGTTGAGATAACGTTCTCCCTTGTTTACACCTGATTTATCATCCAATCATCTTTCAACTTAAATATGGACTATGTATTGCTCAAGACAATGTTCCAATAACGCCATATAGGTTGTTTCAAACAGATTTTTTCTTGGCACCATTTCCAGATATACAAAACTTAAATGCAGATCCTTGTTGTATTCCCATGATTTTTCAGCTGCTTATCATCATCATCATCAAATTCCCGCCATGTACCCTCAGTGGGTGTACAGGATATGATAGTACTACATGAAAAATTTACATCATTACTAACTTCCTATCTAGAATTTTCTTCCAAATCAGTTTGTACCAGTCAAGACTCCAACATTATCAGATCTTATATTTTTATCTTCTAAGGCACTTTTTAACAGATTAATCCACCTATATCGTGGTCTTCCTCTGGGTATTTTTCCTGCAAACCTGGCAGAGAACTCTTGTTTTGCTATTATTTCCTCCCCCATTCTGTTTAAGTGACCATACCACCTAAGATTAGCTCTGCTAACACATTTCCTGGGGGGTGCTTAAGGGTCAAAGCTGTATAACTGAGAGGAGACCTCCACATAGCCTTTAAAGGAATGCGGAGAACCGACCAGGGCTTCTGACCTAATGTCCAATCCTCACCTTCTCGCGGTGCACCCTGTTGGGTATCTACTTGGATACTGAACGAACGAGGATGGGCTGGCAATTTGGGATTTAGCCGACCAAATTGTATTCTTATTGGTTAAACCAAAATAAAAAATGATGGTACAACATGACAAAATTTCATGCCGGCTGGGGCGCCACCCGGTTAAACAAGGCCCCCGTTGTTTTCACCAGGGAACCAGGGCGAACAGTGAAAAGTCAGCTACTGGAACAAATCTGAAAACAAACCCCAACTCAATATCACCAGAGTTAAAGATTGGTACTATCAACGTAAGAAGCCTGAATGGCAAAGAAATGGAGCTAGCTGAGGAATTAGATAAGTACCAGATCGACATAATAGGGGTAACTGAAACAAAAAAGATAAAAACTGGTGAAATCTTTTTGAGCAATAAATACAAAATGTTATATTCAGGCAATGACAATCAAGGAAAAGAAGGAGTAGCCATAGTATTCAACACAAAATACGAGGCTAATCTTCTTGAATGGAAGTCCGTCTCAAGTAGAGTAATGTGGGCAAATATGAGAATGGGGAACTTGACAATGAGACTTATTTGTGCCTATGGTCCCAAAGAAGGTTCTACTAAGGTAGAAGTGGAGGAATTTTTTGAAGCTTTAGAAAAAGCAACTGATGCAATGAAAAATGAAAAGTTGGTCCTTGTTGGGGATCTAAATAGCAGAGTAGGAAATGATTGTCAGACATACAAAAATATTTTGGGAAAATTTGAAGAAAAGAGCAAAGCTAATAATAATGGCAAATATCTGTTGGATTTCTGCTCAGGACATGGACTGGTTATTACTAACACCATGTTCCAAAATAAAAATGTGCACAATTTCACATAGAGAGAAGAGGCTAGGAATATGAAAAGTCTCATTGACTATGTTATTGTTGATAGTGATGTTTTCTCCCTGGTGCAGGACACCAGAGTGTACAGAGTATTTGAAATTGGAAGTGATCACTATCTATTCTTGAGCAAGATAAAATTGAATTTCATATTGAAATGAATAACATGTAAGAAAGTTTTAAAGCGAATAAAAGTTGAGCAGCTCTCAGATGTGAACTGTAGACTAAAATACACAAAGATTATTGAAGAAAAAATGAAAGAGTTTGAGAACAGGAATGAAACCTTGGAGATTCAGTGGCAAGCCTTGAAGAAAGCACTGATTGATTCAGCTAGAGAGGCATGTGGTGAGGTTGTCTGTAAGGATAAAAAAATCAGAACTCCCTGGTGGACACAGGAAGTTAAAGAGGCAGTGAAGGAAAAGAAAAAAAGAATATCAAAAGTTCCTGTCAAATAAGTCAGCTTGTGCTCTTAGAGAATATAGAGACAAATGAAAGAATGCTAAACACTGTGTAAAACTAGCTAAACAAAAGTCATCGGAGAACTTTTGCAAGAATATAGAAAATAAATATCAAGAAGGCGACAAAATATTCTGGAGGTTGTTGAAGAAGCTTAGGAATGGAGGAAAGAGTGCTGTAAAAGGAATTAGAGATGATAAAGGTAACATGAAAATGGGAGAAAAAGATATCCTTGAAGTATGGAGTAATTACTTTGAAAAACTTCTAAATGAAACAAGCAGTGATGACAGCACAGTAGTAAAAAACACTGACCAGGCATGCAGTCAGGAATACATATCCATACTTGAAGTAGAAAAATCCATCAAAGGCTTGAAATGTGGAAAGGCAGCAGGAGTTTATGATATTCGACCAGAAATGCTGAAGTATGGTGGTGGTGTGAGAGTCGTACAGTGGCTGCACTGCATAGTTCAGAAAGCCTGGACAGAGGGACGAATTCCCGATGATTGGAGTAGAGCTCTCATAGTACCCATATATAAAAATGGAAATAAAACTGCATGTGAGAATTACAAAGGTATTTCCCTACTGAGTGTTCCTGGCAAGATCTTTGCAAGTATACTTGAGAAACGGTTGAGAAGAATTGTGGAAGAAAAGCTTGGTGAAGAACAAGCTGGATTCAGGCCAAATAGAGGCTGTCAGGATCAGATCTTCACTTTACGACAAATAGTCGAGAAAGCATGGGAATATAACAGAGATCTGTATTTAGGTTTTGTCGATCTGGAAAAGTCATATGACAAAGTGCCAAGAGAGAAGCTATTCAATACGCTGCAGTTATATGTTGTCAGTGGGGCATTATATCAAGCAATACTTTATTTGAGTTGTAAGTCAGCAGTTCGAATTGAAGGACGTACAGGAATATGGTTTAATGTTAAATCTGGTGTGAGACAGGGATGTACATTATCCCCTCTGTTATTCATTATCTATATGGATCACATTATGAAGGAAAGTGGTATTAAATATGATATCAAAATTGGAGATGTTAATGTCAGCTCTTTGCTTTATGCAGATGATGTTATACTTCTAAATAAATCTGCTACAAGTCTGCAAGATTCTCTGACTAAATTGAATAGCTGTTGTAATAGATATGGTATGAAGGTCAGCAATAAAAAGACAAAGACAATGAAATAGGCAGAATCATTGAAAATGTCAACTATGTTGTGAATGGAGAACCTGTGGAACAAGTAAAACATTTCAGCTATTTAGGCACGATTTTTACTGAAGATGGTAAATTAAATATGGAAATAGACAACAGAATCAGCAAAGCTGGTATGGTGGGAAGTCAATTCAATAAATTCATATGGAATAAGAGAGAAATTAGTAGTAACACTAAATTAGCTATATACAAGACAGTGTTCAAACCAGTTTTAACTTATGGATCTGAGAGCTGGGCCAGAAGTAAAACACTTGACCAAAGTCTAGAGACTGCAGATATGAGAGTCCTGAGAAAGATTAGAGGCGTGAACAAATGGCATCAATGGCAATATCATATTAAAAACAAGGATATTAGGAAAGAACTTGACATTGTCAGCATCCAGGAATGCGTTAGCATAGCTAATCTCAGGTGGTATGGTCACTTGAACAGAATGGTAGAGGAAAGATTAGCAAAACAAGTGTTCTCTGCCAGGTTGGCAGGAAAAAGACCCAGAGGAAAACCAAGATATAGGTGGATTGATACGGTACAAAGTGCCTTAGACGATAGAAATATAAAATCTGATAATTTTGGAGTCTTGACTAGTAACAGACTGATTTGGAGGAAAATTGTAGATAGAAAATTAATAGTGATGTAATTTTTTTCATGTAGTACTATCATATCCTGTACACCCCCCCCTTGAGGGTACATGGCAGGAATTTGATGATGATGACTCCTATCATACTCTCAGATCCAAGATTAAAATAAATTAAAGATATCAATATATTGTATACTTGATTTAATCCTTTATCCAAGTGTAAGCAAACAAAGTTTGCTCCTGAAGTAACTTCAGGACTGGGGAAACTCGTGGTAAAGGTGGTATGACTCCACATCACTTGTCTTAGTATTCCATAATGCAAAGCACATCTCATTGCAGACATGTATAATGCTATGCAGGGAAGGGTCACTATCCAGTCCAGTTTCGACCTTTATTGAGGTCTCATCAGTGGGAGCCAGACCCAGAGGTGAGGTGATACCAAGGTTGAAGTAATGCAAGAGTGACATTTTTATTTATGAGTTGCCAAAAGGTGTCTCACCTTATTATTATAATACTCTAGATTAGAGATAGATAGTTGTTGAAAGTGTTTTCACTTAATTATACTGTAAATTAAAGATACCAAGAAATTATTGTTATTACATGACACCTCAACGGAGTCCAAAGACTCATCGAGGGAGGACATCTACTCTACATCTCTCTCTCTCCACCACTCAATCCACCAATTACAACTAACCACAACTACATCAACGCTATCTATGGTCTGCCACCACCACCACCACTAGTATTTCCACAGACAATCGCCAAACATCCATGCCCACAGCGGGATTTGAACCCACAGCCTTTCGGCTGGAGAGCAGATACGTTAACTGCTCGGTCAACCAGGCCAGCTTATATACTTGGTGTAAGCAAACAAAGTTTGCACCTGAAGTATCTTCAGGACTGGGGCAAGTGATGGTAAAGGTGGTATGACTACTAAGGCAAGTGATGTGAAGTCATACCACCTTTACCCGAGTTACCCCAGTCCTGAAGATACTTCAGGTGCAAACTTTGTTTGCTTATACTTTATTTATAGTATAACCAAGTGGAAAAAACTTTCAACAACATTCAAGATTAAAAATGAGTTTGAACACCACCTTTCTGAAAAATTAGTATAGTGTTTGACTGATTTGTTCTTTCTCTCTCTCTCCATATAAATTTATTCATTTGACTCCCTATCATACCAATTTTGTTTATCCTGTTTTCTATTTCCATATTTAATTTATCTTCTTCTCTAGAAATCGTGTCTAAATAGTTAGTATTTTCTTGCTTTATACATTTCCCATTCAGGATGTTAGTCATGTTTTCAATATTCCTGCCTATTTTCATAGTCAACAGTATTTGGGAATTAAATAATTTCATAATTAGAAATAAAAAGACAGTCTTTTTATTGACAATTTAAGTCTTTCAGAGTAGGTACTTCAGACATCTGGAATATCTTCATCATTTTCATCTTTACTTTATCGATAATTTGTGATTTCCTTTACACTATGATTCCTCTATTTCTAAGCTTTTGCAATAGCCTCCAAAACATTTTGCCTCCTTGCTTGTTTTTATCTTCTATAATCTTAATCTTTCCATGGTTTTTTTTAACTACTTTAACACATAGCTTTGCTATCTTACCTTTTTCTCAGTATTATTGTAGGGCATCTGCTGACTTATTTGCTAGCAGCTTCAAATTGCATTTTCTTCTTCCAGATTACTTATTTAACTCCTTGCATTCACCATGGATTTCTGATTTTTCTATACTTGTAAAGAGCTTCAGCATATGATTCTATCTTAATTAATCAATGTTTTGTTCAGAATTTTCTGCTTTGATTCTTTTTAAAACTTTCTTACATTTCTATTTTTTAATAAGATATTGATATGGATTCCTTTAATATGATATTCTTCTGGATATTCAAATTTAAGTAGCAGAATAACTGAATAAGTACTAGATTTGCATAATATGTCACTAAAACAAAGAAAACAAAAGCAAGTAAGATTCTTCTAAGCAACAAATACAAGATGTCGTATTCAGGCAATGATGATCAGTGAAAAGAGAGAGTAGCTCGAGTATTTAACACTAAATATGAGGATAATCATCTTGAATGGCAAGCAGCAGCAAGTAAAGTGAAGTGGGCAAATATCAAAATAGGGAATTTCAGTCAACGAAACTTATTTGTACCTGTAGTCTCACAGAAGGTTATAATAAGGAAGAAGTGGAGGAATTTTCTGAGGCATTATACCAGGCATCTGACACAAAAGAAAAGGAAAAGTTGGCCCTTGTTGGAAATCTAAACTCTCTCTCTATGTTCACTGAGCATCTACAGATGCCGTATGGTCACTCCGATGCTCGGTGATGTTCCACACCAGGCCTTGCCATGTAGTCCTGTTGTTTGCTTTTCTGGCAGCCTCAACTCTCTGAAGATCAGTCACTCCATATACGCCATCCATCCATCTCATTGATGGTCTATCCCTGCCTCTTTTTCCAGGAACTTTACCTTCTATGTGTTGAAAATATTTTAACTTTCTTCTGTCAATATCCTTAAGGAGCCTTAAAGTTCTACTAATCTTTTCTAACACCCATTCATTTGTACGCCTTTCAGTATATGATATCCTTAACAGCCTTCTGTAACACAACATTTCAAAAGCAGATATCCGTTTCTTATCTGACTTCTTTAGGTTCCAAGTCTCGCATCCATAAGTCGCTGTTGGAAAAACAACTGCATCTAAAATCCTCAACTTTGTTCCCATGGAGATAGATCCATCCTTCCAGATTTTAGACAGGTCTCTGACTGCTGTTTTAGCCATTCCTAACCTTTTTCTGACATTTTCTGAACAGCAATTCTTCACATTAATAATGAATCCCAGGTACTCAAACTTGTTGACTTCCTCAATTCTTTCTCCATTAAGGTACACTTGTTTCTCAAGAGCTTCTCTGTTTTTCCTTTGAGAACCATGATCTTTGTCTTGCTAGAATTGAGTTCTAAAATTGAGTTTAGAACTTGCTTAGAATTGAGTAGAAATGTCCTCTGTTATTACTGATCTTGTTAACTTTGTTAAGAATTAGTCCTAGTTCTTCCATGTCATTACAAAGGAGTACTGTATCATCAGCATACCTCAAATTACTGATCAATCTACCTCCTATCCTAATTCCTGTCCTGAGGTCATCCAATGCTTCATGCATGATGTCCTCTGCATATATACTAAACAAGTGAGGAGAAAGTAAACATCCTTGTCTAACTCCTTTTCCAACTTGAAGCCAATCAGTCAATCCAACACCTGTTCTTACTGTGGCTTCTTGTTCCTTATACAAGTTGGCTATCGACCTGATAGTGTGTTGAGGAAAACCCATTCTTTTCATTACTTCCCACAGTTTCACATGCTCAACACAGTCAAAAGCTTTAGAGTAGTCTAAGAAACACATTACCAGAGGGAGTCTGAATTCTTTATATTTTTCTATGATCTATCTGAGGCAAAGGATCTGATCTCTGGTGCCCCTACCTTTCCTAAAACCTGCTTGTTCCTCGGGCATCTCTGCCTCAACTTTGGCCTCAATCCTATTTGGCATGATCTTTAATAAAATTTTGCTTGCATGAGATATCAAACTAATAGTCCTATAATTCTTGCATGCCTTCATATCACTTTTCTTGTGTAGTGGTATGAAAACTGACTTCTTCCAGTCTCTAGGCCATGATCCTGTCTCCCATATCCTTGTAATCAATCTGTGAAACACTCTTATCCCTGGAAATCTAAACAGCAGAGTATAACTAATTACTGGACATATAGAAATGTTATAAGAATTTTTATTTTTATTTTTTTTAAAAAAAAAGCAAAACTAATGATAATAGTAATTATCTATTGGATTTCTATTCAGGACATGGACTTTTCATTACTATCACCATGCACTAACACAAATTCACATGGAGAAAAGACATGAGAAATAAAAGTCTCATTAATAACTTGGTGTAATGGAATGTAAGACATGATAATTAACAAATAACATAAAATGGATTTAACTTGCATATGAATTTTTATTAGTATAAAATTTTCACCCTAGTATCAAGAGCATCTTCAGTTTACCTTGATGGACCTGTGTTTCACTCAGGATTTCTCCATGAGTGCAGGTCACAAAGATGCCTCCAACGATCTCGATCTTGAGCCTCTCTCTTCCACGTTATACCCATAGATTTCACTAGTGGATCTTCCCATCTTGTAGGTGGTCTTCCTGGTTTTCTCTTTATTCTTGGTTGCCAGTTGAGTATTCTATATGTCCATCTGTTATCGTTGAGTCTGGCTATGTGACCTGCTCATCTCATCTTGCTTTCATATACTGCAGTTACCACATCTTTTATGCTTGGTCTCTTTCTTAGTTCCGTGTTTCTAACATGTTCCATTCTGCTGATGTTACAAATCCTGCATTCTATTGCACGCTGAGTTATTCTGAGAGTCTCTTCTTCTTTTCTTGTTGTGTTCCATGTTTCTGATCCATATATGAGTGATTGTAGAATATCACTATTAAATAGTTTTGCCTTCGGAGGATGTCAAGATTTGGATCAGTAAGTGTTTCTTTTAGTCTGTTGATTGATAGCCATGCAGCTTTCTTTTTTTTTTTTTTTTTTGCTAGTTCTTAAGATAAATCGTTATACATTTTTATTGTTTGTCCTAAGTACTTGTATGAGTCAACTTGTTCTATAGAGATATTATCAATACATAGGTGACTGTGACTTGTGTAGATGTTTTTGATCCATTTTGTTTTTTCTAGATTCATTTCTAAGCCTATCTTACTGCTGTTTGTGTATACTTTTTCACTTATTTCTTCTAGGTCTTTTGGGTTGTGGGATATCAGTACTAGATCATCGGCAAACATAAGGATTTGTAGCTTTTCACCATCTATGCTTATTCCTCCGTTTAGGTCTATTTTTTCAGAATGTATTCTAAAGTGCTGGTAAATAGATTTGGGGAGATCAAATCGCATTGGCGGATCCCTCTCTTTATATCTATATTTATAGATTGATCAAATACGGTTATTTGTGTGGTCTGATTTTTTTAATTTCTTTTATCATGTGTATATAAGTAGGGTCCACATTTATTTCCAGTAAGGCACTGATGACTGCATTGTGGTCTATGGTATCAAATGCTTTTTTAAAATCAATAAAGAGGAAACATAAAGGGATTCGGTATTCTCTGCATTTTTCTGTTAGTCGTGAAATGACCTGATATGATCTATTGTGGAGAAGCCTCTTCTGAATCCTGCCTGCTCTCTGGAGTTGTCTTCTAGAGTGTTTTGGATTCTGTTCAGTACTACTCTGTTCATGATCTTATGTATGTGAGAGAGTAGACAGATTGGACAATAGTTTTTATGTCTTCCTTGTTCCCTTTTTTGAATAGAAGTATGGTTTTTGAGGTTTTCCATTCCTCTGGAATCTTCCTTTCTTTCTTTGAAGTACCACGTGAATCTGGTAGCCAAGGCTTTGAAAATAATTGGTTCACCTTGTTGGATTTCTTCAGCCTTAACATGATCAAGTCCTGAGGCTTTACCTTTACTCATTTTCTTAAGGGCATGTTCTATTTCTTCTGGAAGTACATCTAGTATATTGCTTGGTTTTGGAATGATAGGTTCTGAAACTTGGCACTTAGTTACATAGAGATCATTATAAAAATTCTGTACAATTTCTTCTATCCTTTTTCTATTAGTATGTTTTTCTCCATTTTGATCCTGTAAAGCAGATGGAATTGACTTTTTAAAATTTAAGTCTTTCTCTATTTTTTTCAGGCTGGTTTTTGCCTGCACTGCTTCTCTTAATTTTTGTATCCTGAAAGCTTTGTAATCTTCTGGAATTCTTTTCCTTAGTAACTTACAGATAATTTTGTATTCTAGAAAATTTTCTTCAGTTCTTTTCTCTTTTTCAGTTGTTCTATAGTTTGAGGTGAGAGTCATTCTCTTTTCTTTTGTTTTACAGGAATTTCTGATTTTCTCTTGCACTTGTTGAATTTATTAATAAAGTCAATATAGTCATCATTTATGTAACAGTTTTTAATAGTCCATTCGGTCTCTTCTATGCACTTCCTGAACTTGTGGTAGTCTATTTGTTTGGGTTGTCTTCTATGGTTTGATGTAGCCCTGATATGTTGTTCTTTTTTGTGGTCTATTCTTATAATGGCTCTGAGGAGTCTGTGGTCAGAATCTATGTTGAAATATGTTTCACCTATTGTACCAACATTTTGTACCAGTGTTTTACAATCTGTTAAAATGTAGTCAATTTCATTTTTTGTGTCTCCATTCAGTGATTGCCAAGTCCATCTTCTCCTAGGCATTTGTTGAAAAAAGTGTTGTCATGATAAAGAGTTGTTCAGCTGCAGCAAATTCAGCTAATCTCTCTCCTCTTCTATTTCTTTCCTAGACCATGTGGTCCTATAAACTTTTCATCTTCTTTTCCACATCCTATTTTGGCATTAAAGTCACCACCAGCAAATGTGTATGTTGACTTGTAATTTAATGCCTGTTCAAGATCCATGTAAAAATTTTCTATTTCTTGATTATCAGCTACAGATGTTGGAGCATAGCAGGATATTAATTTTATTGTTATATTGTTCTCTATTCCAATTACGAGTACACCTATTCTTTCAGATATGATGTTACGAGAAAGGATCGACTTGGTGAGCTTCGATTTAACAATGAAGCCTACTCCGCCTTGTTTGCCATTGTTTAAGGATGCTCCGAGGAATATCTGTGAGCCATTGTACCATCTTGCTGTCAGTTCTTTCAATCTTTTTGTTTCATTCACTAGCAGGATATCCAAGTTGATATTGGTTAGTTCTTTGATTAATAAATCTATTCTGTAGTCTCTTGCCAAAGTTCGCGCATTGAAGGTACCGATTGCCATTTTCATAGATTTAAGAGGCGGCCTGTTTTCATCTGCGAGATTCTTAGCCTGGCCACACTCGGTGCCTTACCACCGCTGTAGGAGGAGTGTGGGCCGCGCAGGACTCGGGGCCATTTCTGTTGTTATAGTGGCATCTTTGTTGTGGTCACATATACACTTTCAAATTAAACAGGAACAGAAACCAGTATATTCAACAGTGACATATGGGAACTTCATGCACATGATATATAGAGCATCATGGTCTAATTATATTAAGGTTCTAGTAAAAATAACCTTAATAAGATTTAATAATAATAATAATAATCAATTAAAGTCATTCTGGAATTTGTGAAGAAGAACCATTTCCCATTTAAGTCTATCGTTTCTATAAATGAATATATCAACTGCACTTGAATGGTGAATGTGTAGAACAAGTAAAACATTTCAGTTATGTAGATGCAGTGTTTAGTGAAGATCGCAAAATAAATATGGAAATAGATAGTAGAATTAGCAAAACTGGTATGATATGAAGTAAATTGAATAAATTTTTACGGAATAACGGAGAAATCAGTGAAAATACTGAACTAGCTGTATTCATGATGAAACCTGTGCACATGTAGACACAGGAATTGAAACAAATAAAAACTTTTATTGCCAAATATTTCAATTTGAGACTAACAGGTCATGTTCATTGGCTTGCTATTATGAACGAGGTAGAATGTTAATGATAAATTATTTTAAAAAAAAAGAAAAGAAACATTGAATCATATGATGGTATAATGAACAACTCTATGTCGGCGAGATGTAGTAGATTGATATATAAATTGGGGAAGGGTCCTGCTGATGGTTGATAAGAATTGGACTTTACCAGATTTTGGCAAGAAGAGGCAGTCGCTCCGATTTAAATTAGGATGATGTAGTACAGCTTCAGCACTCTCTTTAAATATACATTCAAATTTGAAGCAGAATCAGGAGAGTAGGTGCATTCATTGCCAGAGTATTCCATTGTTAGTGTTAGTCCCATACTTTGCCAGACCAGATTAGTCATTTTTATTAATGATGTAGGATTGGTGTTCTTGTAATCTTTTTTCTGCATAGTGTCTGGTTTGTACAAAGTAGGAGGTGGTTGGAATCGCAGAGGATTTGGTAAATGCTAGCAAGTGAATCAGGAAATTTTTATCTTTAGAAGTAGGTAGATGTGAGAAGAGTTTTTGATAGGAAAAACATGCAGGTTGTACTTCTGGAGGATATTTGAAATCAGTTTGGATATACCTGAAATATCCAGGATTGCATCTCTCCTTACTAGTTCTAGGTTATTGTCAGAAGTAGGCTTGTAGGAGTAAAAAATATGCTGTAATTTCCATTGAGAGAAATTGTTCAGTTACATGAAGTATTGGTTGTTTACAAGTTTTTGCTTAAGACCATGTGGATTAGAACATATGATTTGAGTCTGACATGGTAAGTTTTTATAATGTCAAGTTTTTGAGATGTATGATGTGTGGACAGCTGCCGTATATTGCAACCAGTGAATGTAGGTTTGTAGCAGAGAGAGGATTTTTTTTTTTTTTTTTAATGTTGACTCACACATGAAAAGTCACAAGAACCTATAACACTACAGTGCCTTGTGTGGGTAAGTGATTCAGGAGAAAATGTAGCCTGTTGATGTGTTTCTTAATAAAGAGTGTGAGGATAAAGACTTAACAAGAAAAACAGTATGTGGGAGATTGTTCCAAAGAATTAGAGGTGGTTGGAAGGAAGCTGATGAGAAGTTAAGTGTTCAAAGCTGAACAGTATATGGGTGTTGGCCAGTGGCTGCTCTAGTTCTTTTGTGGCTAAAAGAAAGTGGAGGAATGTAGCAGCCGATTCAGAGGAGCAATGCCCATGAACAGGCACAGTGCTGAAACAGAGTGCCTATGATAAAGTGACTGAAGGGAGTCTGTGAGGAAAGGGTTATCTATTAAGTGGATTGCCCTTTTCTGAATATCATCAAGAATTCTTAGAGAGGTCTTGGGTGCTCCACCCCAAATGTGGAAACAGTACTCAAAAGTTGGATGGATCTGAGACTTATAAAGTGTTGGGAGTTGAGAGAAAGAGAAGTAATGTTTAGAATGGAAAAGACCAAGCTTTTTAGCTGCCTAAAGAGGCTATGTAAGTAATATGTTTGTGCAAGGATAAACTGGATGTGACAGTCAATCCAAGAAGAGAAAGTTGACCTTGAAAGGAAACCGGAACATTATCAAAAATGAGATGAGATGAGGTAGGATTTTTCCTTGCAGGTAATAAGGCAGGCTTGAGTTTTATTGGCATTGAAATTTACTAAATTGTCTTCACCCCATTTCAGGATGTTGAGGAGGTCACTGTGAAAGTTAATATAAACGATACAGGATGGGTGTGGAAGATCCTGAAGCATCTAACATTAGGATAGTGGGGTTTATCGAATGAGTATGAGGAAGAGGAATGAAGAATGCTATCATCAGCAGAGCTGTGAATAGGATTTGAGGTCAGAGAAAGATGGTCATTGATGTAAAGGAGGAAGAGTGTGGGCAAGAACCCTGAGGCACTCCAGCATTGATGGAGAAATCTGATGAAAGGAAGCCATCCACCATGATACACACTGAACAGCCAGTGAGGAGGTTGTCAATACAATAAGAGTGTAGAAGGAGGCCATAAGATGGCAGCTTGTTCAGGAGACCTTGGTGCCAGACACGATGCCTTAGAAATATCAAGAGCAATAACATGAGTTTCTCCAAATATTTCCTGAATCCAAAGACGGGTGAGATTAGCTAGGAGGTGGGCTGTAGAATGAGAATGGCAGAATCCATATTGGTGATCACTAATTAACTGATGAGTCTCCAAGTAATGAAGCTTGTTGTTGATAAACTTCCATCACTTTTGAAAGTACTGAGGTGAGATCAATGCGACGATAGTTACATGGCGGACTTTTGTCTCCTTTTTTGGTTACAGACTGGATGTGGGCTTGCTTCCATGCTGATGGGTAGATGTCAGTAGAATGTGAAAGTTGATATAAATGATACAGGATGGGTGTCGATTCTAGAGCACAAGTCTTCAGTACAACCAGAGGAATACTGTCTGGACCAGGTGCCTTGTTAGTATCAAAATTAATGAGAATTTTTCTGATATCCTTTTGGCAAAAGTTCAGAGGAAGCATGCAGTAAGCAGTTTGTGGAAGTACGGGAGGTGATTTGTTTTGGTCATCCAGGCAGGAGTTGGAGGAAAAAACTGATGCCAGAAGGTCCAACTTTTTCCTTGGATGAGATTACCATAGTGCCATCAGAGGTGGCAACATGGAAATGCAGAAATTAGACCAACAACCTTAGCAAGGGACCGGAAGGCTTGACTACCAGTTGAGCAGGAGGCAAGTTTATTGCATTTCATTCTTATGAAGTCTGTTTTGGAATCATTGATAACTTTTTGTATGTTTCTGGCCATTGAGTAAGCTAAATGAGAAGCAGGAGTTTGTCCAGACAGTATTCTTCTGGTTGTACTGAAAACTCTGGTTTTCTGTACAATGATGGTAAAATCATATTAAAAAAGTGAAGTTGTTAGAGAAAGAGTTGCTAGAGAAAGATATGCTTTCTCAGCATTCAGAAATATGTGATTAGAGCTAATCTAAGGTGGTATGGTTTCAAACAGATTGATAAAAAGGTTAGTAAAGCAGGCATTTCTTGTTAAGATGGCAGGGTAAAAAAACCAGAGGAAAACTGAGATTGAGATGGCTTGATGCATTTAGAGGATTCCCCCCCCCCCCTCGAATGTGGAAATATAAGGACTGACAAATAATAGAATAGATTCATTTGGAGGAAAATTGTTCACCTTAGTAACAATGTACATTTAATCATGATGTAGTACTGTCATCATATTTTATAATTCTTTGAGAGTACATATCAGAAAATTGATGATGAAAAGTTTTGATGTATGCTCATGAATATAATAAAATTCCATGGAAGCAGTCATCTTATTGTAATAAGTGATTAGATTACTAAAACATGACCTCCCTTTAGCAAATCCATGCTGTCCATGAAAGATAATACCATTGTTGTCAACTCAATTCTGAATACTAGTTCTCACAAGCTTCTCCAACAACTTAACTACAACATCTGACACACAGACAGGCCTATAGTTTGATGCTTGAGTTCTATCACCTCTTTTATGAAGTGCCACAATCTTGCCCTCCTTCCACTCCTTAGGAACTTGACCGAGTGCAAGACTCATATTAAAAAAATATATCAAGGCAGGTGTTAACTCCCTGGCACATTCTTTCAAAATACGTGGTGATATATTATCAAGTCCCACAGCCTTATTTACATCTAGTTTGCTCAACTCCCCATACCCTCTTGCTCACTTACAGTCAGTCTCTCCATGAAGTCACATTCACAAGAAGACCTTTATGAACTGCTCATTAAGTATCTCCACCACACCTTCTGCAACAGCTGTCTTTATACCATTTTCTCCAAACAATGTCATCCTTCCATAATCATTCTTTCTTTCTTTTGCTGGCTACATATCAAAAGAACTCCTTAGGATTCTTTTTATCTTCATTAGCTAACTGCAGTTCATACCTCTCTTTAGCTACCTTCACCAACCAAGTCACCCTCCTTTTCTGGTCTTTGTTTCCACTTCCCTTATGCCTCCATAATGTTCTTTTTCTCTGTATCGCATGCTTAATATCTTAATTCATCCATTTCACACCCTATTTAACCTTCTCACCCTTGGAATACATTTAGACATTGCATCTACTAGATAGTTTTTGAAAATCCCCCAAACTGCATTGATCTCATTTCCAGCTAACTCCTTTCCATGCTACACCTGCAAGCAGGAGACATTCTGAGCTCTTCATATTCCACATATACCCTTTTCTTACAGAGGTCCTCACACTGCTGGCAACCACCCAAGCAATCACCTCATGGTCACTCTCACCAATTGGTGGGTGATTTGACATTTCATTTATAATTACATCCTCTGATGAGATGACCAAATTCAAGACCCTCAATCCTTGTGTGCCCTCTGTTACATATTGTCTGAGGTAGTTATCCTTCAAAAACTCAAGAAACTCATTTTCTTTACTTCCAGTTGCTATCTCATCATTCCAGTCTATATTGCCATAATTAAAATCGCCCATTATAATCACTGTTTTCTTATTTGCTTGGCTAATTTGATTATACATTTCATAGTCACTAACACCACATTTCCTGGTCTATAACAACATCCAACCAAGTATTTCATTCCATTCACCTCTATCTCACACCATACTGCCTCAAAACCATTGGCACTATTTCCCTCTTGCATCTCTACTTTGTATGGACATAACTCTTTCTCTATCATCAATAGCACAATCACCTCCCTTTTTACCCCTTCTATCGTCACAAAACACATCATATCCTTCCATCTCTATTCCTGTCAGTATGTTGTCCTCATCTAACCATGCCTGACTTATTTCAACAATAATGAATTAAAACTAAATGTAACTGAAATGTTCAAACTGCTAATGAACCAAAATGTGGCAAGCTATTTATTAGTTCTGCATATCATCATATCAGTACATAGTTTATTGCAATTATATCTTAATTTGACCTACTAATTATTAAATTTCAATCTGGTAACTGCCAGGCAATAAATCCATTTAGTGCTTGTTCATTGACACTCTTTCTAGATTTTTTTGAGTGAGTAGAATGGTAATGAATACTTTGGAATCCAATGAATCTTAACTTGGAAAATCTCAATTCCTAATGCAGATTATCCATTAAAATAGTAGTGTAATCAGTGCTTAAACCATTTGAAGACATCTTTCTTTTGATTTCTCTCTCAACTTGACTTTGGTTTAATTTAAACAGTGAGGCTTATATTTGCTTTTAGAAAATTAGGAACAAAGATGTTGAAGAGCACGCTGACAAGCAAGATTATTAAGTACTTAAGGAATTGACAGCGTATACTAGAAATATAAATTAAATCAAACTTTAATATATACTTTTCAATATTTCGGCAGCGTCATGTTGCCATCTTCATTGGAATTTAAGATAAAGACAACGTGCACACAAGTACTACACAACAGCAAATGAGAAACGAAGTGAGGAAGATATTGTTTTTTCCTGAAGTCCTGATGGTGCCCCCTAGCAGGCTATATTAGGTGTTCTTGGCATTTGGGCTGAAGTTCTCCTGATGTATGTTTCCCAAATTTGGGGCAGTCTCATGCATCCAAATTTGTTGAGGTTTGGCATGTTCCTAAGGGCTGAGGCTGATTCCATGAATAGTCTTTCATATTTGAACTTGCCGCGGTGTATTACTGTGGCTTTCTTCCACCTTATTCTGTGGCGAGTATCCAGAGCATGGTCTGCAAGCCCAGAGTGGCTGTACTGGTGAAATCGGATGTAGACCTTGTGTTCTGAGATTCTGATATTTGCTGTCCTGCCTGTTTAGCCAAAATATGACAATTTACAGCTGCAAGGGACCTGGTATACACCAGGAAGGTCTATGGGAAGTGATTGGTCTTTAGTGGAGTAGATAAAGGATGCCAATTTTCTATATGGTCTGTAACAAGAGGTCAAGTCATGTTTTTTTTAGGATTTTGTTGAATTTTTCTGAGGTGCCTCGGATGTAGGGAATGGTGATGGATTTAGAGTAATCTTTTTTGTGAAGGAGGTGGGTTGTGGATAACTGGTTTTAGTATTTTTTGGATTTTTTTTGGGGGGGGGGGGTAGCCATTGACTGAGAAAGTGTTAAGGATGTGATTTAGTTCAGTAGTTAGAGCTTTGACATTTGAACAGATTAGTTTAGTCCTGTTGAATAGTGTCTTAATAACTCCATATTGTTGTGGGGGGGGGGGAATTGTTGGTGAATGTATCTGCCTGTATGGGTGGGTTTTCTGTAAACTGAGAAAACCAAGGTTCCATCAGGTTGGCAGATGACTGGTGTGTCTAGGAAGGGGAGGCTATTGTTTTCCCCTTTTTTTTCAGGGTGAACTTGATTCTGCGGTGTTGGTTGTTTAAGTGTGTTAAGAAGGAGAGGAGTGTATCTGAGCCATGTGACAAGCAAGGATAAAGTTATCATTCTCTTTTATTAAGCTTTTTGCTAAATATGATCAAAATGTCTTAGAGATATCAGGAGTGACTAATTACAATTTCTCAATATTTTTTGCAGCATTTGTCAGCTGCAGATGGCATAAACTGTTTATGAACTATAATGGAATTCACACTGATAATCATTTAACTGGTAATTAATTTACGGAATTAACAACGCATATAAAGTAAATTAATTAAAGATAACTTTAATGAATCACTTCTATATTTCGACAATGTCACATTGTCATCTTCAGGAACATAAGGATATGGTATGTGCACTACAGGAACTAACAAAGCAAATGAGGAAGAAATTAAGACACTAATTTTGTTCCTAAAGTCCTAATGGTGCCCTCTTGCGGGCTAATTTGGTAGTCTTGGCCGTTGGGCTGAAGTTCTCATAATGAAAGTCTCCCAAATTTGGGGCAGTTTCATGCACCCAAATTTGTTGAGGTTAGGAACGGTTAGGAACCAGCAGCTCTAAAAAACGTTCCTAACCTCAACAAATTTGGGTGCATGAAACTGCCCCAAATTTGGGAGACTTTCATTATGAGAACTTCAGCCCAACGGCCAAGACTACCAAATTAGCCCGCAAGAGGGCACCATTAGGACTTTAGGAACAAAATTAGTGTCTTAATTTCTTCCTCATTTGCTTTGTTAGTTCCTGTAGTGCACATACCATATCTTTATGTTCCTGAAGATGACAATGTGACATTGTCGAAATATAGAAGTGATTCATTAAAGTTATCTTTAATTAATTTACTTTATATGCGTTGTTAATTCCGTAAATTAATTACCAGTTATGTCTAACCAACGTATAAGTCTTACCACTAGAATGATAATCATTTATTAGTTGAGATATTTCTAGATAGTATAGAAATTGTTGAGTGTCAATGGTTTTTCTCCTTTATTAAGAAAGAATTGAAGTATGAAAAATTGAAAGTAATATGATGCTGTGTAAAATTCTTGTCAGCCATTCTTGAAAATGGGCTAATTTCATTGCAGGATAGATATGAGTAAATAATGGAGAATAAAAAGGAGACATAGAACAACATTTAATTCTGGAGCACACAAAAAAAAAATCAGAATGGTTAGTTATAGTGGCATTAGCAGAGCCATAGAGACAGCTTATTAATTTAACAGAATAGGACAGAAAGAGAGAGAGAGAGAGAGAGAGAGAGAGGTAGTCTTAGCCAAAGAAGATCAAAATTAAGAGATTCTCAAGTTGGAAACTGCCCAATATTGGTATATCAGAGTAAACATGTACACAAATTAAAGAAACTGAAATATGAATTTCTGTTGGGAAAAGTAGGTGTAGTTTGGAAGATTGAGATGGAAATGCATGTCATTAAGGTTGGAAGTCAAACCACGAGTATTTCTGGAGTAATCTGGAAGATTTTGGGAGATTTGCTTTTTCTACATGTACAGTGGTATCTCGCTACTCCGAACCCTCCAGTAATCTGAAAGATTACTGGAGGGTTCGGATTACTGCGGTTTGAAAGAAAAAAAGGTTTTATTTATTATGTATTATTATTTTGTGTACTGTTATTTTTATTTAATAATTATTATTTTAACTATTATTATTTATTTTATTATTATTACGGTACAGTATTTTTTTCATACTGTCAATTGCACAGTTATACTGGAGGCTTATTTTGATTTATTGTGTGTTCACGTTTGCATTTTTATATTGTACAGTACATACTGTATTGTTGGCATGAATCACAAATATACACAAAAAGAGGAAATTCAGAGCATGCATAATTTGGTTAAAAATATAAATCCAGATGTTGATATTTCACAAACAGATGTTACAGAATGGATTACAGGTAGAACTGAAAGTGAATTCGGAATCAAATCAGATGCTGAAATTATAAATATGATGCTACAGAATGAATTAGAAGATGATGATGACCATGAAGAACCCAAAGAAAAAAAAGTAAAACATGAAGAGGCAGCTGACAGTTTTAATATGTGTATAGAATGTGCTAAGCAGAATGATACGCCATTCCACAAAATTTTGTTGCTAATGCAGCTCCGAGAAGAAACGTTCGAAAAAAGTTTAGCTTCTAAGAAGCAAAAGAAAATCAGTGACTTTTTTATAAAGAAATAAAAAACTTTTTTGTGTGTGTTATTTTGTGAAATTTTTTTTTTGTGTGTTGTGTACAAGAAAGCGATATTTTTTATGCAAATTAAGTTACTTACTGAACTATGCAATTTTATTAAATCAGAATCCTCAACAATACAGGTACATACAAATTAAATTTTTTACTAAAATAAACTTGTTTATTTACCGTTTTTTTTTTTTTGTTGTTGTTTGTTTGTTTGTTTTTTTTTGTTTTGTTTTGCATTACAGTACAGTAGCTTTTTTCTATCAGTTAATTTATTTACAGAATTAAATTGATGTGCCATTAGAATCTGATTATTTTTTTTCTTAAACGCTAGTTATTGTTGTCTCTTCTGGGAAAATTCGCTAATGCAAACGAACATGGTTTTTATTAGTTCGGATTAGTGAGATAGCACACTGTAATCTATTTCTTTAGTCCATGCGGTTAGCCTAGTGGCTGTGCGCTTTGCAACCATATGCCTGGGGAAGGAGTGTCCTAGGTTCGATTCCCATCGACGACGTGAGGAGCTTAAGGATCTTCCTCAGCCATGGCCAAGTTAGCCGGTCTTGGGTGTAGACAGTAGGGTTTTTCCCCCAGTTTATCCTGAGGTTTTTCATCCTGCAAAGGAGGCAAACCAGCCTTGGGAACCCAACACTACAGGACATAGGATACACCCTATCCTGGGAATGGTTTGAGGTCTGATGATTAACAGAACCCTCAACACCACAAGGTAAAAGAGGGTAAAAGGAAGATGAGATGAGATCTATTTCTCTTTGCTTGACTTTTCATGATTGTTGTTTAATTTCAGTTGATAAATTGGGAGTACCATGAAATGTACAGTAATGGATTCAAGTTAATCACATGCACTAAGAATTTCACCCAACTCCTCTGCAAATGGTTTTGGCAGTGTCTTTTGCATGCCGCTGTTGGATTCTATCCAGGTACATAAGGCAGAATAGTGGGAGCAAGATTATTTGTAACTGACCTGGAGCCTCTCTGAGACCATACCATCAGATTTAGTGAAGTATATTGTCTAGCAGGTAATTTGCTGCATAACCATTTTAAAGCTATATCCATGAAAGGACGAAGTGTTGGGTCTCTCCATAATGTCTAATATAACTGTGATGACATCACTCATCTACAGTATGCTGAAGCTATTAGAATTAGGGGGAAAATAATAATAATAAACTGGATCTTTACTCTGCAGTCCAAACAATTTTTGACCCTTTTTACCACAAAGAGATAGTATTACAGAGGCAATAAAACTCATCGGTTACATGGTATTTCATAGTACTACTGAAGATTTAAAGGAAAGGTAAAACCTCTGTGGACACCATGTCTTGTCCCTGCTCTACATTAGTTCACTCATAGGCATGGGTTGTTTTTACTGTCTGATTATGGTATACCAGCTGATTGGACTTTACTGAAGTTCAGAATACTCCATGTTGCAATGGCCAGAACATCTGCCCTTCAGCATTTTAGACTTCTGAGGTTTAGTCTTAACCACTGCAATCATGCAGTTTATCTTGGCTTCTCAAAACGAATATTTTCAGTACCTTTTTTGGGTCCTGATAGTATGCCTTTTTGGCCTAGATTGAGATGATGAAGACTATAATCTTAATACTCTGTCATCTTAAATTGAGCTTCAGACACTATGAGATATGTATCACAGATTTGTGTTCTTCAGAGTTTTTTTTTGTAGTCTTTTTAGCAACGTAGATTTGCCACAGATCCACAAAGAATATCTTCATATAGAGACAGATAATTTTTAGATAGTCTCTGCTAAACATTTAAAAATTGCTTTCATTATGTATTATTAAAGATTCAGTTTAACTCTGCAATCTGTTATGATTCATGTGCCTCTCTTTAACAAGTCAAGTCTCACTGAAAGACTGGGAGCATAATGCTGATTGGATCTCAAAATTTGCATGAATGATTCAGAATGGTTTATTAATAAACTAAACCTATAAGACTAAAATTTTCTCAGGATTGAGTTTGCTCTGATAATGAATGGCATCATTATACATAAAGGCTGTTTTGCAATCAATTTGCAAAATTGACAGCAAAATTGATCAGTCCAAACAACAAATGCAATACAGAAACAAAAACAGGCACAGGAACAAAAGCTCTTTTTTATGTACAAATTTTTTTTTAATAGGAAAGAAAGTAAATTATACATGACAAAAAATTATGTTTGTTTGAAATATCTTCATGTCTAGGTAGTTGACTTCGCATCTAATTGCTCTAGCATCTGGTAATATGTAATTTACTAAGGATGAAATATAATTTACTTTTCTTTCCTTAGCAAATAAACTTGCTAAATCTATCTCTAATCAGGAATATGGTGGTATGGTACTGTGTTTTGATATGGTTTGAGTTTGCTCTAAATATTGCCACATGTCTTGCTCCCTCTGATAAGACCTTAATAAAGGTCAAAACCAGTCATCTATGAACACTAATGAATTGGCATTAAATTTTGTATTCATTGATATATAATAATTTATATATATATATATATATATATATATATATATATATATATATATATAAAATTGCTTTTGAGTTCTGAATTGTAATTTTTGAAGCGGTGCGGGTCTTATTTCAAGAGTTATGAATATAGATTAAGTGATTAATTTGGTTGTCTAAATTAAACTGTAATATTATATACAAAATTTGCTAACATTACTGTGTTTAACTAGAATAAAGTAGATCTTAATGATTATTGCAATTTACCAGCTAATTGGACAAGAGATAATTAGAATCTATTTATATAAATAATTCTTTGCATCATTTCAAAAATATTATTTTTTAGAATCAACAAAAACCTTAAGTCTTCTTCCTTTTGTATAGCCTGTCATCCTTCCATCATCAGAAGGTGCTATTTCAGCAGAAATGGCTTCAGAAATTGAAAAGATAGTCAAAGAGAGAATGGTGTGTGTTTCTTGATTGGTGGATTTTTTCTCCATTTTGCATGTTTGCATGGACATTTTGTTTTTCTCTCATTAGCTTTGCTATATATATATGTGTGTGTTTTTGTATTTACAAAACTTAAGCATCTGCAATAGCTTAAAGAATGGTACCATCCCTATGATTGCTCCATTCTTTAATTGTTTGTCAGCTATCTCGGCTATATTTCTCTTTGAACTAAACTTTATCACTTTTGCCTAATAGTTGTAAATTACTTCACACTTAATTCATTGAATTTTATATTATCTTGTAGTTGTAGAATAGAGCACTCCTGAAGAAGCATGCATACATTGTATTTTATGAAATAAAATCTGAAAATTTAAGTTCTGCACAACTTAAAAATTAATATAATTAATGTGAAAATGTTATTTTCATATATCAAAATCAATCAATGCATATTAATTCATTTATATGGGGCAAATAGCCTTTGACATGAAACTAAGGTAGTTCTTTATTCATAGATCTGGACTGATTATTCCTAACCTTTTTTTTTTTAACGTGCTCAGTTGTAATCATCCCACAGTACAGCATTCACTGTTTGTGATCTCAGGCATTTTTTGTGATCATCACTCATTTGATTCATTGCAATGTTATCAGTTTGTAACCACAAAAAGTTACACATTAGTATGTATAACTTACAAAGTTACACAGTTATTGCATTTCATAACAATAATTAGAACTCTTTACTAAAGCAAAAAAGTTACATAGCATGAATAAATAAAAATAGAAAATTTCGTTGTTTAGATGATGCCATTGATAGCTTTTTTTAAAAAAAACAAAATCCAACATTAAAAATGTATATTTGTAATCTAATATTTTGTGCAAAGTGAAAAATTAAATGAAAAAATATATGTGCACTGAAGAGAAGAAGGATAATGGAGAATCATACTTGAAATTCAGCAATAAACAGAATCTATCTCAAGAATTTGTTGAAGTCTCTTCTTCCCTTCTTTTTCCAAGTGCTCTTTTCTAATCTTCCCTTTATGCAAAATAATACAGTACACTGTTCACTGTTTGTGGTCTCAGGAATGTCTTTGTAATATTTTATTGACAGTGAAAAACTAAATGGAAAAATTAATGTGCACTGAAGAGAAGAAGGATAGTGGAGAATCATAAAGTTAACAATAAACAGAATCTGTCTCATTTATTGAAGGTAAGGTGCTTCTTTGTGTACTGATACTAGAAACATTTTAGGAACAAATATTTGAAATAAACTCCATGTGGATTTATTAGCATAGGGATAGAGAGGAAAAAATGAAAAAAAAAAAAGTTACTTTCTTTGTCAACATAGCATGTTTTCAACAGGTTCACCATTGAAACAGCAGCTCAGCTTGTATTGACATTTCATTTTTTTTCCCCCCAAAAAAATGCCCCAAAAAAGATAGCTGTATTGCTTTTGTTACTGGTCTGAAAATTCATAACGAACCAAACTTCAGTGATTTCTGTTTAGTCACATCACCTGTGTAGGCTAGCCTCTCCTACTTTTTTTGTAAGTTAGCTACATATTTAAATTAATGAATTATTTATTTATTTAGTTTTACTATTGGACCCACACACAAAGTTTCCATGCCTTGTAGCATTTCAATATCATGTATGGATAAGAAGAAAGAAAAAAATATGTTTTTCTTGAACAGTTGGAATCTTGACTGAAATGCAGTTGAAAGCAAGTAGATGGATGAAAGAGAGGAAGAAAAGTTGGTTCAGTACCTTCGGAGCTGGATGGCAAATAGATATTGAGTGGTAATCATTTTTGTTATTACAGTCTTAGAAGAAAGAGGAGGAATGACTGTGGTGAGTTCTAGCCATGAAAAAGTACCTGTAGAAGGAAGGGGAGAGGGAATCTCCATAGCTCAGTCAATATCAATGATGCCCTTTGGTTGGAAGGACCTGGATTCAAACCCTATCTACAAAATGAACAACCTTTATCAGGACTTATCAATTGAAGGTGAGTTTAGCTAGTCTCATATAGAGGTGTAAGGGTTTTTTCCTCCTAGAAACTCAGGTTTTCCATCCTACAAAATAGACAAATTGGCCAGAAGAACACACCATTAACAGACATGGCCTGAAGCCTTTAGTTGCTCTGATCATAATTCCTTAAACATTCAAAATCTATTTGCCATCCAGTTCCAAAGGTAGTGAACCAACTTTTCTTCCTTTTCCTTCATTCCATCTACTTCTATATTTAAATCCTGTCTACAAAATGAGGAACCTTTATCGGGAATTATTAATTGGCCAAAAGAACACACACAGTTAACAAACATGACTTGATGCGTTTAATTGGTCTGGCCATAATTCCTTAATAGCAGCCATCTATAGAAGAGACAAACCTAATATCTGAGAGAGAGAGAGAGAAAGAGGGCTCATCAATTAACAGATTACCATCTTCTTTATAGCATTAATCAATCTTATCAAGGTTTTGGGTACACCATCCCAAATATGAAAACAGTATTTCATGGATGGACAGATTTGTGATTTATAGAGTGTTAGAAATTGTGCAGATGAGCAGTAGTGTCTTTAGTAGAAAAGAATGCCTAATCTTTTAGATGCTTCAGAAGTTATGCTTGGCCTGTGTTTTTGCCAGAAAAGGTTTAGGTATAAGCAATGGTATACTGGAGATGTTTGCTCTGGCCAGTTTGCTCTGAATTGACAGAGGATAGCTAACATTAATTTTTTGCAAGACTATGCTTAATGATGGACATTCTTGAAGAATTTTTACTGCTTTCAACTGCATTTCAGTCAAGATAAAGTAACCTTTAGATTGTGCTAAAATTAATCAAATGCACAATAAAAACTTTTCTTCTTCTTATGATGCCATCTTGGCGAACAAACTACGTTCTTGCGTTGATCTGAGCAGTTGTATGCTGCTCTTTACTGCCCATGTCTTGATGTTGTCAAACCAATTCTTTTTCTTCCTCTAGCTCCTTTACCATAAATTCTTCCTACCATAATGATTTGTAGAAGCAGATATTTGCTGTTTCTCATGATGTAGCCAAGATATAATGTTTTTCGTTTCTTGATTGTTTGTATGAGATCTTTGACTTTGTCAATGGATTTTAAGACATCTTCATTGGTTATTTTATCTGTCCATGATATCTTTAATCCTTTCTTTTAGGGTTACACGGTGATCAGCATTCATTTTAAAAAATGAATGTTTTTAAAATGAATGATATCTTTAACATTCGTCTATATAGCCACATCTCAAAGGCTTCAATTTTCTTGATAGTTGCCACCTTCAGTGTCCATGTCTCAACTCCATGGGACAAAATGGACCAGACGTGACATTTCAGCATCTAACTTCTATGTTTAGATCTTATTGCAGAATAATATTCTCATTTTCATGAAAGACTGCCATGCAACTTCAATGCTTTCTTTATATCTATTTCAGGATCCCACTTTTCATTAAGCCAGCAACCAAGATATTTATACCTTGACACTTGATCAATAGTTTTCCCGTTGAGTGTCAGTTTCATTGACAATGTTAGATGTTTGTTGATGACCACATATTTTGTCTTGTTGATGTTTATATTTATTCCATTCTTTGGCTTTCTATGTTTACTCTGTCAATGAGTTTTTGGAGATCTGTGATGTTATCTGTAATTAGCATGGTGCCATCTTCTATATAGCCACATCTCAAAGGCTTCAATTTTCTTGATAGTTGCCACCTTCAGTGTCCATGTCTCAACTCCATGGGACAAAATGGACCAGACGTGACATTTCAGTTTACAAGCTTTCCATTAATTGTGATTCCCTCTGGACATTCTTCCAATTCCTTTTTAAAGATTACCTCTGAGTATATGTTGAACAAGAGTGGTGAGAGCACACATCCTTGTCTCACTCCTCTTTTGATGTTAATATCACTGATGGTAATGTTGTCTAATTGAATAGTAGCTGATTGATTCTAATACAGATTTCTTATTAGTCTTATATGTCTCTTCTGTCTAGCCCTATTTGTTGAAGGACTTCTATTAAGTTAGTGTGTCTGACCTTGTCAAAAGCTTTTTCAAAATCTATGAAACACATAAAGACAGTTTTCTGTTTTTCTTTGCATTTTTGTATTAATATTTGGGCACAGAAAAGGGCCTCTCTAGTTCCAAAACCCATTCTGAAAGCCAAACTGCATTTCATTCAGTTTCTTCACATTTTCTATAGATGCGATTCTGAATTACTTTCAAAAATATTTTTAATGCTTGGCTCATTAGACTAATAAGTCAGAAGTCATCACAAGATTTCGCTCATAAAAACTTTGGAAAATTTAAAAGGTTTGTACTGGAAAACATGAATCTCTAGTTGAAGGTTTAATTAAATCAGATAAGTTTAAAGATATTCTGTTTCTTAAAAATAATAAATTCACTGCTCTTCCTAGGAATATGTTACTAGAAAATATAATTCATCGCATGCATTTGTCTTTTATCATATGAAAACATTTTAAATCAATTTAATTTATTAGAACCATCTACTTCTGAATGAATATGAATAAATAACTTTACCATGCATATCTTGGGGGAGAAGAGTTCTGTTTAAGTGAAATTTTAAAATATGAATTTGAACAATTTTCAGGATTTTATAGGTAATAATGTAGAATCAAAAAATGTTTCAGTCTCTGCAAGTATTCAAAAAGATAGGATTGAAATCAGTAGCACCGATGAAAGAGATTTCAATTTAATGAACATAATTTGTACAGGGTTGAGAAATAATCTAACAATAGATTACATATCAGATTTAATGATGTTAAATTTATTGGAATAAGAGTTAGTGGATTGGGATGTAGCTTCATTTGTCAAATGGTTGAATTACAACCATAGATTGGCTATGAATGCAAGTGCTCCATTGTTATATGAAAATTATAATAAAGAAATTAATATTTTACTATTGTTTGAAATTTTTGTATTCTAAATTGTTGTAAATAAGTAAATCTTATAATAAAGATATACAGTTCACATGATATTTAAGTGAGATGGTTGTTAAAAATTTACCAGCACACCACTGGGTATAAGTCAGCCAAAGGAGAGCAATCTCTTTTGATGTTTTTGATGTTATCCAAAGTAAGTGGAAATGATGAGAAATATTTTTAGCAAGAAATTAGACAGAACTCTGTTTTGGTAACATTGAAGCTGACAAGATTATTCTAATTGCACTGAAGAATAACAAGGAGATAAGAGTTTATGGCATTGGTTTATGGAAAATCTTGAGTCTTTGATCAGGCACTGCAAGGTTTGTCACATGAAGAGGATGAGGCAAGTGTGCTGTTATCAGCAAAGCTATAAATGGGATTTCAAATTGGTGAGTGAAGATCACTTATGTACTACTGAGTGAGATTATAGGACTCTGAGTAATTCTGCAGTGATCAGGAAATCTAAGGAGAGAAACCCATGAAACTTAATGAGCTGCCAGAGACGAAGTTAGCAGCCTAGTTGGAAAGGGTAGTCATAGTAGGCTTCTGAGCCAGACCCAGTCAAAAGCCTAGAAATGTCATGGTCAGTCACATGAGTTTCAAGCAAACTCTTCCATGGTTGTATCCAAAGGTGGGTAAAGTCCATGTATCACCTGTACATTAAGAGTGACAGAATCCATGCTGCTAGTCAGTAATATGCTGGTGAGCCTTCAGGTAGTGAAACAGTTGGTTGTCTCTAACCATCTCTGTGGTTTTTTGAGAGAATTAAAGTAAGATCAATAGGGCAGCAGCTTGCTTGCTTGCTGAGTTTTATCACTTTTTTTGGTATGTGTTGAATGCATGCTTGTTTCCATGCTGCAGAACAAATGTTAGTTGAGTTGGAAAGGTTGGAATGCAGTATAGTATTAGTGGTAATTTTGGAGTGCAATTTTTGGCATAATGGAGGAGGGGAATACCAGGATTAAATGACTTGTTCATGCACATGTTATTCAGGATTCTTCTGATTTCCATGTGACAAATGACTAGGAGTAACATGAGGTCATAATAAAGCGGGTTCTGCTTTGCCTTGGTCATTTATGCAAGAATTTGTGGGAAAGAGTGATGCCAGTAAGTTCTGCCTTATTTGTGTGTGGTGATAATGATACCTTCTGATTTTGAGAGTGGTGTAAATATGGATAAGCAAAGGTTTTATCCACTGGCTTTGGCAAGGAACTGGGAAGCTTGAGGGCAAAATTAATATTATTATTATACGGGCACCTCCATGAAGTCCGAAGACTAATCACAGGAGATCCAATATATCATACCTCTCCTTGAATCCATTAATAGACAAAGCACTCAAAACTAATTCTGGCATTCCATTCCACTCATTTACAACTTCCAAGCAAAAAAATCTAGTCCTCACACCCCTACTAACCACACCTTTATTCAACTTCCAGGGTATGATCCTTGTTCTGGTCCCTCTAGCCAAATGCTGAAACATTTCTCCTGCATCTATCCTATAAAATCCTTTAAGCAACTTAAATGTTTCTACCATATCCACTCTTTTTCTCCTATGAACCAACTTCTGAAATCCACACACCTTCAGTCTATTCTCATAGGGAACATTCCACAGCCACTCACCATCTTGGTCAATGATGAGGAGGGCATTGATAGCCAGTGAGTCTATACATAGATTGTGCGAAAGGAACGATGTAGAATTGTTGATCTGTGGCCTCTTTTTGATGGAAACAAGGATTTGTACATTGCTGATGGACTGCATCTAAATGGTTTTGTTATTAGGTTTCTGGAGAAAGCTTTTTTTTTTGTTCACCGAGCATGCTGAAGTGCAAATTCACAGAAACTTAAGCAATTAGGATGGAAGCAAGTGAATTTATGAGAAGGCACCCATGAAGCAAGTGAGTGTGAAAGTGACCAAGTGATGAATCTAGTCTCTCAAGCAAAAATATTGAATAACGTAGTCAATTTAGAAAATAAAGGTGGGTGGAGGACTAAAGGGATGCTGCAGTTTCTATATACTAATGCCAGAAGTGTCCGCGCAGTTGGCCTAGTGGCTTTGCGCTTCGCAACCATATGCCTGGGGAAGGAGTGTCCTGGGTTCGATTCCGACGTGAGGAGCTTTAGGATCTTCCTCAGCCATAGCCAAGTTAGCCGGTCTTTGGCGTGGACAGCAGGGTTTTTTCCCCATTTTATCTGGGGTTTTTCATCCCGCAAGCAGGCAAACCGGCCCCGTGCACACACGGATCTACAGCCATAAATACTTAACCCCCCCATGAGGGGGCTCAACTCTCCCCAATAGGGACGGGGGAGAAAAGGGAGGAAGCTCCATATGAATGAATAAATAAATAAATAAATGCCAGAAGTATCAGGAACAAGAGGGAGAAGTTTTTGACATTTGTTAGTGCAATCTCGGCAAAAGTTATAAGTATTAGTGAGACTTGGCTAACAGTAGATGATGTAGTTACAGGGATTGAATGTGAAGGGTATAGTATTTTCAAGGAAGATAGCATGAGTTTATTAGAAGTACTGCTGATGAATTGCAACCAAAAAAGAATAGGAGATAGGCAGGAGGGTGGACTGTTCATTTGAGGGAATCTGGTGTGCGATTAAGGCCAGTAAGACAAAATATACAATTGGTTGTTGCTATAGGCCAGGGAGTTCTACAGATGATCTGGAAGACATGCATCGGCAAAAGAGTACAGGTCAAGTGATTATTATGGGGAACTTCAGCTATGGAGATATAGAATGGAAGGAAGAAAGATCACATGGCAGGAAGGAAATTGAATTTATACACCTGCTCAGAGATAATTACTTAATGCAACATGTGTTAGATTGGACTAGAGGCAGGAGAGTATTGGACCGGTCATAGAATTGGAAGAGTTGTCTGTATCCAAGGTGGCCACATTGCCTCCAATTGGCAAAAGTGACCATGCGGTCTTGACTTGGGAGATTATAAAACATGAATATTCTGTCAAGAAAGGGTATACAAATCATGCATGGAGCTACAAGGCAGGTGATTATGATAAGCTTAGGAAGAAGCTTAAATTTGTACCATGGCATAAAACACTGCAGGATAAGGATGTTAGTAGGGCATGAGTCATCTAGAGGAATTAAATTGTATACCTAGGGTAAGGAGGGTTAATCAGGTAGGAGTTAGATGGATTCTCTTCTTCTGCAGCAATGATATTTGCTGCAGAAGAAGAGAATGCTGTGGAGGATATATAAAGAGAAAGGTAACCAGCAAACTCATGAACAGTACAAGGCTCAGGCAAGAAAGGTGACCAGCATGGCAAGGAAGGCAAAATCAGATTATGAGAAGAATCTAGCTGAGCAGGCCAAAGGAAATCCCAAAGAGTTCTTTCATTATGTGGCAAGTAAGAGGAAGAATGACTATGGAAGGATTAACTTTAATGAGTGATGATGGTCACGAGGAGACAAAAGTGAATAAAATAGTTGAGTTACTGAGTGACCACTTTGCAAGGATATATCGTGCTAGTGAGGTTACTGCTTTAACCTATGTGACAGACACTAATGTGGGAACAGAGGTGGACGAATTGGAGTTTCTTATGATGTTGCAGAATCTCGATGGAAATACAGCTGTGGAATTGGATGAAATATCAGCCAGGCTTTTGCAAGAGAGTGTAAGGGAACCAGCAATGCCTTTGACTAAGCTGTTTAAGTCTCAGCTCTGGTAGAGTTCCAAGGAAGTGGAAAGAGGACAAAATAATTCTTGTGCATAAGGGAGGTTCTAAGACCGAATTATAGACCAATCAGTATCTCTAAGGCATGATGGTAAAAGCACTAGAAAAATTGGTAAAAAAGAGAATTCAATAATGGGTAGATAAAAATATGATGCTGTATGAGCATTTGAGGTCAACATGGCTTTGTGAAGGGTCAGTCATGCCTTAGTAATTTACTAACTTTATAATAGAGTAACAGCTGAGTTGGATAAAGGAAATGGCTACACGATGATATTCTAGATTTTGCAAAAGCATTTGCCAGAATACCACATGGAACACTGTTATACAAATTAGAACAAATGGGGATGGATATGACACTGGTTAAGTGGATAAGAGGGTGGGTGCTGGACAGATATCAGAAAGTTATATATGGAGGGGCAGAATTGAAGTGAAAACAGGTGACTAATGGTGTGCCACAAGGTTCAGTGCTGGACTGTTGCTGTTTAATTTGTACATAAATGATATAGAAATAACCTGAAAGGAAATATTCAGTTGTTTGTTGATGATGCAAAATTAGGTAAAGTAATAAAGGTTGGTCAATTGGTAGAGCTTCTGCTACTAATGGCTCAGTTAAGTAAGTTTGAGCGTGATTAGTAGTTGGAAGGGGACCAATCGTTCGATGCTGTTGGCACACTCTCCCTCGATGAAGCTTTGGACTCCCTGGAGGTGTCAAATAATAATAATAGATAATCAATGCTATGTGGAGAGCTTAGAGGACGATTTAAATAGGCTGTTGGTATGGGCAAAAGTTAATGGGTGTCAATTTAATGTCGAGAAATGTAAAGTTGTGCATTTTGGGATAAATAGATTACAAGCCATGTATCACATTGCCAGGAAATAGATGAAGCTAGAGATTTAGGGGTGGTGGTGGTAGACAGAGAGTTAAAGTTTAGAGAATATATTGCTAAGGTAGTCCATAAGATTACTTGGCTATTGAAGAACACATTAACAAGTAGAGATAAGGAAGTTGTTATTCCTCTCTATAATGCCTTGATATGCCTACATCTGGATTACTGTGTTCAAGTCTGGTCCCCCTAGGTTTCTTGGGAATGAGGAAGAGACAATTCAGAGGTGAGTGGTCTGTGGAATGTTCCTTATGAGAATAGATTGAAGGTGTGTGCATTTCAGAAGTTGGCTGATAGGAGAAAAGGTGGGGGGGGGGATAAGATTGAAACATTTAAGTTTCTTAAAGGATTTTATAGGATAGATGCAGGGGAAATGTTTCAGCTCTTGGCTAGAAAGACCAGAACAAGAAACCATCCCTGGAAGTCAAATAAAGGTGTGGTTAGTAGGCATGTGAGGACTAGATTTTTTGCTTGGAGAGTTGTGAATGATTGGAATGGATCCCGAGTCAGTTGCAAGTGCTTTGTTAATGGGTTCAAGGAGAGGTATGATAGATTGTGTGCCTAGATTTGGTCTTCTGCGATGAGCATTTGGACTCCATGGAGGTGTCCATATAATAATAATAATAATACCTGAAGCATAGGCAAAATTTTTATGTTCATAAGAAATTTTTTTATGGAAGGTATCTATATTATTAATTAGCTCATATCTTTCTGCTTATGTTTCCATTCTTAAACAGAATCTTGTAGTTATTTTACCCAGAAGAGTTTTATTCCATGAATGTTATAATGAAGAAATGTTCCCACCGAGTTCTAAAATTTACCCTAAGGACCACTTGTTTACACCATATGAAATGACTTAAACTTATTTTGATGCATCTTTTTTTTTTTTTTTTTTTAATGTTCTGTGGCCTCAAAAATAGCTGAAAGGAATTGGTGGCATGATGCAAGATAGCTTTAAAAGCATCAAGTTTAGCAAAATCTAAAGTAATTCATACTTAGCTGGTCAGAAGTTGAAAGAATTCCAGAATCAATCAGTTTTTTTTAATCAACACAAGAAACCATTTGGATATCAGTGTATCTTCTTCTGATTGACCATTTCCTTGGTTATGTATTAAGGATGTTATCAGAAAACTTAAACCACTACAGCCAAGCAAATTTATCTCCCGCCCACAAAAGGTTCTAAACCTATAATACATTTGGTACCAATTTTAATATTTTTTGTGTATTTTTTAGTTATTTAGCACTATTATCATTTCCTGATATACACCCTCTGTCCAAAAAGAAATCGAACTTTTGATAGAAAATAAAACACAGGTTTTTTATATCAGTTTTTGGGATATTGTTGAGGATCGTGGTTACTGCCATATGTACATTTTCAATGGTGTCTTATCGCTTTCCTTTCATTGGCAAATGAAGTCGGGGGAAGAGGAAGAAATCACAGGGTACTAAAGCAGGTGAATCGGCGAGTGATCCAACACACAAACTTGGTTTGTGCAAAAGTAATGAACTGTCTGCATCATGATACTCATGCCATACATGATGAATTCTCGCTACCAATCGCTTCAAAACTTCGACATGAAACTCACCATTGACCATTTGGCCAGCAGAACGAATTCTTTGTGGATAATGCCCTTGGAGTCGTAGAAACAAATCAGCATTGTCCTTACTTTTACTTCTCCAAGTGACTTTTTTCAGATGCCCCTCTTCTGGTGATTTGTTTCGGGCTCATACTCAAAACACCACATTTCACCAGCAACGATCATATCAAGGAGGTCCTTGCGGTGTTTAATTTGATACATTTTTTGGTCGGCGGTGAACTTCTGGGGAACAAATCGCGAATTCAATTTACAAAGGCCCAAACTCTTGGTCAAAATGTTGTGCACAGTTGATTTTGAAATAGTTCAAATCATACAGCTCTCCCCAGATATTCTAGATGTCTGGCTTAATTAATTTTAAAGATTGCTAAATGAAACAAGCAGTGACAGCAGAAAACATTCAAGAAGAATGCTATCATGTCAATATTTTGAGGTAGAAAAGCCATCAAAATCCTGAAATGGGGAAAAGCAGCTGGATGATTAGATGAGATTTGACCATATATGCTCAAATATGTTGACATAAAAGTAAAAGTAAAATCAGAACCAACAAGTGGCTTGGGTAGGACTGCTTATAGACCTGAAAGTGAACTGCTGTGTTTATTTATAAATGCCAGAAGTATCAGAAATAAATGAGATGAAATGGCTTCACTGATTGAATTTATTCACTCCAAAATCATGGGAATAAGTGAAACAAGGTTGAATGAACATGATTTTGGAGTGAATTTGTGAATTTTTGGAGTGAATCTTGTCATTAATGACATTGGAAAGGATTTCATATGCAACATATTTGCTGATGATGGGAAGGGTAATGTATGCATGGTGAAATGTAAGAGATCTGTTTGTGGAGAGACTGAAGAAGAGACGAGAGAAAGTAAGGATTTGTAGGAAGTGCAATATTTTATTAGACTACGTGAATACAAAACAGACCAAAGAAATGAAAGATAGCATAAATGAAAGAAACAGAAATGGAACAAAAGCTAGTGAGACTGAGGGAGTAAAATAATTCAACAATGTAGAAGCGAAAATAAGTGATAAGGGAACAAAAGGAAGTATAAATGAGGTAACGGAAGTAAGGTGCGGCAGAACGAGAGCAAGACTATGGGAGTGACAGAGTCAGAAGGCAAGATTTGATGAAACAGTTACTCAAAATGAAAAATGAAATGCCGAATATGCAGAGTGATATTAGACTTTTAGTGGAAACAAATGAAAGTGTGCAAAAGAATGAAAGAAAAAAAAAGTAAAAGAAGTGATGATTTGAGAATAGCAGTGTCTGGAGATTCTGTTGTTAGAAGATTGGTTAATAAGAAAGTCCATAAAGTCTACTATCCAGAAGGGAGAATGAGCAAGATAATTCATGCTTTGGATAAATTAGTGGTGGTTGTGGGGACAATTGTTTGAAGTGGACATATGGAGAACCTTAGGGTGAATATCGGGAGGTTATTGAGAAGAGTGAAAGATAACAGTATAGTGTGAAAGGCTGTCAGTGTGTTGCTGAGGTATGACGATGATGAGTTGAGACAGAGAGCCAGAATCATGAATGGTATTCTAGCAGAGCTGTGTGGGGAGAAAGAGTAAGTTTGTGGATGTATGGCATGTATTTGAGAGAAGAATGAAATTATACAGATGTGATGGATTGCATTTGAATGGCTTTGGAGTGAGTGCACTGAAGAAAGTATTACCAGATGGAAGTGTAGTGTGTGATGCAAGCAAGAGATGAGAAGTAAGTGAAATGAGGTGAAAGATCAGGAGAGTGATATTGAAGGGACAGCATTGCTTGCCAATGAAACAGTAATAGTGTGAGAGATGAAAAGAGAATGGGAATGCAGGGGAAATAGAGGGAGCCTGAGTGGACGGGGAGACATGGCATAGCGAGAGTGGCTATCAGAAGTAGTAGTGAATATATGTATAGGGACGATCAGCATAGAAATGGAATAGATCGGGATGTAGTTGAGACTGAACAGATATATGTGGTAAGTGGTGATGAAGGTGATTGGGCAAGGACATGTGTGGTAGGAAAATCAGAACCAACAAGTGGCTTTGGTAGAACTGCTTATAGACCTGAAAGTGAACTGCTGTGTTTATTTACAAATGCCAGAAGTATCAGAAATAAGAGAGATGAAATGGTTTCACTGATTGAATTTATTCACTCCAAAATCATGGGAATAAGTGGAACAAGGTTGAATGAACATGCTATCCTAATAGAAATAAAAATGGAAGGGTACAGTGTTTTTCACGAGTTTAGAAAGGACATGAAAGAGGGAAATAGTGGCAATGGTTATGAGGCTCTGAGGTGGAGGTTGACAGAAAGACTTTTTAGTTGGATGTTGCTATAGCCCAGGGAATATGGAGGGTAGTGATGAAGAAATGTATAAACAACTTGGGTTAGTGAACAAAGGAAGAGTAATTATTATGGGCAATATTAATTATGGCAGATAGATATTTATTTTGTTAAAGGGAGATAGATTTTTAGATATTGGAATGAAGAGATAGTATTTGGAAATGAGGAAAATTAATTTCTTGCATTTTTAAAAGACAATTATCACAGGCAACATGTAAAGGAGGGCATGTGAGGATTGAGAATTTTAGATCTACTCGTTTCATCAGAGAATGCAATTGAGTGGAGTTTCACACTTTCCTCCAGTTGGTGAGAGTGATCATGAAGTGATTGCCTGGGTTGTGGCTAGCCATATGCAGACTTCTGTGAGGAAAGGATATATCTAGATGTATATGGCTAGTAATTATGACAAGCTTAGGAGACAGCTTGAAGCTATGGCATGGAATGAGGAGTTGAGCAGTAAGGAAATAAATGCTGCTTGGGAACTGACAAAGAAATAATTAATGTGTGAATGTATTCCGAATGTCAAAAGGCTGAATAAGGTAGGTGTAAAATGAATGAAAGTGGGGCACAAGCATGAAATCTGGAAGAAGAAGAATGCTTTGGAAGCAGTACAAGATGAATAATAGTAATAATCAGTTATGTGAAGAGTATAAAGAACAAGCCAGGAGAGTGATTCCATTAGTAAGAACAACAAAAGTGCAGTATAAGCAGAAATTGGCAAATCAGGCGAACCACATATCTAAAAACCCTAGAGTTTTTTTAGATATGTGGCAAATAGCAGGAAGAATGATTATGGTAAGATGATGTTAATGGGTGAAAATGGTAGAATGGTAACTGCTGCAGAAGACATTGTTGAGGTATTCAGTGATCAGTTTATAAAGATGTTTCATTCTCATCAGGGTGAAATGAGAAATTTAAGTGTAGAGAACATAAGAGAGGATGACTTAATTGTGAGTGAGCAGGAAGTATTTGAGGAAATAAATAATCTTTATGTTAATATGGTGATAGGACTTGATGACATATATAGCACACTATGTATCTTAAGGGAATTGCTGCACTGGCATGCCTGTTTATTAAGAGCTTTACAACAGCACAAGTTCCAAGGGAGTAGAAAGAAGGTAAAATTGTTCCACTGCATAAAGATGGTGATAAGGCTGTGGCTACAAATTATTGGCCATTCTGTATATCTGGAGTTGTAAAAATACTAGGAAGAGAGATTAGTAAGAGGTAGGATACAGAAATGGGTTGATAAGAGCAGTATTCTCTGTGGTTATCAGCATGGGTTTGTTAAAGGAAAATCATGTTTTACTAACTTTGTATGTACAAGGTGACAAATGTGTTGGACAAGGGAGATGCATATACATTTGTATTCTTAGACTTTCCAAAAGTTTTTGATAGAGTGTCATATGACAAGCTGTGAAATAAATTGAAATGGATTGGATAACATGCTTCTGAGTTGGATTAGTGACTGGCTATCAGATAGGTATCAGAAAGTTGTATATGGGGGTGCAGTATCCCAAAAATGGAAGGTTGCTAGTGGTGTGCCACAGGGTCAGTTTTGGGACCATTGTTGTTCAGTTTGTATATTAATGATATTGGGATGGGTTTAACTGGTGATATGCATCTGTTTGCATATAATGCAAAATTGGAGAGAGCAATGCACAGTCCAGCAGATGTTATAGCCTTATAGGAGGATTTAAATAGATTGCATGAATGGGCAGGTAAGTGGAACTGTCAGTTCAATGTTGCAAAGTGCAAGGTTTGAAGTTTAGTAAGCAACAATGGGATGCAAAGTATACACTTAATGGGGAAACTTGAAAGGAGGTAGAGGACATGAGAGATCTGTGAATGGTGGTGACAAGGACCTGAAATTCAGGGCCAATTGCACAAGTTGTGAAGACATCACATCAGATAATTGCAATGATGCAGAAGGATCCTTACATACAGGAATAGAGGTTATGATGCAATTGTATAAGGCCTTGATCAGACCTCATATGGATTATTGTGCACAGATTTAGTCATCTAGTTTTCATGGTGATGAGGATATGTTAGAAAGGATTTTGAGAAGATTCACAAAAGTGGTTCAGTGGTCTTTGGAATGTGGAATGTGAGGACAGATTGGGAGAATGTAAATTGCAAAGCCTCATGAATAGGAGGAGAAGGAGGTATATGATTTAGACATAAGTTAGTCAAGGGTTGTTATCAAGTTGACATGGAAGAGAATTTTTCATAGAATGGGAGAAGTGGGAATAGAACAAGAGGCTATCCCTCCAAATTGTATAAGGAAGGTGTGAGGAAAAGGTTCTTTACATGGAGAGTGGTTGGTGAGTGGAATGCATTGCCTGAGTTTGATGTGAATGTAGATACTTGAATCAGTTTAAGGCATGGTTGGATGAGGTTTATGTTCGACAGTATGTAACTTCCATTATTAACATCTGACCTCCATGGAGTCAAGAGACTCAGGGAGGTCAGATGTTAATAATAATCATGAATGTGACTGATAAGCAAATAATGAAATCTTGCAGATTTATTTCACTGTGTGCATATGCCAGAATTGTGGGCATGTGAAAATGGCTATCAATTCAATTCTGGCCAATGTAAAGTTATGCACTTTGGTATAATGAGATGTCCTATCCTATCCCAATGGCTTTAACAGGCCTTTAAGGCCAACAACCCTCCAAGCATGCTTGGATTTCGCAACCGAAACACAAGGATAGAATGGTCACCCCTATGCCTCGAAGTATTCCTGGCTGTATCCCTGTGTGTTTACGGGGCCGGTTTACCTGCTTGTGGGATGAAAAACCCCAGATAAACTGGTGGAAAAAACCCTGCTGTCCACGCCCAAGACCAGCTAACTTGGCTATGGCTGAGGAACATCCTAAAGCTCCTTGCGTCGTCGATGGGAATCACACCTAGGACACTCCTTCCCCAGGCATATGGTTGCGAAGCGCAAAGCCACTAGGCTAACCGCGCAGACTATAATGAGATGTCCATTGTCATATTATAGTGATGGGATTATGCTAGAAGAAACTGATAAGGCTAAGAATCTTGGAGTCTTAAGAGATAATTGAAGTTCAAGGGCCATATATATCAAAGATTGCAAGTACAACTCAAAAGATAATTGCAATGCTGAAATGAACCTTGATGTGTAAGGGTGAATTAGTCATTTTGGCTCTTCACAAGGCCTTGATACGACCTCACTTTGACTTTTTCTCTCAGGATTCTTGGTTTCCTTAATGCTTATATATTGGAGAGGATTTTAAAGATGATATCGAGATTGTGAAATGCAGATGATGAATTTGTGTTAATTGTAGACACTAGCAGACAGGAGAAAGAGAGTCTATGTGATTGAGACCTACTATCATATCAACTCTGAGAGGATCATACAGGATACCAGTAGATTAAATTTTTCATTTTATGGAGGGAGAGAAGAGGATGATATGGCTTCCATGGAATTTAAGATTAGATTTTTCCTCTCATAGAGTGGTGTGTGATTGGAATGGATTGCCTTTGGAGAGTGTGAATGCAGGTACTTTGAATGAATTCAGGAAAAATTACATTTCATGATATGTGGCTTTACTTGATGAGTCTGAATAATAATAGTAAAAACTTGAAGACAAAGAAGCAGGATTCAGGTTGGATTTACAACTAAACTTTTTCATGGGTGGGATTCATGAAAGGTTTATTTGTAAACTTAAAGTACAGTCAAACTGTGGGTGGGTTAAGGATTTTTCTTTCTCTTTTTATTGATTTTACACCCCCGTGTATATATATATATATATATATATATGTGTGTGTGTGTGTGTGTGTGTGTGTGTGTGTGTTTTAAAAGAATTGAATGACTAGAACCGACATTTAAATAAAAAGGTTTTAATATAAACACACTACTAGTTTCGGCCTGTAACAGCCTTCTTCAGGTGACATTATAAAAGAAGAAAAAACACTAAACATTGAGGGTTAAAAGACTATGAACAACATAGACAGTCTTTATACATAATTAGCATGAAAACGTTGTAGTTGTATTTGAAGCTTTTCTTTCATTTGTTGCATTGTTGGGAGAGTGCGTGCTTGCTGCATCACGTGAACGCCAGTACATGATTACAGCTGAATGACTATCTGAGAGGTTGTAGCTTAAGTTGTTATTTAGATGAACAGGATTGAAGATGATTTCTCTAGATTCCACAATTTTTCTCTCTACTTCGTCACTGCAACGGAAGATGTTAGTAGATTTTTCCCAGCAGACTTTGTGACTTTGGTTATCATCATTAGGATTAGCCAAGAAAAGGATATGACTTGATAATGCACTTGCTCGCTGTCTCTTGTAAGTAATGTCCCTCATGTGTTCTTCCATACGCATTTCGACAGATTTGTCTGTCTGCCCAAAATAAGGAATATCACAATCACACAATATTTTATATACACCAGGGTATTTGAGTTGATGATGGCAAGGTTTTGGGTGGCTAATTAAGGAACGGATCTTTGGAAGTGGAGTGAACAAGGTTCTGATATTGTATTTTCTTAGAACTTTTGCTAATTTATGTGAAACAGTGCTTATGTAAGGAATAGATATATTTGAATATATTTAAATAGGTTCAAAGGAATAGCCTTTGAATTTATTTGTTTCTTCTGAGTGATGTCTAGGAGGATTAAGAAGGAATTTGTCAATGATTTTCTTGGAATATCCATTAACTTTGAAAGAAGTTTTCAGATGGTTTATTTCTGTAAGAAGTTCATTTGGGGTCATCAAGAAGAGAACGGGCTTTATGTCCCAAGGTGGAAATTATTCCAAGCTTATGAGGAGGGAAATGATGGGACTGACTGTGCAGATATCTGTTGGTATGTGTGGGCTTTCTATATATATATATATATCTATATATATCTTCCTTTATTTTAACACCTAAAGTTTGGAAACATGTGGATGATGTCTTCATTGTTTGGAGCCATGGACATGAATCCCTTATGGTTTTCCTCGAACATTTCAATAGCCGACATCAAAGTATTAAGTTTACTGCCGAGCTTGAAATGGATAATTCCTTGCCTTTTCTTGATGTCAAACTGACTCGCTCTTCTGGTAAACTCAAAATATCGATATATGGAAAGCCCACACATACCAACAGATATCTGCACAGTCAGTCCCATCATTAACCTCCTCATAAGCTTGGAATAATTCAAATTCGAGTCAATGATAATTCTGTCATCTATAACCTTCATGACGAGGCTTCTATTATCAATAATAAAAGAAACTTCAACAAGACACTAAAGAGGATCGGACTAAACATCAACAGGTTGGTCTTCTTAAAACGTTGCAAATTCCATGTTGTCTTTCCTAAATTTATATGCTTTAAAGAAAACATAACAACTGAACGTGCGAAGAGAATCTATCATAAAGCTAAATTAGACCTACTGTCTGAAAGAATTTCGGATACTGAATGAACTCTCGCTTTTCTTTTCAATAAAACAAGAACCATAGCTGAAAAACTGGAAGAATCTCTAGATAATGAAAGTTGGCATACCTTTAATACATACTGTGAATCTCAAACAGCCAGAATACAATATAATAACAAAGTAAATCTTATAAGTAAATTTGAAACATTAAAGAGATTACAAAATAATAGGAACTCAAAACCACGCATCAATATTGACAAAGTCGGTATCAACAAATCCTCCTATATACTTTCAGATGTAGAATAAAGCATCCTTAGTAAAGGATAAACTTTATTCCTTCCCCAAAATTAATACCAAAGGAGACACTACTTACAAAAATAGAAAAAGCTGCTTCTTTTCTCCCTCCACAAGATGCAAACCTTCTACGTATTGAATCAATCTTTATTATCAATAACGCAAAACCACCTGCAGACAACATTACTTCAACTGAACGCAAAGCTATTAAAAGTTTAAAAAACAACAGAGATATAATCATCCTCCTTGCGGATAAAGGAAATACAACAGTCATCCTGAACTCCGAAGATTACCAGAATAAAATGATTGAATTACTACATAATGATACCTACTCAATACTTGAGAGAGATCCAACTCGTGAACTTCAAAATCGTACAAGCAACTTATTAAAAACAACCACTGAATTATCCCGAAACGTTCGTTTATCTCTACGCTCTCTCCATCCATTAATTCTTCGCATATATGGTGTTCCTAAAATCCATAAAGAGAACACCCCATTACGCCCAATTGTAGACGGTATCGATTCTCCTACATACAATCTTTCAAAATATCTTGCCAAATACCTAAAAGGTTTTTCAGGAAAGTCACCATCCTTTATCAAGAACACTACAGAATTTGTTACATACATCAAGGATATTACAGTTGATGAAAATGACATCATGGCTAGCTTGGATATAACTTCTTTATTCACTAATGTCCCAACAGATGAAGTCCTAACATTACTCAAGGACAAGTTATCCAAAAAAATATTAGCCTTGCTTACACATTGCATTAGGTCCGGTTACTTCAAATTTCAAGATAATATATACAAACAAAATCATGGACTGGCTATGGGTAATCCTTTATCTCCTGTTCTCGCAAATATTTACTTAGAAGATTTTGAAACCAAGGCTATCTCTTCCTTTATTTTAACACCTAAAGTTTGGAAGCATTATGTGGATGATGTCTTCATTGTTTGGAGCCATGGACATGAATTCCTTATGGTTTTCCTCGAACATCTCAATACCCGACATCAAAGTATTAAGTTTACTGCCGAGCTTGAAACGGATAATTCCTTGCCTTTTCTTGATGTCAACTGACTCGCTCTTCTGGTAAACTCAAAATATCGATATATAGAAAGCCCACACATACCAACAGATATCTGCATAGTCAGTCCCATTATTTCCCTCCTCATAAGCTTGGAATAATTTCCACCTTGGGACATAGAGCCCGTTCTCTTCTTGATGACCGAAATGAACTTCTTACAGAAATAAACCATCTGAAAACTTCTTTCGAAGTTAATGGATATTCCAAGAAAATCATTGACAAATTCCTTCTTAATCCTCCTAGACATCACTCAGAAGAAACAAATAGATTCAAAGGCAATATATCTATTCCTTACATAAGCACTGTTTCACATAAATTAGCAAAAGTTCTAAGAAAATACAATATCAGAACCTTGTTCACTCCACTTCCAAAGATCCGTTCCTTAATTAGCCACCCAAAACCTTGCCATCATCAACTCAAATACCCTGGTGTATATAAAATATTGTGTGATTGTGATATTCCTTATTTTGGGCAAATAGACAAATCTGTCGAAATGCGTATGGAAGAACACGAGGGACATTACTTACATGAGACAGTGAGCGAGTGCATTATCAAGTCATATCCTTTTCTCGGCTAATCCTAATGATGATAACCAAAGTCACAAAGTCTGCTGGGAAAAATCTACTAACATCTTCCGTTGCAGTGACGAAGTAGAGAGAAAAATTGTGGAATCTAGAGAAATCATCTTCAATCCTGTTCATCTAAATAACAACTTAAGCTACAACCTCCCAGATAGTCATTCAGCTGTAATCATG